>NC_058095.1:44163750-44497500 GCF_020171115.1 Neogale vison | reverse complement strand
ACCATTTATGGCAACGCATCTCCTGACAACTCCTTGTCAGTCTCCCTGGCTTCTGACTTGAATATGGCCTCATTCTGAGATTTGACTTGGAAATTGCCTCTCACAGCTTTTGGGACCCAATGCTTCTGGGTTTTTCTTTATGTAATCCTTAAGAAACAGCTATAATGATACGTATGTGTGTGTATGTGTGTGTGTGTGTGTGTGTGTGTGTGTGTAGGACTCTGTCAGGGCAGGATGATTTTGAGAGAGAAGAATAATCTATCTGTTTAAGCGGGAACTCTGGCTCTAGGGAGCATGTCACCAGGAGGACTGTTTGCCTGGGGATGTTAGAGACCTCCGGGATGTTAGAGAAGGGTACTTCAAAACTGATGGTGGAAACTTGGGAAGCCAAAACCAAGTCTCATCAACACAGAGAAGGGGGCAAAATATATTTCCTGGAGTTCTTGGTATAGGTTAGAAGTTTCCCTGGAAGCTGAGTCTTCTGTTTCTTGAGACATAAACTGATTATTAACAAGGACAGAGACACTGTACACAGCATTGACAGTGATGTTCAAATATCCTGCAACACAGCTTCGAAGGGAAACTTGTCTTGGGTCTCTTAGTGGAGAATAGTCACAATGGGGAATGGAGTACCCACTGTCTTAATCCTGTGGGGAGAGGGCTTTCCCTCCCCCATCTCCACGGGAACATGGAAATGGTAGGTCAACAGCTGGGCCCAAGGATTTCCTGGTGTTAGTATCAGCAGCAGCAGTTGGTGAAAATACCTTTTGGCAGAACAAGGAGGGACACCCATAGTACCAGGCAGAAGATTTTAGTGGCTAGGAAGGAATGCTATCTTCCCAGAACCTGCTAGATGAAAACTCCCAGAACTTGATTGAACAAGGTGAAGGTTTAAGGTCTTATGGATTGTTCTTCCCACACCCCCCAACCCAGCTTTTGCAGATTTCTTAAGCAGGTTTGGCATCTTAATTAGTGATATACGTTGCTGTCTTTGCTTTGGGTGGGGAAGTCTGGGCCCACTGTAATGCCTGCATAGTCACTTTTGTACAGAAAGACAACAAATAATAAATACATGTTAGAGGCATGTCAGAAGCTTGATGCCCAGGCTTTTCCCAGGGCTCGCAGCCTGTGTGAAAATGCCAGCTCTATAGCTCGGAAGGATGGGTCAGCTCCTGAAAGAGTGGTAGAAAGTGAGGCTTAGCAATAGAAGAGGAAATGTCAAGCCGGGCAGGGCAGGCCTGGTGGATGCGTGTTCGCAGTCATGTAATTGTCCTGATTGGAGCCCTTGGCTGCCAGCCTGGCCCAGCCGTCAGGTGTCGGGCAACAGTGTCCGTGACCTTCCAGTCCTGCAGCCAGGCCTTCTGCCGGAAGAACCAGCAAACCTCATCTGCTCCCTGAGCTGCAGCAGTGGAGGGAGCCTGTGGGGCCAGGAATTTCTGTATCCGGGGTGTGAGTGCAGCCTCCAGGAAATCACACGCCCTCTTCAGAGACAGTCGTTTTCTCTCCTGAAACCATCCAGACCACCCGTTCCAGAGCAGAAGGGGGCCAACCTTACCTCAGCCCCAGGCCCAATGTTGTCCTTAGTGAGTGCTGATAGTTTCATTTACTTTTTTTCACCTCTGATTGGAGGAAAGTCCAATGTGTGTGAGGAGCATCAGCTTGAGGTCAGGGGGACTGGGATTTGAATCCTAACTGCCATGTGATAGCGGAACGACTTGGGCACATAGTACTCTGAGCTTCTATTTTCCCACCTATAAAATGGGGAGAAACAGTGCAGGGGCAGTGGGAGGAGGAGGAAGAAATGCTGCTCCCTCCCCTCTTCTGTGTTTTCCTTATTGTTACCAGAGTTGGCTGTTGACCAAATAAAGGGTAAGACCGCCATCTTGGCAGGCATCTGCCTTCTTGCTGACGGGTTCTATACTCCATGTTGTTTTCTGTTTATCCGGGAAATTCTCTGGCTTTTGTTTTCTTCTGTGGAGCTTTCCTGTCCACTGCCCCTCATCAAAGCTGACCTATTATAACTTGCATTTCTTTTACGTTGCTTTCTTGGTCAAGAAAGGAAATTGTCATCCCATGCCTCTTTTTACTACAATTCCTGAAAGGGATGAGGGCTTTGGTCTTTAGGATAATAGGGAAGAGCAGTTTTGATACCCTTCCAGATCTTGCCAACCCTTCCCCTGGAAGTTGGGTTCATTTTGCAGTCATTTGTCACCATCAGATGGGTTTTGTTCCTAGGGGGCTCATTGCCGGGCTCTGCACAGTTCTGCTGTCTCTTGTTCCTCCTGCTGCCATCCCACACTCTGGGTTGGGCTCCCTTGTATCACAGCTACGGGCCAGTCAAGCCAGAGACCACCACATCCTGTTGGGTCATGGCTTTGGACGGATGATTTCCCCTTCAGTGGCCAGTTCTGCTGAGTCACTTTCAGCTGGAAACCCTTTTCATCTGGGCTCCTCTCTTGGCCCACAAAGCCCTGGGGCTAAGGGCCCAGAGTGCCTCATGTTCCTGCCTTGTGCTTAAGCTCATAAACAAATCCTACCAATAGCACTGATTTAGGATTTATATCCACGCTCTTCTTCATATACTTTCAAGTATTTCAGGCAGCTTTCAGGAAACAATCCTTAAGATTGAGTCACTAAATGGAAGAGAGGGATTGGAGTGATGCTAAAAGCCTAGATTAAAGATATTTCTGTCTTTGAGAACCACATTTTCAATAGAATTTTCTAGCAGCCAAAGTGAAAAGGAAAATACAATGAGTTGCATGGTCCCATTTTCTGGTTAATTGTGGTGCACTAAGATCTTGCTGAATGTCACTTAATTTTATATCTTTAGGCTAAAACAGTGCATTCTTCCAGTTAGAATTTCCTGGACATCCTTGAGGAATGATTTGGATGGCAAAGTTTTAAGCATCGTGATAGATCATTTCAATTCAAAGAACATTGATTTATTTTTTTAATTAAACAAGCTTCCTGAGCACCTAATTTATTAGCATGAAGCATTGGGTCATATGCTACAGGAGACAGAAGAATCCAGAAGCTTTCCTTGAGGAGCTCACAGTGTAGAAAGGGAGATAAGATGCACACCTATAGATCTACAAGACAAAATAGAAAGTGGTAAGAACTTGAAGAGGGGCAGGGACACTGTAATATGCAAGTCTAAAAAGGAGGTCAGGGGTCCAAAGTTTCATAGAGAAATGCAGTTGAGACAGTTAGGGTTTGCGCAAGTAGAGGTAGTGGGAGGGATGAGTGTCAGGAAAGGCCATTTGAAGTTGAAGGAATAGCATGACTCAGGACACTGCTATAGAAATCATAGTGTTGTGTTCAGGGAAAAGGCAGGGTCAGAAATCCATGGCTAGTTGATTGGGAGCTAGAACGTCTGCTTGAAATCTATGAAGGGAGATCAAGGAGCACGAAGGCAGCTAGCCAGGATGGAACGTGGAAAGCCTGGAATGCCATGCAGAGGAATCCAGCAAGAGTGAGGTAGGGAGTGGAGGAACCATGTTTCCTGAACTTGAGGTTTTATTTTGGAGGCAGGGGGAGGAGGGGGAGGGTTTTAAGCCAGCAAGGGATACATCCAGACTTGGGCTTTAAGCCAGTTATTTAGTCAGTTGAACACTGGACAAATGGAAGACAAGAAGCCAGGGTGTGTGTGTGTGTGTGTGTGTGTGTGTGTGTGTGTGGTGGGGAGGGTGGGGAGTGGGTGTGCTGTGGTAGGGTGGGCGGGGAGAGCAGGTTTGAGGCTGCTGCTCCAGTTCAGGTGGGAAGGGAAAGGAGAACGAGGTGGAGCTGGGCACTGAGGATGGCAGGGGAGTGGGCAGATTCAAGAGACATCACAGCTCAGTGTCTTCCCCTGAATTCTGACCACTGTCTCACTTGAGCAAGACACAGTGACACGGAGAGGTGGAGGAGGTGTGAGCCACAAGGACCAAGGTTCAAATCCTACCTCTACCACTCACCAACAGTGTGATTTTTGAGCAAACCACTTCATTTTATTTTCTGAGTCTCATTCTCAATGCGAGGGTGAGAACATTGGCCTCCCCAAGGCTGTCGTAAAGATTAAATGAGAGAACGAATGTAAAGTGCTTTCTGTGATGCCTGAGAAGGTCCTAAATAAGGCGTTGTCATCAAAATTTATCTCTGCCGGTCAGATGTACTCCTGGATTGTGGTCTGCTCTGTGCTTGCCCGGATGCCTGTAGTTTGGTTGTTTCCCTGACCTTGGACTTTGCCTTTCTGTGTGATGTAGTCTGTCTCTTCCTGGCCTCCCTGGAGCCACTCTGTTGGCTGACTCTGACCTTGGATACCTGGATTCATCTTTGCTCTGAGTCTGTGCTGTCTCATAGGTAGCCACAATGAGCACTTGAAATGGGATGTAAGCCTGAAACACACATGGAGTTTCAAAAATGTAGTTTGAAAAACCAAATGTTAAATATCTTGTAAATTATTTTCTAATAATGATATTTTGAATGTATTGAATTAAGGAAAAGATATAAAATTAATTTGACCTTTTTTTTTTTAAAGATTTTATTTATTTATTTGACAGACAGAGATCACAGGTAGGCAAAGAGGCAGGCAGAGAGAGAGGAAGGGAAGCAGGCTCCCTGCTGAGCAGAGAGCCCGATGTGGGGCTTGATCCCAGAGTCCTGGGATCATGACCTGAGCCAAAGGCAGAGGCTTAACCCACTGAGCCACCCAGGCACCCCCCCCCCTTTTTAAGGTGGTGGCAATAAAGCGAAGTTTAAGGGAGACTTGCAATGGGCTAGGCACTGCTCTAGGCACGTTACGTGGTTTGGATTGTTAATCTTTACTGCTGTTATTAGCCTGATGTTGTGGTTAAGAAAACAGAGGTTTGAGGAGTTTAGGATAAATATTTAAAGACTTTTTCTTGTTAGTTTGTTTGTTTTACTTTTAAAAATCTGTCTACTAGAATGTTTTAAATTGTGTGTGTGTGCCTCCTGTTTTTGGATTACATTTATATTTAAATATCATATCTATTACAGGGTGCTGCCCTAGCCTAGAAGTTGGCAAACTGCTCATGAATCAAATCTGGTCCTTTGCCTGTTTTTGTGTGATCCATAAGCCAGGAAGGGAACATTTACATTTTTAAATACTGCCCCCCGCACAAAAAAAAAAAAAAAAAAAAAGAAAAAAAGAAAAAAAAAAAGAAAAAAAGAAAAAAAAAGAAAAGAAGATTGCTATTTCAAGTTTCAGTGTTCCTAAATAAAGTTTTATTTATCGGGACACAGCCACACATATTCATTTATACTGTGTATGGCTGCTTTTGTGTTATAATTGCAGAGTTGAATGATGGCAATAAAGACCATACAGCCCATGAAGCCTAAAATATATACCATCTGGCCCTTTATAGAAAAAGTTTGCCAATCCCCTCTCTAGATCATTCTCCTGATTTGGACCCTTCCTCTGTCCTGACCACTGGCCCCTGGAGCCTCTCCTGGATTAGTATTACCACTCTATACCTTATCTGGATTCTCAACATAACCTAGGACCTGCCATACTGTTTTTGGCTCTGTCCCATACTCTGCTCCCATATGGAAACCCGGTCTGGACAGAAGGTCCCTCCCTCTCAGTCACTTGTAGCTGCCACATGAGGCTCAGACTGAGGTGACTTGTATGTGATTATGAAGTGAGCCATTCTGCTTCGGGCTGGTGTCCTTAATGGTGCCATCTTGGTGTTTTGCCTCATGTGGGTGGTGATTTGCCATAAAACAAGCCTAAATGCAGTGAAAACACCAGCTTCTGAGGCTCACAAATCGCTACGGAAGACAGACAGGCGGCAATGCTGCCGTCGCGATGGAAGCCGCCATCTGCTGTCACCAGCGTGGAGGATGTCACTCAGGAAGCAGAATGTGGAGAGCAGAATGAAAACATCTGTTTCCAGGCTTGAACGTGGTCCCTCCGAAGAGAACACAAGACAGTAACAGTCAACAAAAGGAGAGGTTCTGGGTCCCAGGAGAAGCTTCACAAAGGATCTCTCCTTCAACCTTTGTAGCCCATGACCACTGTAAACTTTCTTTCTTTAAGAAGGTTTATTATTATCATTACTATTATTTTTACTATAATAGAAATACATGGGCATTGGTTGTGGTTTTTTTCCAATTTATTTATTTTCAGAAAAACAGTATTCATTATTTTTTCACCACACCCAGTGCTCCATGCAAGCCGTGCCCTCTATAATACCCACCACCTGGTACCCCAATCTCCCACCCCCCCGCCACTTCAAACCCCTCAGATTGTTTTTCAGAGTCCATAGTCTCTCATGGTTCACCTCCCCTTCCAATTTACCCAAAAGCACATACCCTCCCCAATGTCCATAACCCTACCCCCCTTCTCCCAACCCCCCTCCCTTCCAATTTTTTTTAAAGAAGGGGCCTCCAAGGATACCCATTAAACTTAGAATAATCTACTCCCCTGACTTACAAAACTCTACATGATGTGACCCTACCCACATTTCTGTCCTCATTGTCTTCCACTCCTCCTCTTCCCACCGCACCCAGCCCTAGTAACTTTCTTTCTGTCCCTTGAACATACCATGTTTGATCCTGTCTTTGGCTTTGTGGTCCCTTGTCCTTCACATAGTTGACCCCTCCTTGACATTCAGATAGTGGCTCCTTAAAAGGGCTTTCCCTGGTTATCCAATTCAAAATAGCTACCTACTTGCAACATCAAACTGTTTTCATTCTCTGCATTGCCTTCTTTCTACCTGATGTCCTTCTTGTGGCTTAACAGATGTCATCACCCACCAGGGTGCCCATGTGAACTGGAACCTTTCCAAAGGATATCTCTCATCCTAGCACATGCTTTGACTCCTAGATGGTATCAAGAGATCTTCACTGAATGAATAAAGGATGGGATGAATGAATAATTGAGTCAGAAAACTGTGCAGGTCAAAATGCGGAGATTCCCATTCCCCCCAAGGAAGAGAACAGAAGTTTCCTGTCCTTGTCTCGAGCTATAGAGAAGAGACGTACTAGATGGCTTCTCTTTGAACCTGGATAATCTGAGTAAACAAGACCATCAGCTCCCATTACCAAAAGAAATGGACTCTGGTGAAACCTACAAGCATGGAGGAACCTCGGACACTCTTGTTATTTGGGAGAATGTGGATTGCTTTGTTGAAGTGAAGAGAGGCAGCTGTGGAAACAGTTTGCAGTTGTTTTGATAAGCAAACCTGATAGATTTGGAACAGGGCATGACATAGGAGATGCAGAGAGCAGTGTATGAACTTGTGGCATGTCTTCTATGAGAGTGAGATGGACGGTTGACAAGACTGGACGTAGAATGAGAATAGTGTTGTCCCTCAAGAACAAAGATCTAGTTTTGATGTGATCTTTCCCCTGCTCATTGTTTCCTATCTCTTCAAAATAAATAATTAAATAATAATGGGTAGAATCTGTGATTAAGGTGATGAGGTAAAGGCATTTTTTATCCCAATTCTTTTCCCCTCATATTTGGGGACACACACACAAAAAATAAACAAAAACTGTCAGTCTCCATCTGTGATGGAAGAGAGTAATGACCACAGCCCCCAGTTATGAGCTGTCAAGGATGCAGGCCTTCCATAGAACAATCTGGGCCCATACCAGAGGAGACTAATGCTCTCCCTCAGAACTCAAGGAGGAAATAAATCTCCTGAAAAGTGAGAATCATGGTCTTGATAGATGCTTCTCTCATCGTTTGACTGGAAAGACAGTGTAAATTGAGCTCAGCTCTGTTAGAACCACAAGGAAAGTCATGTATCAAGTGCAGTGGGACTGGAAGCTGGAAGGATCCCAGGTCCTTGTTGACTTTCTTGACTAGCTGCACCAGCCCTGGATTGTCTTCCTCTGGGCTTTCTGTTACATGAAAACAATCAGCTCTCTTGGGTTCAACCACTAATACTAGGTTTCTCTGAAAGGCAGCCTGTGGGGCAGTTGCCCACCTGGCAGCCCACATCCTGATGAGCATAGCTAACCTGTTGAGGATTGATCACAGGGTACCTAGGCTTAGGCAAAAATGAGGTCATCTAGATTCTGTTCCCTTAAACCTTACAACTCATGGGCAGCTCCTGGGTGGTGTAAACATGTGGCATCCCTCTCCTCATGATGGTAAAAATTTGTACTTTCCCTTGGCCCAGCCTTGTAACTTGCTTTCTTCTCTGTTCCTTATCTGCCTGACCATCACCTTCAGACTTCGTTTCTCTTTTTTCTACCCTGGGCTCACAGCTTGGGCCAGGGGTTCTTAATGGGGGATGATTTTGCCTCTCCCCTCCCAACCCCAGAGGACATCTGGCAATGTCTGGGGATATTTTTGGTTGTTGCAATTTGGAGGGGAGTGTTACTGGCATCCACTGGGTGGAGGACAGAGTTGCTGATGCAAACCCTCCAGTGCCCAGAGCGTCCTCCTCCAGTGGTAATTATCTAAACCAATATTTCACTAGGGTTGTACTGAGAAGCTCTGCCTTAGACCAAGCAGCCAGTTACATCATTTTGGCTTAAAGCCTTGCCTGTCTCTTAGCTTACACTCAACTATGTCCCCAGTAACTCCTGGCTCTGAGGGATTCTACTAAATGTAGCCCCAGCCTGAGAATGCTACACTGTTTGGTCATCGTGTTCACTACCTTGGACCTTGGAAAAGGGATTCAGATAGGGATGAGTGTGCCAGAGCAATTTATCTGTTTCCCCAGCAAGCCCAGGGAGAAAGAGGTTAGGACAGACGTCATTAAGATGAAGTATAAGTGAGTCCTGTTTATGGATTAGAGATAAAATAGGATCTTGTGTCAGGTGGAACTTAAGAGGCCCAGTTCCACAAAAGGACTGGAGGTAGGTAAATGGGTAAATGGCTGTAAAGTTGTAAAGGGCAATTGACACAAAGCGGCATGCAAAGGAACCAGTTAGGGTGGCTTAAGAGGAGATTAATGGGAGTGCAATGTTGCTCAAGCTATCACAAGGCACAGAAAGTGGAAGATGGTAGAGGGAGAACCCAGGAGATCGACAGAACAGAGGGGGTAGATTGAGCTGCAAAGCCCAGAGGGCTTTGAAAAGGAGACAGAGCCTTCCAGGGTATCAGAGAATAATTGCTGGTTGTCTAGGGCCTAACAAGCCCGTGTTCTGGAGGTAAAGGCCCATGTAGGATAGCCCCTTTCTGTTCCTGCAAGTCCAGAGGTTCCCAACAAGGTCAAAAGGAATTTCCTCTCATCTACCCAGATCTGCTTTGCCATCTTTGTAGGTAAACTCCGACACACTACAGGCTGAGGAATCGCTTTGTTGTTACTTGGACATTTTGGTTTATAAAGAATTTACACGAGGCTGCAGAATGATGGCAGACTTTCTGGGCTTAGAGTCCAAAGACAGGGTGCTCTTGCTTCTAGTGAGTCATAGTCATTAGCCAAGCTTCAAGTTTTGAATCTGCTAAATGTGTGTCATACACCCATGCGGTCTTGTGGGTGATGATTCAGGGACCAAATGAGGTGACAGATTAGGAGGGCTTGGGAAATTAGGCACATGAATATTTAAAGTACTGTAGTATTACCACATGTACCAGTCATGAACTGCTAGTTTGAAAGGATTAGAAGAAGATAAAGTACACGTAAAGTTCGAGCTGTACAGAATGGATTTTATTTCCTCAGGATACAGGGTATTTTTTGGTATGGAGAGAAGGCAAGAGTGGAAACAAAGTAAACACAGACATTCAAACCCACTGTCCTGGGTTTGGGCTCTATAGGGAAAAATCTGGAGTTGGCCTTCCACTTAGTGAGACACTTAAGATGTTCTAGACCATGAGGAAGTATAGGTCACAGAGGTAAGCATTTGGCCTAATAAAATGAGAGGGTTTGTATGTCAGAAGGAATCTGAGAGGGAGGGGGATATGGACGCCAAGACGCAGAAGTCTTTGGGGACAGAGAGGTCTTAACAGCCTGGTGAGAAGAAGCTTCTCACTGCTTCAGATCCTCTTACACGTTTATGACTTCCTCGGAATGACTTGAGAGGGTCATTGTCACGTTGGGGCAGGCAGTGGGCATCACCATAGAAAAGGGGCCAAGTTCCAGATTTGCATCAGTGAGGGGCAGAGAAAAAAGAGCTGCTATAGACAAGGGGGTGAAACCAGATTTACTCTGGAGCCAGAGTGAGCCACTGTAATGGAGACTGACCATCGGGGTACTTTTTCAATGTTAGCATTGAGAGTCCACACCCCAGAAAATCCCCTAGCCCCAGACAAACTGGGATGATTGGGTACCTTCTAAGTGATGCTGGAATGAGGAAATTCAGGATTTTCAGAGAACTTGGGATGGTCATTGGAATCCCTTGCCAGGCATGGATAGAGGAATGAGGCAATTTAAAAAAAATCTCTAAAGACAGGGTGACATCTTGTTCTGTATGTGTGCCTGAGTGTTTGGGTTAATAAAGGACATTGGTTGACAAAGGAGGCAGAAGATGTTTTCTTCTAATGTTTAATAAATTCCACTAATGCTGGAATTTTCTGGGCTGTTGTTGCTTTGGTTCATCTTAAAAGAACATCTCAAGGCTCTTGCTTGTGAAGTTCTGGGTAAATGAAATAACAAGACTCTATGAGCACTCATGAAAAAACCCAAAAGCAAAAAACCTTCCATTTTATTTGGAAATCAACTGACAGAAAGGCCGCCAAGAAAATAGAATCACACAAAGAGCACCAACATACCCTTTTATCTAGATTGCCTATTGTTAGCATCTTACCCCCACTTAAAAAATTTTTTTAGATTTATTTATTTTAATATGAGAGAGAGAGAATGAGTGGGAGAGGCAGAGGAAGAGGAAGTCAGGATCCCAAGCAGACTCCTTGCTGAGCATGGAGCCTAATGTGGGGCTCAATCCCATGACCCCGAGATCATGACCTGAGCTGAGCCACCTGAGACCCACCCCGGTTTGTTTTATAATTTGGACAATTCTCATTTTGTCTCCCTATTTCTTAAACACACACACGCACACAGACATACACACATAATTTTTCCTGAGCCATGATGTGTGTGCACATCATGCCTTTGTATCCCTAAATGTGTTGTGTTAACTCCTCAGAACAGAAAAATCTGCTTATATGCCACATTCAGGAATTGAACATCAATACAGTCCTTTTCCTCTAATCGTCCACGCACATTCCAGTTTGGCCAGTTGGCTCGATAATGTCCTATATAGTGTCTCCCCTCTGTTCCTCCAGTTCAGGACCATATGTAGGATCAAGTGTTTCATTTTGTTGTCACATTTATTTTGTCTCCTTTAGTCTGGAACATTTTGTAGCCATTCTTGGTCACTTGTGACATTTTGGAAGGGATAATCATATGTCCGTGTTTGATAGAAAGTTCCTCACTCGGGGGTTCGTCGGAGGTTTCTTCTCGGTTAGACTGTGCCCCCAGGTTGGTCTGCTGCATAGGGATCCCATGTCTCTCTCAAGGCATCACATCTGGAGGCACCCACCGTCCATCTGCCCCTCACTGATGATGTTAATTTTCACTGTCCAGGCGAGAGGTTGTCTGATTTCTATGCCATAGAGTTCTATGGTCAACCACATACACACATATTCTTTTTCTTTTCTTTTCTTTCTTTTTTTTTTTAGATTTTGTTTATTTATTTGACAGACAGATCACAAGTAGGCAGAGAGGCAGGCAGAGAGAGAGGGGAGGAAGCAGGCTCCCTGCTGAGCAGAGAGCCTGATGTGGGGCTTGATCCCAGGACCCTGAGATCATGACCTGAGCTGAAGGCAGAGGCTTTAACCCACTGAGCCACCCAGGCGCCCGTCACACATATCTTTTTTTTTTTAAAAAGATTTTATTTATTTATTTATGGCACAGGAAGAAGGGGAGAGGCAGGGAGAGAGGCAGAGGGAGAGGGAAGAAGAATCTAAAGCAAACTCCTTGCTGAGTTCAGAGCCTGACTCGGGGCTCAATCCCATGACCCTGAGCTGAAATCAAGAGCTGGACACCTAATCGCCGGCGCCACCCAGACGCTCCTCCAGCACATACATATGTTCTTAATCAATCCCACATGGAGATGTTAGCATCACCTATGATTTTCAGACCTGCACTGTCTTGGCAACCATGAGCAGGTAGAAGGCGTTGTGACATGATTTGGTTTCTATTTGTGCTAAAGGAGCAAAGGAAGGGGAAAAAAGAAAGAGAGGGAGACCAATCCTGAAAGAGACTATTAACTGTAGAGAACACACTGACGGCTACCAGAGGGGAGGTGGGGGGGGGGATGGGTGAAATAGATGGTGGGGGTGAAGGAATGCACTTGTGATGAGCTCTGGGTGATGTGTGGAGTTGTTGAATCACTATATTGTACACCTGAAACTGATATAACACTGTGGGTTAACTATACTGGAATTAAAATAAAAAAAAAAATCTTAGTGTCTTTTTGTAAAATTCAGAGTGCAGGCGCATTAGTCACGGCACTGCTGCTGTCTTTTTGCTCCTTGCTTCTCACATGAGAAGTCAAGGAAAGAATTTTATCTTAATTGAGAAAGCTAGTGAGAGGAACAGAAGGGGTGTCCATCAGTAATGGGCGGAAAAGCATTGGTTTCCACGAGCTGTAGTAATTCCAACTCGAAATGTGTTTGCTTTGGGGAAGTTTATTTTATTTTTTAAGATTTTATCTATTTCTTTGACAGAAAGATACCCAGCGAGAGAGGGAACACAAGCGGGGGAGTGGGAGGGGGAAAGCAGGCTTCCTGCGGAGGAGGGAACCCGATGCGATGTTCAATCCCAGGACGCTGGGATCATGACTGAGCCAAAGGCAGATGCTTAAGGACTGAGCCTCCTAGCTGCCCACTTTGGGGAAATTTAAAGAAAAGGTTGCTTTCGCACAATTTTTTCCTCCCTTTTTCTTTCTTCTGTGTTCGTCATTAGATGTTGATATTGGAGCTTGTTTTATACACCTTTCCTTAACTTTTCTCAACATTTACCCTCCTTTTGTGGAAGGGTATTATACAACCCTGTAAAGGATTAATTTTAGGATTCCTGGCTTTCCCCACTCTGTTTTCTTCATTTTTCTCTGTTTAGGGTAGAAAATGCTAGAAAAACATTGTTTTCAGGTGAGAATAATGTAATTTATTGGTGAAAAGTTTGGTTTTGCTAAGCTCCTTTGGAAACCATCCAATTATCAATGTAAGCACATCATGTAACTCCTCTAAACGTCGCAGAGCTCCCAGCCCTCAAAACCGCAAGTCCATTATCTGCTATTACTCAGCTTAAATCATGGGGAACTCGGTGTTGTACAAGTCCTCTTGCTAAGTATGTGTACATTTGGACACTCCCAGATGGCTCTTTTGCTTGGTCTTGTCTTCCTGGCTACTTCGTTCCAGGCAGCCTTATGGTTAAAGGAGCAGATTTCTATCCAGGGACTATAAAGTTACATAAAAGCTCATAGGAGGGGCGCCTGGGTGGCTCAGTGGGTTAATGCCTCTGCCATCAGCTCAGGTCATGATCCCAGGGTCCTGGGATCGAGCCCCACATCGGGCTCTCTGTCAGCGGGGATCCTGCTTCCTCCTCTCTCTCTGCCTGCCTCTCTGCCTCCTTGTGACCTCTCTCTCTGTGAAGTAAATAAATAAAATCCTTAAAAAAAAAAAGCTCATAGGAAATATAAGTATAGATACAAAACCCCACAATATGGTGGTTAACTGAGAAATTTTTTGCTTTTTCACACACCCAAGCTCAGTTTCTTCCTCCTTTAATTATATATGTAGAATAGGCAAAAGTTTTTTTTCATCTATTAGTTTTTGTTAGTTTTTTCCACTGCAAACTTCTGCCAGCAAAACTTTTGTGCTTTCTGTCTGACTCCTTCCCAATCTTCAAATGCCCATTTTCCTTCCATCTTAGCCACGGTTCACTTGGAAGAGAAAGTCACATCAGAAGGATGGGAGAAGGGAGGGAATGGAAGAACACAGGTGGTATTAAGGTAGGCAGGACTTCTCATCCCAGCTGCTTGTTAGAATCTTCTTGGGAACTTTTTTTTTTCTGAGAATTCTTGGGGTATTTAAAAACTGTCAGGGCATGGGCCCCTGATTTAATTGGTCTGGACACTGGCATTTTCATAAAACTGCCTTGGTGATTCAATGGACCTGCCAGTTGAGAACCCCCGAGGTTGAATCTTGATAAATGAGCAGGTGGAAAGGAGGAAGGTTCTAGAGTAGCTGTGGCTGGTGAGAGAATTGGAAATCAGGATGATCAGGAGAAAGGGGACTTTTAGAAGTGTTAAGAAGTAGTATCAGGTGGTGGGTACTATAGAGGGCACGGCTTGCATGGAGCACTGGGTGTGGTGAAAAAATAATGAATAATGTTTTTCTGAAAATAAATAAATTGGAAAAAAAAAAGAAGTAGTGCTGTGGCGTATACATTGGATCTTTGTTTATTATTATTTTTTATTAATTCTTGAAGTGTTCGGTAAAATTCACCAGTGAAACCATCTCGTCCTGGGCTTTTCTGTGTTTAGAGATTTTTGATTACTGATTTCAGTCTTCTTGTAATTGATTTGTGCAGATTTCCTATTTCTTCCTGACCGTCTTTGTAGGTTCCGTGTTTCTAAGAATTTTCCCATTTTTCTTCTAAGATGTGCAGTTTGTATATAGTTATTTAGGTAGCTTCTTTATGACCCTTCATATTTCTATGGTATCACTTGAAATGTCACCTCTTTCATTTAAGATTTTGTTGATTTGGGGGCACCTGGGTGGCTCAGTGGGTTAAGCCTCTGCCTTCGGCTCAGGTCATGATCTCAGGGTCCTGGGATCGAGCTCCACATTGGGCTCTCTGCTCAGCAGGGAGCCTGCTTCTCCTCTCTCTCTGCCTGCCTCTCTGCCTACTTGTGATTTCTCTGTCAAATAAATAAATAAATAAAATCTTTATTAAAAAAAAAAAGATTTTGTTGATTTGGGGCCACTCTTTTTTTTTTTTTCTTGGTTAGTCTAGCTAAATATTTGTCACTTCTGTTTATCTTTTCCAAAAAATAAATTTTAATTTTATTGATATTTTCTATTGTTTTCTTGTTCTCTTTTTCATTTATTAGTGCTCTAATTTTTATTATTTCCTTTCTTGCATTAACTTTGAGCTCAGTGAGCCTGCACTGTGTTGTTACTCCCGTCCTTGGAATGTTCTTCCCTGGGTATCTGCATGGCTTCATGTAATTCTATGTTCAAATCTTGGTCCCTCAGTGGGACTTTCCCTCTGAAAACTGGGAAATCCCGAATATCATTTCCAGCTCTTCTTTAGTCCCTCACTTCATTTATATTTTGTCATCGTTCTTGGCTAAGTTTAAATATTTATGTTTGTTTATTGCGTGTCTTGCTCTTAAAATGTATGATCCATCAGAAGATACTTCATTTCTTTTCTTTTCTTTCTTCTCCTTCTCCTCTTCCTCCTCCTTCTTAATTTACTTCTGTATGCCCATTACTTAGAACAGAGTTTGCAATAAATATTTGTTGAACGGGCAAACAAATGAATGAATGAATCACACTGACATGGGGCCATGTGGGTCTGGGGTTTATTTGAGTTACATGCACATTTTCTCTAAACTGATGTTTTAGCCTCACTCAGGGGAAAGATCTGCTGCTTCCTGGCATCCGGCTCCTTCTCTAAGATTACCTGTCTTAAAGATTGACTGCCATTCTACTGAAGATTTTAAAACTGATGTTGAAAACACAAATCAGATTATTTCACTTCCATGCTTAAATCCTCAAATGACTTCCCCTGGCCTGTGGGATAAAATTCAAACTCCCTGTTCTGGCCTCCTGGTCTGGACACTATCTGTCCTCTTTCTACTTTTCTGACCTCTTCTCCTTTTACGTTCCCTTCTGTTCTTTCTCCTCCAGCCATACTTTGCTGCCTTCTGTTCTTTGAACAGCACCCTGGCCCATTCCTTAGGACACTGTCTTCAGATTTTCACTTGTTCAACCCATTGTCATTCAAGGTCGCTGTCCCCTTGGCAGAGAGGTCTTTCTTTATCTCCTTGTCATCCTGCTTTATTTTCCATGTAGTACTGGTCACTTTCCCAAAATTACCATTTATTTATTTGTTTACTCTGTCTCTCTTCTTCGTTGGAATCTTGCTTTGATGGTATTTACTAGTCTATTCCTAGTGTCTAGACAAATGGTGATTGATATTAATAGGTGCTCAATAAATATTTGCTAAATAAATGAATGTTTCATCAGTAATATCATCTAAGTGTCGAAATGCTAGCTTCTGTGGGAATATGGATCCTCTTAGAAATAATGTGAGCACTTTGCAGTGGGTCTTTCTGTTTGCATTAACTTACAGTAAGCTGACTTTCTTCACATTCACCCACGCTTTTTTTTTTAAATTTTTTAAAAATTTCACCCATGCTTTTCTACAAAAGCTATTCTTCATCAAGAAAGAGGACACTTTAATTCCCAGTTTTTTGCTCATACATAAGACACATTTTGTCACTCGTCCTCTTTCTTCGAAGACTGTTTACTATGATCTGTCCTTCCCATCAGAACATTGCCTCTCCTTTATGACTGAAGATGGGCTGATATCTGCAGCTTGTCTTCCAGGTCTTTTTCACTTGGCTTCTGGTTTATCAGCGTCAGGCAGCGCCTCCTGCTGTTGAAGAAGAGAAGTATTAATCTTCTTTCTTTATTTTATGTATTATTTACGCCCCACCTGCTGCCACACCAAGTTGAGGCAGCTGGCTTCCCTTAATTACTTTCTACCGTTGGCCTTTGAAGCTTCCATCCAGACCTGGTAAGGTCTCTCAGCGGTGCCCCTGGGTGTTTGATTCCTTTTTGAAGGGGACGATGTTGGGTGGGTGGATTGGATGATCTCCGGGCACTTTTATAACTGTGACATTATGAACCGCTCTTCACAAAGTAGAGACATTTAATGACCCCTCATCCAGGGACCACTCTGTACTCACCCACCCATTTCTTCCTGGGTAAATGTCTTCACATATTAGCTGCACTTCAAGGAGACCAAGTTTGGAACATGACATATAGAAATTTCCTTTTTTTTAGTAAAATGGGAACTTTTGAGTTGTTACATATAGAGCATATTATACCATTTGTTGAGTACCTACTATGTGCCAGGCACTGTTAGTTACTTTATATGTTATTTCAATTAACTTCTTTTAAAAAAAAGATTTATTTATATACTTTAAGGGAGAGAGAGAGAGAGAGAGCACGTGCACAGGCAAAGGGGGAGGAGCAGGAGATGAGAGAGAGAATCTAGCAGACTCCCTGCTGAGTGGGGAGCCTGATGCAGGGCTCGATTTCACCACCCATGAGATCATGACCCGAGTCAAAATCAAGTTGGATGCTTAACTTACTGAGCTACGTAGATGGCCATATTCCAATTAATTTCTATAAAATTTCCGTAAGGTAGATATCAATGCCCTTACTTTGCAGAAGAGAAAAAAATGGGGATCAGAACAATAATTTACACAACATAAACAGTAAAGGGCAGTGGTGGGATTCAAACTCTGGTCCATTCGTCCCTTAGTCAGATACTCTGAGGCTTGCCTCTGTAGAGGTATCTATTCCTATGCATGAAGCTCATAGAGGGAGAAGGTGTTGGGTCAGGGATGGCCAAAGGAAGCTGAAACAGCTGTGTCAAGAAGCGGTGACTTCTCTACTCTCGGTTACACATACTTGTGTGAAGATGTGTATCTGACACAACTGTTATGGCAGCAGTAAGCAAACAAATGGCAGAATGGTTGAGGTCGCATGTGACTGGGGTCTTAAAGGCTTCTCAAGACTTAGCTCAGTCAACAGGATGGAAGTTGAGGTGAAGAATGGGCTTTCCAGACAGAAGAAATAGCATGTGTGAATCCCTTACAACATGGCGCACTCCAAAACTATGTAGTTGGGTGAGACCAGAGTATGGCATCTGTCTGTAAGTTGGAGAAAGTCCTGGAAAAGAAGCTGCAAAGATCAAGAGAGACCAGAATATGAAGGGCCTTTGTGTTTTGCTAAGTAGGGAATGAATCTCACGGGGGACAGAGGATCACTGAAGAATTGAAGGGGAGTGACATGGTCTGGATTTATTTTGGAAAGCTTTCTCTCTTCGCACATTGTCTGTAACTCCTATGACTTGACTAGTGTCCCTGGCCAAGTATACAGGGAGTGCCCTTTGGGGGAGCACCTTGTCTCCTTGGTGGGCCAGGATTCTTACCATGCTAACCCCATGCCTGGGTATCAAAGACGGATCACATCAGAGGCTGAATGGGGCTTTGCAGGTGGAGGCTCCACCACTTAGTCTTGAAAGGTTCTTTTCTATGGCACTTGAGATTAGAAGGAAGGCTGCTTTGGCCTCAAATGTCAAAGCTTTCTGTGGGTGAATTTTCTGCTGGAGGTAAATCGATGCCAATTTGAATTCATGCAGCAAACTCTGGAAAACAGAATTAAATTATTGGCTCTCTTTCCCCTCGAAGCTAAAGTGAGCTGAATACTTGGCCTCATGTTCAGAAACCTGGAGGGGATGATGGACAGTTTTGGGGGTGAACGAGAAGTCAGCAGAGAGGAGGGGTGAAGACCTGGAGGGGAAGGCTTTGCTTGTGGCCTCATAGCGCTGGACAGGATTCTAACCCCAAATACTTCCAAGCCAGTGCTTTTGAAAGGCGAGTGTAATGAACACTTGCAAACTGCCTGTCAGTTTGCCCAAACACATGGCCTATGGTAGCTCATACAGTGCTCTTCAACAGTTGGATGCTAGAAAGTGTGGTCAGAAATGCTTCAGATAAGAGTTTCCAAGCAGGGTATGTTTAAAAATTATTTTAGATTTATTTTTGATTCCACAACCTCATCAAAGTTACTGAGTAGCAAAATAGTTGGAAGGCCCTCCCTGCCACCCCAGTCTGGCAAACCATCTCGGTTCCATTGTAAAGGCCATGTGTAGCAGGGTGACTGGCAGGCCTTTCAGCCTTGTAGTTGGGCAAACCTGGCTTAGAATCCCAGCCTGAAAACTTGAGTGTCCTTGTCCAAGTCACTTAATTTCTCTTAGCTTTAGTTTCTCATCTTTAAAAGGGGTCAACACCACTTATCTTATAGGGTTGTTATAAGGATTGGATCGGAGCAATTATAAGGGCTCACTATTATATTTGGCAAGTAATAAGCACTCAGTAAAAGGCAGTTGTGGTGATCATTGTTGGGGTTCTTGAAAGTCAGATTTCCCAGCACCAGTCCCGCTTCCTCCTGATCTGCTGTGTAGACCTCTGTTGATTCATGTCATCTCCTTCCTGTTGACCCGAGGCCTTCTCTCCATCCTCACCTCAGATAAATACTTCCAGCTCTGATGCCAACTTGCTTGAACAGAATGCCCAACTTTTGCATCGGTCTCCTGATTCTTTTAGTTCATCCTTCTACCCTGACACTAGTGCTTACAGATAGAGGTCTTGATGAGGACCCTCCATGACTCCATCATTTCCCAGTAGCCTCCTGTCACGACTGCCTATGTTAGTACCTGTGGTAGGCAGGTTAGTGTTCTCCTTTCCACTCCCAGAGAAGTGCTAATTTCCAAAAACTATGAATATGTCATGGTGCATGGTGAGGGGGGGTTAAATTTGCAAATGGAATTAAGGTTGCCTACCAGCTGCTCTTGCATGGAAAGATGATTCTGGATGATTCTGGGTGAGCATGATGTAATCACAAGTGCCCATGTATGAGAGAGAGAGGAAAGCAGGAGAGTTAGGGCAGCAGAAGGTGTGTGAGAGAGATTCCAAGGGCCATTGTTGGTGATGAAGGTGGAAGAGGCGGTGAGCCATGGACTATGAGTACCCTCCAAAAGCCAGGAAGACAAAAGAACAGATTCTTCTCTAAAGCTTCCAGGTAAAAACACAGCTCTGCCAATACTAATTTTAGCCAAACAAGACTCTTTTCAGAGTTTGGACCACCAGAATGGTCGGGTAATAAATCTGTATTTTTTCAGGCCACTAAGTTGGTGGTAGTTTCCCATGGCAGGAATAGGAAATGCATACTCTGCCTTTTTTAGGCAAGCTACATACTTTCTGGAGAATGGGTCCAATCTTAAAGACAGAAAGATGAGGAGTTCCTGGGTTGGCTCAATCTCTTGGGTGTCTGACTCTTGATTTCAGCTCAGGTCATGATCTCAGCATTGGGAGATTGAGACCTGTGTTGGGCTCTGCACTCAGTGGGGAGTCTCCTTGAGATTCTCTCTCTCCCTTTGCCCCTCCCCCTACTTATGCACTTTCTTTCTCAAATAAATAAATGAAAGACAGGAAATGAGGTAACATGGAGTTCAGAATAAACATTTCCAAAAGGACATGGTACACAGGCAATTTATTATAAATAATATCAATTCAGTGATCATCTCAGTTATCTACTTCCCTTTCGAAGTGGAGAGAAAAAAATCCTTTTATTTTCATGACTTGCCACTAAGTACCATGTTTGAGTATTTAGTTATTTACTAATAAGTACCATACAATAATCTTCCATATTTTCCCTGCTGTCTTCTGATTTTAGCTGCAAGTATTGCATTTTCATTTGACAATTTTTTAAATGATTAAAAAATTCTTAGTATAGAATCATAGGATATTAATTTTTTACCACTTTTTAGCGCCTTAAATAATGCATGCCTTCTTTTAAATAAAATGTTAAGTGACTGGATATTATAAAACAGATTATGGCAAATTGTTCAAGTAGATATGGGTTGCCAATGGGGAGAGGATGGGATCCTCAATATCTAGCTCTATCCTCTATGGCCCCTGAAGCATCTCACTGGATCCTCAGAAAAATCATCGTTCTCGGTTTGAGCTTTCCATTTGACAGATGGGAAAACTGTGGCCCAGAGGAAGAGCATGGTCAGCTGAAGTATACATGGCCAGTTACCACTAGAATATTGATACCTGGGCCTCTGGACATAGCTCTCATGTGGGTTTTTCCTCTTTGCTACATTAATCTAAACCCAAATTCTTGTTTCATTGGATTTGTTTCCCCCTCACTGATAAGGTGAAAGATACAGGCATTCTCTGGTGGGTGGGTAGAAGAATATTTTTCAGTCAGAAATTTCAACCTCAAACATATATCTCATGTTCTCATCTTGTCCAGACATGTACCAGCTGCTAAAATAATTTCTTCATTCTGCTACAATCATTCTTCAGTGTGGAAACTGAGACTCGGAAGGATTAAGTGGTATACCTTCTATCCATTTTCACCTCACTTCTCAATCAGCAAATGTCTCTTCCCATTCAAGGAGATGAAACTTTCCTTTCATCTCTGTGTGGGCACTGTGGAAAAAGAGTCAGAGAAAGAGGAAGATTTCTCACAGATAGGAATCCAGCCAGCCAGCATTCCATGCTTATTGGATGACATTAGAAGAAAGGTGTGCTCTTCCTAAAAGTCCATTAAAAATGATGAAATCCTTCAAGACATCTCTTGGAGCAGGTGGGATTAGTGAAAGGGTGTGCTGTAAGAAGCCATCTTGGGAAATGATGGGGGAAGGCCTCCAAAACCTGAAGGAAAGAGGATCTTACCCAAGCCAACACTGAGAGTTATCACCAGCCCTTCCTGAGAAGGACATCTGGACTGGTGTCAACTTTGTGTCTTCTTCCAGCTCCCTTAGGACACGTGTGGAGTCAGTCATCCTCATTTCAGAGTGAGGCTCCCATAGTTCCCCACGAATCTACTCTAGACACTGCCAAGTGTACTAAGGTTAGTACCCCACTGCTGCACACCTGTGGGGCTTCCCAGCAGGTCTCTGTACTGATTGGCTAGGGCCTACAGCATAGCTGTCATTGGGTCGTTTCAATGGTCCCCCTGATATAAATACCAGGTCAGTCAAGATTCTGGTATCTATAGTGAGCCAAGCTAGGTAAGCAAGATCACTTACAGATTTTTTTTTTTTTACAAAATTAATTTTGATAGGAGTGCTGTAGTAAGCGATGGCACCAGAATGCGAACGCCTTCCTATCTGGCTCCTTCGGCTATAAGCTCCTCAGCACCGTGTGCTGTGTTTCAAGTGATGAAAAGCATTTTTCAATTTGATGGGTTTCATCTGCATTTTATTAGTCTATTTCTGGAAAAAATACCATTTGTACATCATTTTGCTTGCAGACTTGTCTTTATTATTCCTCTCCCCACCTCATGTGGTGGGCCGAGGATTTGATTTTCTCTCGGTTTTTGGCACATTTCTCATCCTCTCTCAGAGCAATTTACCCTCCGTGACAGTCCATCTGTCTCTCCTGCCCCCACTTACAAATACTTTGCCTTTTCCAATTTTCCTTATTTCCTTTTAATATCATCCACCCAGTCTTCCCTGACCTTTTCTGACTCTTCAGACGTGCCGTTGTTCCTTAGCCCTGTGGTGTGATTGGTCGGAATCCCACAGAAGCTCTGACAGCTTCTCTCTCAGAACTTGCCCCGTCACTCTCTCTTAACGGTCTCATTGACCTTTACTTGTATCTTAGCGGCTTGTGTTTTTCTCTTATTAAAAAGAAAAAAAAAGGAGAAAAGTACAAATATTAAATGCATGGCCATTGTCTGAGTGTTAGCATTTGAGAGAGGATCTGGGTGGGGTATATCCCCCATCTTGCACCTGCTGGAGCTGGAGGGAGCAACCACATGGACCTGTGGCCTTCGGTGGGCCACCCCTGAGGCTTGTGGGGGTTTTTGGATGGGCAGGTGGTCACTGTTGTTGAGTGTCACCAAGAGGGGAAGTATGCTTATTCTCATATATCCGGGGTCAGTAAACTTTTTGTGTAAAGACTAGATAGTATAATGTTCAGCTTCTCAAGTCATTTGGTCTCTGCTATAGCTACTCAACTCTGTTGTGGTGCAGAAGCAACCAAAGGTGACACATGAAGGAAGAGGCAGGGCTGTGTTCCAATAAAACTTTATTTACAGAAACAGGCCCTGGGCCAGATTGGGGTCAGGAAACTTGGTTGGCTGACTTTTGTTTTAGTCACATTTCACCTTCTAGTTTCTTCCTGTCCTTGTATATCTGTGCATTTGTTGTTTGCTGGGAAGTGCCTTTTCAGACATAGGTTAAGCATTCTACCCTGGGATACTCTCAGAGGTCACCCTGTGAGAGAGAGGCAGGCAGGGGAAAGGTGTTTGGTGCAAGGAGATACCATGTACTATGTTTTGACAGTGACAGAAAGGGACCCTCATGAGGGCCTGCTGGAGGATGCTGGCCTCCTTGTGGTTGGAGGTAGCTCAAGTTGGGAGATTGAAGATTTAGTTCTGACTCTGGATATTTTGCTTGTCACTTCACGTCTTTGGATTTCAAGGTTCTTAACTGCAAAATGGGGTCATTATTATTGCTGTTAATTTTCTTTCTTTTTTAAAAAAATTGTTTATTTGAGAGAGAGTGAGTGTGTCAGAGGGGGAGGGGCAAAGGGAGAGGGAGAAAGAGCATCTCCAGCAGACTCCCCACTGAGCACAAAGCTGGAGGCAGGGTGCTATCTCACAACCCTGAGATCATGGCCTGACCTGAAACAAAGAATCTGATGCTCAACCAACAGAGACAACAAGATGTCCCCAGTTTTCTTATTATTACTAAATTTAATATTCCATAATATTTTATTTTACACCTCTGATTATCAGTTGTTAACTGGTGCAAGGATTTCTAACTTAAGGGAATTGTTGTCTTCTCATATCTCAAGGATAATGTAGAGTATGTACTATAATGAAGCCTTCATGTAACAGAAAATCCAGATTTTTGGATTATGATATAGATGTTTATTTTTCTTTCAACCAGTTGTCTAGAGCTAACATGGTAGCTTCACGATGTGAACCAGGACTCAAGATCCTGCTGTCTTTCTGTCCCCCTACTCTCAGTATATGGCTTTCATCCTTAAGGTTGCTTCATGGTATCAGTAAGGCCACTGTTGCCCCAGCCATCACATTCACATTCCAAGCCTCAGCTCAGAGGAAGGGGCAAAGGCAAAAAGGAAGTCTCTTAAATAAGTTTCCTCGAAACTCCACCAAATGACTTCCATTTATGTGCCATTAGCCACTCTCATCTTCCAGGAAATGCAGTGTTTTAGCTTGACACATTACTTCTCTCTATAATATGTAGGATAAAAAAGAAGAATGGATATTAGGAAGGCAGATAGCAGTTTCTGCCATATACAGATATATATAATGGCGCCAGGTGAGAAGCAGAGAAATGCCCCAAGCCACACCTGTGACACAGCATTTCTAGCTCGCCCTTTGACATTTTTTCCAACAACAAAATAGGTGAGTGTATATAATGGGTAGTGCAATCATATTATTTTTTTTTTTAAGATTTATTTATTTATTTATTTGACAGAGAGAAATCACAAGTAGATGGAGAGGCAGGCAGAGAGAGAGAGAGGGAAGCAGGCTCCCCACTGAGCAGAGAGCCCGATGCGGGACTCGATCCCAGGACCCTGAGATCATGACCTGAGCCGAAGGCAGCGGCTTAACCCACTGAGCCACCCAGGTGCCCCAGTGCAATCATATTATGATACATTTCACTAAGAAGGAATTCTGTAAGTCATCTTGTTTCCCTTCATTTTTCTCATTATAGACACCAGAATCTTAACTGTGCATATCAGGGCTACAGTTAAAAAAAAATTAACAATGGGTCTGTCATCAGCCCTGACCATTCAGAAATAGATGCCAGTTAGCAAGACAGGTAAGTGTGTGCCAGTTGCTCTAACATAATGCATGGGACGGATTTGTGAAAAATGGGAGCCTCTTTCTGGAATAAAAATTATTTACTGTGCACACTTGTCAGAAATAAACCAGAAAGACACATAAACGTTGAAACCAATCTATAGCTCCTCCTCAGGAGAGCGCTGGTGGGAATCCTCAGTGTTGGCCTAGGATGATTCTTCTTCCTTAGGTTTTAATGATTATCTGTGTTTCCTAAGTTGGCTTCTTACAATAGACTCTAATAATGAATCCCACCTGCTCAAAGGGAAGTCTTTAAGGACTTAGTCATTTTTCATGGATTTTCATGGAAAGCAAACCTTTCCTGTAATACAATCCAACAAGCGCAAAATGCTGGTTGTGTCAGTATCATTGAGAAATCTTCATATTTTTCTAACTCTCTCACCAGAATTGAGAGTTCAACCACAGGTTGGTCCCCACACTGTGCAAAAGGGAGAAGGTTTTCATCACCTTGAATGGGAAGAGATGCTTGGGGAGGGAGTTCTGAGCTAAAAGTCGATTCCCCCATTGTGCTGTACTCGCAGGATGAGAACAATATAGGATTATACTTCCCCGTGCATTTCCATCGGACAATCCCACTCTCCACCTGCTTCCCGCAGGGGCAGCTCTGAACTTCAGTCTCAGCGTGGCATTGTGTGGTGGCTTTCCTGAGTTGGACAGGAATGCCCCTCAAATAGTACTTCTATAGTAGCAGTGTTTTCAGTCTTTCCCAGAACACCAAAATAAATCCTGTATAAAAGGGATCAATTCTTGATTTTTTTTTTCCTGATTGGAGAGTCAGGAAAGCAGATTTTGGGGTTAGGGAGAGAAGGGAGAGAGTGAGAGAAAACCAGTGCTAGGCCAGGAGTGGCTAGGAGTGGAAATAATTTTTTTTTTTAAGTCAATCTGGTCTATCTGTGGATCCCATTTATGCTTTTTGAGAAATACAGGTAAATGATTTTTTATTACATTTAGTTGTTGGATTGTCCTTTTTTGGTCGTCATGCTCTTCACAAATTAACTATGAGGAACCCCTACAATACAGATTATATCTTAATAAAAAAGTAAACCTTTTTCTTATTAAAGGAGCAATGCATGCCATTTGTAGAAATTGCTGGAATAGGGTTACAATTTTTAAGAAATTGCTATTTGCCAATTGCAGCTTCCTTGTTTTGGTGGACCACCAAGCAGACTTGGAGCAGATCTTTTTTCAAGGAAGAGTTACTCAGGTGACTTTGAAGATTATACAATGCAAGATAGATTAGTGGCTACTTTTCATCCTTGGGAAAGGGTGTAAAATAACCTTTGTCACCTGAAGAGGCTGCTTCCTGGGGATACAGTTTGATATGCTTGGTAGGTTGTTGAGAAAATGTGGATCCACTTGCCCAGGGGTAAAGGAGCCATTGGGAAGAAAGGGATCAAGGCCCCAGATAATTCCTTTTTTTGAAAAATTGAAATATATTTGGCATAGAGCCGTGTGTAAGTTTCAGGTATACAACATGTTGATTGATGCATTTGTATATTGCAACATTATTGCCATTGTGGACTTAATTTATCACCCCTCTCACATCACATAATTATCACTTCTTTTTTGTGGTGGGAATAATTAAGATCTAGTCTCTTAGCAGGTTTGAGGTTTGTAATACAGTATTGTTGTCTGTAATCATTGTGTTGTGCATTTAATCTACAGGATTTATTTATCTACTAGTTGCAAGTTTTTACCTTTAAACATCTCTCCTATTTACCACCCCCCAACTCCTGGCCACCACCATTCTTCTCTCTGTTTTTATGAATTCAGCTTTTTTTGTGATACACAGGATTTGTGTTTCTCTTAGTTATCTCTTTTAGCATAATGTCCTTAAGGTCCATCCATGTTGTCTCAAATGGAAGGCTTTCCTTCTTTCTCATGTCTAATATTCCATGTGAAATCTTTATCCACTCATCCGTTGACAGGTACTTAGGTGGTTTCTGTATCTTGGCTATTGTGATCAGTGCTGCTAATGAACATGGGAATGCAGATAGCTCTTTGAGACTTTTCTCCCAATTCCTTTGGTTAAATACCCAGACGTGGGATTTGCTAGATTGTATGGTACTTCCATTTTTAATTTTTTGAGGGACCTCCATATTGTCTTTCAGAGGGGCTGCACCAATTTACATTCCCACCAACACTGCACAAGGGTTGGTTTCCTTTTCTCCATATCCTTGCCAACCTTTGTAATATTCCTAAAAATAGCCATTCCAACAGGTGTGAAGGGAATCTAGATGCTTCCTTCTGAGGTTCAAAGTTAGTGGACATTTTCAGGTATGTTGCAATAGTCCCCAGGGAGATGCACTGATGGGAAAGAATAGCCAGGCTTCCAGGAAGCACTCAGGAGAGATGGGAGTCTGGATTGTGACAGAGCCTGGAAGGAAGAATGTGAATGTGAGCCATAGACCCAGAACTCTGGGCGCCCATGTCTGGACTACCTCAGCTGAGGTACTATGGAAGGAGGGGATTGTCCTTCCTCAAAGGATGCCCTTGAGCAAGGATATGGGTCAAGGAGGGGATCAACAGGGAAGTGCC
The DNA here is from genome assembly GCF_020171115.1 of Neogale vison. Lineage (NCBI taxonomy): Eukaryota > Metazoa > Chordata > Mammalia > Carnivora > Mustelidae > Neogale > Neogale vison. The sequence continues at coordinate 44,470,340 of NC_058095.1, read as the reverse complement.
AAGAAGGGCAGGCTCCAATTTTAGCAGCAAGAGAACATCAGAATTGTCAGGAATTTCTCTCTCTTTACCTAGCAGCAGGTAACAGAACTACTTTAAGTCTGAAGATTCCTGGACCATTTAGGAAGGGGGTCAAGACCCGGAATGAGAAAAGGGGCACTTTGCTAATGTGGGAATGTGTGAGAGATTAATTGACTTATCAAAGAGCACCAATAGAGCTTATCTGTACCCTGACCTGGCAGGGGGTTCATACCCAGTGACATCAGAAAATACAGATAAACGGAGAAGAAAATTCATAAGACCTATGGTAATTATTATAATACCTCAGCATATAGTGTCTTCTAGATTTTTCTGTCATACTGATACACATATGAGGCCTATTGTCTTTAAAATGCTGGTTTTCACTTAATAATATTTTATAAATACTTTTCTTATCAGTAAATATTGTGGCATCATTTGTAATAGCTGAAAACATCCCACTTACAGGTACAGTATATTTTATATTCTGAAGGTAGAGTTATGCCTTTTTTTTTCCTCAATAGACAATTACATTTCATTACCCTACCCTGAGTTCAGGAAGCGGTAGAGGGTAATGGGTCAGAGTAGTGGCTTTGGATTCTGGATGACCTTGACATTGTTTCTGGATCTGCCGTTTCCACCCCTTATGATGTTAGAGAGTTCATTTAACTTCACTTACCTGGAGTTTCATCAGCAGTAAAATATACATAATAACTTCAACTTAACCATGTTGTTGGGAGGATTTGGTTGCATGAAGAATGTAAAGTTCTTAGTCCAGGGCCTGACACAGAGTAGTTACGTACCCAGGGTGTAATTCATTCATGCGTTAGTGAATTTATTGAATGCCTGTAGAGTTTAAGTCACAGGGATGGATGCTTAGGCTAAGAAGTGAGAATATGGACCCATCTTTATGCTCAGGAATCTCACCGATATGTAGAAGCACAGTTACAGATCAAGGAGATAAGAGCTGCTATTTTGAGCAATGCTCTTGGGACCAGGAGGTATGCAGGCTTCCTGGATGGCTGTGTCACATAAAAGACACAGTTGTCATGCACTCTGAGGAGTGTTGTTACTTTCTCTTTTTGCCAGGAAGCAGAAGAAACCAGTGTCAGCCTCACAAGTGTGTTCCTCGTGTGCAAGCTCTTACGTGGGCCACTCCTCCTTCATCCCCTAATTCCTTATGTGTTGAAGACATTGCTCAAGGCCAAGAAAGACTCAGCCTTCTGATGCCTGAGCCAGCCATGCTAGCCAATGGGCCATGAACAGACCTGATGGAACAGTGCTCATTGAATGGAAAAGGCTAGAACAGAGCACACGAAGGGCCCTTTGGAGTTATTAAGCCAGGGAAGAGTTCTGTAACTCAAATGAGAAATGGAGGCCCCATAGAGAATTCTTGTTTTTCCTGAGGCAGATGATTTCTGGCACCCAGGGGAGATGACCTGTAGGACAGTTGGAGGAGAATTAGAACAACCAGTTACACACAAATGGCATTATTATTTATATCAAGGAGATTCCATTTAAGAAATCCTATTTCTATTTGAAAAGGAGAGAGAGGCTATTGCTTTTGTTTGACAACTAAAGATTAATTGCCCACTTGGTTGAGGGATGTTGGGGACAAGCTAAATATTAGAGCAGGAACATGATACCCGTGTAGCCACACCGAAAGAGGGACCTCTTAACCCTCATTTCAAGAGTGAGGGTTGAACAGAGGCATCTGGGTGGCTCAGTTGGTTGAGCAGCTGACTCTTGATTTTGGTCCAGGTCATGAACTCAGGGTCCTGAGATCGAGCCCCACGTTGGGCTCCGTACTCAGTGGAGAGTCTGCTTGAGATTCTCTCTCCCTGTCCTTCTCCCTCTGCCCCTTCCCTCAAACTCTCTCTCTTTCTCTATCCAAAATAAATAAATAAATCTTGACCAAGATGCCCTTCAATGGATGAATGGATAAGGAAGATGTGGTTCATATACACTACGGAGTATTATGCCTCCATCAGGAAGGATGAATACCCAACTTTTCTATCAACATGGACGGGACTAGAAGAGATTATGCTGATTGAAATAAGTCAAGCCGAGAGAGTCAATTATCATATGCTTTCACTTATTTGTGGAGCATAAGAAATAACACGGAAGACATGGAGAGATGGAGAGAAGGGAGTTGGGGGAATCTGAAGGGGAGATGAACCATGAGAGACTATGGGCTCTGAAAAACAACCTGAGGGTTTTGGAGGGGCGGGGGGTGGGAGATTAGTTGAGCCTGGTGGTGGGTATTATGGAGGGCACGTATTGCATGGAACACTGGGTGTGGTGCATAAACAATGAATTCTGGTACACTGAAAAGAAATTTAAAAATTAAAAAAAAAAAAACCAGAGTGAGGATTGAGCAAGGAGTCTTGTACTTTGTTCTATTTCACACCCATCAGACAGATGGCAAGATTGGGATTGTCCTCTTTGTATCTGCACCTAGGAGGAGCTCTGGAACATTTACCTAGAGATCAAGGACTGAGGGGTGATGTTCCCTTGGATAGAGCCATGCTTACCATATATCATGTGCATTTCACAGCTGATGCAGCAAATAGGTTTAGGCTCATGGGCCAATTTTGGTTTATTCAGATAGCTACCTGGATCATAGCATTGACATAGATTCAAGGGCCATGTTCAGGCTCAAGGGCATAGAAGGTCATGCTTGTTTGGTGAGTCTATCACAGGCACAGGATGAGGCCAATAGTGGCAGCTATTATGGGATAAATAATATGGGTATAGAAGACTTTGTAGAGATTTTTTTATACATTACAAGAAATAATCCTATATAAATTAGAGATGCTTTGCAAGTCAAACTTTCTTTTTTTTTTAAGTTTTAAATTTTTAAAAATAAACATATAATGTATTATTAGCCCCAGGGGTACAGGTCTGTGAATCGCCAGGTTTACACTCTTCACAGCACTCACCATATCACATACCCTCCCCAGTGTCCAAACCCCACCACCCTCTTCCTATCCCCCTCTGCCTGGCCACCCTCAGTTTGTTTTGTGACATTAAGAGTCTCTTATGGTTTGTCTCCCTCCCGATCCCATCTTGTTTCATTTTTTCTTTTCTTACTTCCCAAACCCCCATGTTGCATCTCCACTTCCTCATATCAGGGAGATCATATGATAGTTGTCTTTCTCTGATTGACTTATTTTGCTAAGTATAATACTGTCTAGTTCCATCCACATCGTTGCAAATGGTAATAATTCATTTTTGATGGCTGCATAGTATTCCATTGCATATATATATATACACCACATCTTCTTTATCTATTCCTCTGTTGATGGACATCTAGGTTCTTTCCATAGTTTGGCTATTGTGGACATTGCTGCTATAAACATTTGGGTAAATACTGGGTAAATACCCAGTAGTGCAATTGCTGGGTCGTAAGGTAGCTCTATTTTCAACTTTCTATTTTTCAACTTTTTGAGGAACCTCTGTGCTGTTTTCCAGAGTGGTTGCACCAGCTTGCATTCCCACCAACAGTGTAGGAGGGATCCCCTTTCTCTGCATCCTTGCCAGCATCTGTCAATTCCCAAGTCAAGCTTTCTACTTAAGTAAAAGGGTTGATGAATGAACATACCTAATAGACACAGGATTATTCTTTCTAACATATAAAGAACTACTACAAATTAGTAAGACAACCCAATAGAAAAACAAAGTGTGCAAACAGGTATGTCACAGAAAACAAAATAAAGACTCCCAATAGGTATTTGAAAAATTCCCTCTCTTAATAACCAGGGAAATATGAATTTGAATGATATATTTGAAGACCTATCAGATTAGCAAACATTAGAAAGTGATCCAGTCCAGGATCGGATGGACTGTGAGGACATAAGAGCAGTCATATACCGTCATTGGAAGTATAAACTTTATGGAAGGCATTTTGGTAGTCCCTATTATAATTTTAATGAACATACCCTTTAGCCCAGAAATGCCAATTCAAAATTTTTGTTCTTGAGATACATTTATACATACACACGAATATGTATGAGGATATTCCTTGCAGAATTGCTCACAACTGTGAAAAGCAATTAACAATCCCAACACCAATCATGTGGAAATTGATTAAATAATTTAATATATTCATAATACAAAAAATCAATTTAGTTCTTGGGAAGAATAAAATAGATCTACAAATGTACAGACAAGGGAAGATCTCTAAGATATAAAGTGAGAACGAAGTTATTTTGTGTGTGATACATGTAGTCTCATCCCATTAATTATTTTTTGACATCAAAACACTATAATCATACATGTAGTGTGTGTGTACATAAGTGTATTTTTTTTTAAAGTTTCTAAGGACAGAACCTAAATCGTGATGTGGTTCCCTTTGGGAAGGGGGTTGAAATTGGTGGTCAGAAGTGCTTTAATTGTTCCACTCCACCTATTTTTTATTGTTGAAAATTTTAATCATGGGGGTGTGTTCCTTCATTATTTTCTAAGAACCAGAGTTGCGAGAGTATGTGCTTCATTCCAGAAACTATGCTGGAGATGGTATGAGGGTGGCAGACTGTGAGAGAGAGCCCTGTATCTGAGGTTCAAGTTTAAATGAATTCTGTAGGCTATGCAGAGTTATTGAAGGGTTTAAGCAGAGAAGACAGGGATCAGATGGGCTTTTCTGATGGTCGCCCCTGGCAGCAGTTGGGGGATGGGGACACAACGGGTGCCCAGTGTGTGTTTATTGGACGGACAGCTGGGGAAATGACTGATTTCGTATGAAAAGCCTGAGTGTGAAATCACAAATGCCAACTCTTGAGATGATTTTTTTTTTCCTTTTCCAAGTCAATTCAGAGAATGTTATGAGTGGCTTTTGGGTAGCTTGAAAAATGAGGAAACTGGATTGGAGACAAGTCAGGAGGCAAATATGTCATGCTCTGTATGGTGATGGGTAACAGCCAGATCTTGGTTCCTTGGGGAGGTTTGTCACAACCAATATTTTGGTAGTAAACAAAGTAGTAATGTTTGCACATTGTTTACCTAGTAAAGAGAGAGTAGCCTTAAGATTATGCCTATGAAGGGGCACCAGTGGGTTAAAGCCTCTGCCTTCAGCTCAGGTCATGTTCCCAGGGTCCTGGGATCAAGCCCCACATCAGCCTCTCTGCTCAGCGGGGAGCCTGCTTCCTCCTCTCTCTCTTTGCCTGCCTCTCCGTCTACGTGTGATCTCTGTCTGTCAAATAAATAAATAAAATTTAAAAAAAAAGATTATGCCTATGAAAATGCCATCCCACTCATGGCACCCATGTGCTTTCTTCAGTGAAGGGAGGGGGATAGGTACAGGCAGGGTGATTAGAAATCCAGCTGAGGCCAGGACACCCACAGGAAGGTGTCTTACTTGTGACAGGGGTGTTAGAATAGGAGAAAATTTAAAGAACGCCTGTCTGAAGCCAAGGAAAATGGACCCTCTCAAATTTAAAATACCACAGAATTGAGTTGTTCTGACAAAGAGCTTCCCCTCCACTCATGCTATTCCCAGGGGATGGAATTCTTGGAACTAACATGACCCTCACACTGTGGTCACTACCAAGCTGGTCACCTCGCCCAGGATGTGCTGGTAAACTAGAACTCTGGGAACAATAGCAACGAAGTGAACTATGACATTGTGGTTTATGATAAATATAGATTTGGTCTTTGTCCTGTTGTGGCACTGAGTTTCCCCCAAACCCTTGGAATTTCCCAAGTGATAGAGCGATAAATGTGAAATGAGCATCTTCCCTTATTCATAGCAAGTCCCTTTCAGCCACAGCTGAGTTTATGTTAGTGAGTTGACTTTTGGAAAGGACTTAGGAGGCTGGTTGGTTGCCCTGTGATTAGGGGGCTGGAACTTTCACATCTGGTCCCCCCTCCCCAAACCTCTGGGGAGAGGGGAAAGGAACTGAAGGTTGAGTTAATCACCAATGGCCAATGAGTCAAATCAATAATGTCTTGGAAATGAAGCCTCCCTTGCAGAAGGGGCTTCTGAGAGCTTGTGGGTTGGGGAACACATGGGGGGTACTGGGAGAGTGTTGTGTCCTGAGAGGACAAAGGAGATCTGTGCCCCTTTCCCTGTGCTCTGCCTCATGTGTCTTTTTTATCTGGCTGTCCCTGAGTTATATCCCTTTGTAATCAATAGCTAATCTAGTAAATAAAATGTCTTCCTGAGTTCTGTGAGCTCCCCTAGCAAATTTTTGGCCCTGGGGAGGAGCAGAGGGACCTCTGATTGAAAGGCAGTTGGTCAGAAGCAAGGAGACAGCTTGGACTTGCCATTAGCCTCTGAAGCAGGGGTGGGCTTGTGGGACTGAGCCCTGACCTGGTGGGATCTGACGCTAACTCCAGGGAGACTCTCAGAATCACGTTAACTGTAGCACTGCCTGAGACTTGCTTGCTGGAAAGCCCCCAGACCTCTGGTGACCAGCAGTGAAGTATTCTGTGAGTGGTGTTGTAGGCGCGGACAGAGACATAAAGCACCAGGAGGAGAAACGCTGAGTTTCACAAACAAACCTTGACTTGTAGTATTTGCCAGTCCACACGGTGTCAACACATTCACCCTGGTCCGATTTCAAGTCATCGTCAGTTTAAGAAACTGGCTTACAGCATTCCTGAACGTTTACAAATCAGCTTTCCATGAGCTGGGGTGGTTATCGGCCTGGAACTTCCCGCAGGTGAAAACTCTCATCATGGATTCTGGTCTAACTTAAAATGGCCGGCCTTCGGTGAGGAGGCGTTATTAACCTCTTTCTCTCCTGTATCTTTTCTCTGCTTGCATTCGGGAACTCTTTGTTTGATGGTGCCATAACCGAAATGGTAATAATCCCATTTTATGAATGAGGAAACTGAAATTCAAGAAAAACTGAAATTGCCCAAGATTCTGTACAAGGCAGTCCCTCTGCCATTATGAATGAGTCTTCCCCAAAGTCCAAGTGTACTAGTGCCTGGACATCAGCCCCTTCAGCTCAAACGGGGGAACTCACAGGAAGTCAATTTGGTGTGGTGCTCCACAATTAAAATAGAGGGGAGGTGTTGCTACAACGATTTAATTCCTTTTTTTTTTTTAAAGATTTTATTTATTTATTTAGAGAAAGAGCACATGCATGTGAGTGGGGGGGGGAGGGGCAGAGAGCAAGGAAGAGAGAGAAATTCCAGCAGACTCCACGGTGAGTGTGGAGCTGGGCACAGGGCTCTACCTCCCAACCCTGAGATCATGACCTGAGCCAAAATCAAGAGTCGGATGTGCTCTACTGTCTGAGCCCCCCAAAGATTTAATTCTCACAGCAACATGTTTGTTGTTTATGAAAACACTAAGTGCCCAGTGATTTTTTAAGTGGAAAGTGCTGAACAAAAGCAGTTTTAAGTGCTAGTGATGAAAGTAATTTCATAATCAAGGCCTACGCCATAGATAAGATGTGCCCCAGGTTGGAAACGAGGCCAGAAGTCTGAGGTGATCACTCAGTTACTTGGGGCCTCAGAGCGTGGAAGGGGCTGGTCTGCCAGCTGTGTCTTTGGAACCTAGCACATTCTATGACATTTCTTCTTTGTCTGTGTCCTTTCTTCTCTACTGGATCACAGCCCCTCTGAGAGGAAGGCCCTCCTCTAGCTCTCCTGTCTTTGGATTTCTACCTTGTCAAAACGAGTTTTGATTTCCAGGAGGTGGTTTTGTCCTGGCCTAGGAAACAGGCTTAGCTAATGCAGTCAACCAAGTGATTCTCACACAAATTTTCAAGCTCTCCACAGGGAGGAACCCAGACAAACCTTTCATAACAGATAAGGCACTTGGAAATTGCCAGCAAGTGGAGAAGATTGTTTACTGCCTTCTCCCTGTTACTGAAAGAGCGGCCAGAGGTTTCCTGTAACAAGTGAGCTCGAAGCGTCATCTCTCTGTGGATGGTGACACAAGCGTCTCATCCTGACTTGGGATGCTGGCTTTGGGCCTGTGCTTGTGAATCATCTGGTCACCCCGATACTATTCACAGGTTCCATCAGGAATCACTCGCCTGACCTGCTCACGCTTTACTTTCCTGCCTACACCCAGTTGATTCCCTGGCCTCTAACGCCGGGGCTTATTCCTCTGGCTCTTGGTCCGTCATTAGCAACTGGCTGGAAAACAGAAGTCAGGCCAGAGCACAGCGAGAGATGGGGAAGGTAGCAGGAGTCGAGCCTGGAGAGGTTCGTGGGGATGGTGTGTCGTATATACCGCCTTGCATTCAGACTTTTTTTCTAATGTGTACATTTGTTTTTACAACTATAGTTTTCATTCCTTGGGGGTGAAACCCAGTTCCTTTTCCTCAGAGTGAACAGCAACAGTGAAGAAAGTAAATATTTATCGAATGAAAACAGTGAGGTAAGAGGTGACAGCGGCGTAGCAGTAACAAACCACTCCATGTATCTGGCCGTCACTTTGATAATCTTAAATAAAATGAAGGTTGAACTAAAAACTCCCCAAAGCAGCAAAGTTGAAGGCAAGGGTCAGTAAAAATTTCCTGTAAATGTTCAGGGAATCTAAACATTTTAGACTTTGCAGCCCATATGGTCTCTGTGGCAACCGTTCAACTTGGCCTTCTGGCAGGATAGCAGGCACAGGGCGAGTGAACATGACTGTGTTCCAATAAAACTTTATTTACAAAAATAGGCGACAGGCTGACTCCTGTGCAGGCGAGAGGGCTTGAGTAGTAAGCTTGGACCCTCATAGGTTTGACCCCAGCTTGGACACCAGCTGTGGGGCCTTAGGCAAGTTAATGAATTCTTCCTCTCCTGAGGTGGTTCTGTGGTGGAAATCACGATGATGTTCTTACAGGAACAGTTGCTGGGGGAATGAGGTGAATCTACGTCCAGTACTCAACCCAGGGCCTTGCACAGATGTAACTGTGGCTCCCATCTGATCTTCTATGTCTCCAGCTCTGATGTTCAAGGAGTCTAGGAGTCTCCAGATTCTGCTGGTAATTTCAATTCAGGCTTTTCTGAGGCGTAAGCTGACAGCTCATATGTGACATTTCCTCTGAGAAACAATAAGCAATTTGAGTGGATTCCTTATCCAAACTTATGCCATGTGGATAGATATAGAGAAGCTTTGAGGACAGTGTTCTAAGTAGTTTGGAAGCTTTATTTTCTAAAATGCCCAGCCGGCTGGCCTCTGGCCTGCTGTTCCAGGTGGTCTGCACTCCCGGCTGCCTGTGTGTCCCTTCCCTCCCAGGTCCTTCCCTGCCCTCAGCATGTCCACTTACCCCCATGCATCACCTTGGTGTTCTCTCTTAGGTGTTCTTTCTCAAGGCCTCCATCAGAGGCCCTCAGTCTGGCCTCTTGGGTGACAGGAAGCACAGACCTTGCAGGCCAGGTGCACGGCACTGAGGTCAGGGAGCATCATTTTGGGGAAATTTCAGGGGAAACTGAGGCAAGTCCTTCTGACCTGGGGAACCATGAGGGGCAAAGTGATGGTGGTATCACTGAGTTGGGAGGCTATCGTGTAGAGGTTGGGTGTATGTTTTTTGTTTTTAAAAATTTTTATCTCTGCATTTTTTTTCTTTTTTTTTTTAAATTTATTTGACAGACAGAGATCACAAGTAGGCAGAGAGGCAGGCAGAGAGAGAGGAGGGGAAGCAGGCTCCCTGCTGAGCAGAGAGCCCGATGTGGGGCTTGATCCCAGGACACTGGGATCATGACCTGAGCCGAAGGCAGAGGCTTTAACCCCCTGAGCCACCCAGGCACCCCTTATCTATGCATTTGACAGAGATAGAGGGAGAACACAAGTAGGCAGAACAGCGGGCAGAGGGAGAGGGAGAAGCAGGGAGCCTGATGTGGGGCTCGATCCCAGGACCCCAGGTTCATGACCTGAGCCAAAGGCAGCCTCTTAACCTACTGAGCCATCCAGGAGCCCCGAGGTTGGGTGTGTTACTCTGAGGTCTAGTTGCCTGGGTATGAATCCCGGTTCCCTGCTCACTAGCTGTGGGATCCTGGGCGAGCGAGTGTCGGTTGGATCTGGGACACAAAACCGCACTGAGGACTAGTTAGGGCTGTCTTCTCCATCTAAGGACCTGCTTGATTTCCGACGAGTGCCAAGGGGCCTCTTCCCTCTCATTCCAGCTTGCCCAGGACCCCCGATGTTCACCTCAGTCCCGGAGATTACACGACTGTTTTGTTGTATGAATGAATGCGTCCGGCTTGATTTCTAACTTGCTTCCCTTAGCATTTACTGGTCATTACTGTAGTCCTTTGTTCCTTCTGCACTGATGGGGCATCTGCTACGTGCCAGGCCTTATGCCTGGGCTCAGGCCAAAAATAAGACCCAGTAGCTGCCTCCACAGTGTTGCTCACCTAGTTATTTATTCAGACAAGCAAATAATTCCAGAGCAGTGCAAACGAGGCTGTATAGGCAGATGCACAGAGACAGAAGGGTGGCTGGCTCAGTTGACAGTGTCAGGGGGACTTCTGGGAGGAAGCGGCAGTTAGATTTATTTTTTAGTAAGTGGGTGAGAGGTGGACAAGCTGGGGAAGGGCGTTCTAAGCAGAGAGGAAAATATATACCATGGCTTGAAATACCATGATTTGCTTAAGGTTTTATAAGTAATTTGCGTGACGAGAACACGAGAGCATAGGGTGGAGGGGAGAGTCTGGCATCCTGGGGTGGGGAGGAAGGAGGGATCGGATTATCAAAGGCCTCATGGACCAGACCAATTGGCTTGGATTCCTTCTTTATTCTGAGGGCATTGGAGGTCCATGAAGGGTCCAAGCAGGGAGTGGTGAGTCCTGTGGGTCAGATAAGGGGGAGGTCACACTGCCCAGGGGCAACAAGGAAGCCTCCTAGAGAATTTCTCAATAAACCCGCTCTATGATCAGTATAGTCCAAAGCCCAGAGTGTACAGTATTGTTGTTCTCCTTCTCTCTTTGCATTCTTTTTTGTTTTTTGGACACACCATAAGAAAATGTCATTTGCACTCTGAAGAGTGTTTTGCCCGGGGCAGAATTGGACGTCGGGCCCAGGCTGCTGTACGGTGACAGGTTGCTGTGGTGACAGGTTGCTGTGTGAAAGGAGGTACTCGGTGTGAATAGGCAATTAACGGTCCCAACTGCTGGATAGGAAACCTGGAACTTGTGCTCCTTCACGAAGCGTTTTTCCATTTCCCAAGTTCATAATTGCTCCGTGCACTGCGCTCCCTCGGTGAGCTGCGCAGGGCTTGGGTTCTGTGCAGCTCCCCTGCCCCCGCACCTGTCTGAGTCGGAGGCCGGGAAAGGGCACTTGTGTCCCTTGTCAGGCTCCTTGTCGGGCACCAGGCTGTCCCCCCTCCCGTGGCACACTGTGGGGCCGCTTGCACCTGCGGATGCTTCATAACGTGGTTGTTTTCGATCTGCAGAAAACAATGCCTCTTTTATTTTACTGGTGAGGAACTGAAGAGGGAGGGAGGGAGGAAGTTGACATATACCAACGGCTCCTCTGTGGCAAGTGTTGTGCTCCGTCTACAGTGCTCACTGAGTCCTTAGGACAGGGAGAGTATCACCCTATTTAACAGATAAGGAAAATGATGCTCACAGTGGCCGGGGAATCTGCCTCCATTTGTGAAACAAATTGTTGACCCAAATGGGTCTAGAACTCAGGGTACTTTCCAGAGCTTCCCATGGCCTCTTAAAGGCCTGAGGCTGCCATGGGACATGGCGGGGTGGTGGTGGTGGTGTCCATACTACATTGCGTCTTTCAGCCTTTAGGTCCAGAGCCAATTCCTTTAGCCTTTGGGGTTTTGATGGGACGTGGCTACTCTCCTTGTGGAGGTCACTGGGGACCCAGACAAGATGGAACCAGCACATACACTGTGAGTGGCTTAGCTACTAGAGCATGGTGGGGACACCTGCCATAGGCCAGGGAAACATGGGGCTAGCGAGGGAGCAGCTGCCCTCAGAGACCTGTAGCTCCAGGAGGAGGACGAGCTACGGCCTTTGACAAAACATGCAGACACTCAGCCTGCCACCCAGGAGAGAGCTGTGGGAACCCAACCTTCCCCCGACTTCCTCACTTCCTCCAGTCTCCTGCTTGTGATGGGACCCACAGCAGAACCCAGATGGACATGAGAGAGCCACAGAGCCTGTTCATGGATCCGTGGGGCCAGGCCCCCACAGAGCAGAGCAGGGTGAAGGCAGGTGGGTAGTGAGTCTGAAAAGTATGTTCTGTAGTCCCTGGGGAGGGGAGGGACTTCTGTCCTGGGACTTGTCTGGAGAGGGGGTGGGACACAGTATCTGAAGGCCTGTCCTTCTCCTTCCACTCTTGGGCCCCTGTGAGGAGGGAGAACTTTGTTGTGTTGGGCAGTATCTTTCCTTACCCACTATCTTTCACATCCCTGAATTGGTTTTGCCATTCCCTTTCCTAAGGGCATAAGGATAGAAGGAAGGTGGTTGTTGAAATAGAAGGCAGAGCTGGGGGGCACCTGGGTGGCTCAGTCAGTTAAGTGTCTGCCTTCGGCTCAGGTCATGATCCTGGAGTCCTGGTATCGAGCCCCGCATCAGGCTCCTTGCTTAGTGGGGAGTCTGCTGCTTCTTTCCCTTGCCTCTTCCCTGGTTCATGCTTGCTCTGTCTCTCTCACCCAGTCTCTCCCAGACAAATAAATAAATAAATAAATAAATAAATAAATAAAATCTTAAAAAAAAAAAGAAGAAAACAGAGCTGGAGTAGCTTTAATTAAATGCGTTTTATATAGGGTATCTGTGGTAAGTGTCCTTGTGTCTGCAGAGACACGTGCTGTCACAGGTGCCCCTCCCCTTGTGAGGAGAGTCAAGTCTCCCTCTTCGAGGGCTTGCTCAAGGAGAAGGCTAGGCAACCTGGCACTGAGCGAAATTCTCACCTCCTACCTGGGAGGCCCAGCCCTCTCTCAGGATAGGCCCTGTCGGACCAAAAGTGGGCAAAGCTGCTCAAGAGCAGGGCTGTGTCACAGCTGCTATGTTTCTTAAGGCAATGGGTGGAGTGGGCTAGCTCTCCTCCCTGCAACCCTGCATTGTGTCAGGGGGAATGTCACATGCTTATCAAATTGTGTCCGTGGTCCTCCCAACACATAGGGAGACTACATTTCCCAGTTTCCCTTGTAGCTTGAGTAGGGCCATGTGACTAAGTTCTGGCCAATAGGATGTGGAGAGAATGATGTATGCTACTTCCTGGACTGGCCTGAATTGGAAGAACCTGGATCCCTGAGTCACTCACTGTTTAGAGGGGAGTCACCAAGGAGATTAATCTTGGCATTGAACTGTGATGCAAGAGAGACATAAATCTTTCTTACATTAAACCCCCGAGATTTGGGGGTTGATTGTTACAGCAACTTCACTAATATACCATCCTCCCCCTAGTCATTGGTTAGATTTCCTCTCATCATACCTATTGATGTTGCCCCAAAGGAATGTTAATGTTGAAAACTGACCTCTGTGCTCTGGAGCCAAAATATGTAACTCAAAATGTTTGGGTATAAAGAAAGAGGCTAGTTTATTACTTTACAGGGCAAAGGAGGCTCATCAGGAGAGGGCCTTTAAAAATACTTCAAGCTAGGGGCTCCTGGGTGGCTCAATGGGTTAAGCCTCTGCCTTCCGCTCAGGTCATGATCTCAGGGTCCTGGGATCAAGCCCCGAATTGGGCTCTCTGCTCAGCAGGGAGTCTGCTTCCCTCTCTCTCTCTGCCTGCCTCTCTGCCTACTTGTAATCTCTGTCAAATAAATAAATAAAAATCTTTAAAAAAAAAAAACAACTGCAAGCCTGCCCTCGAGGAAGGGGCTGGGGGGTTTTATAGAGAAATATAGGATCTAGCTGGTTTTGATAGAAATTGTATACCTACAACCAGCCTCATTCTTCATGTCTTGAGGGTGGTAGCAGGTTCCTGAAACAAAAGATTGAGAAGGGAGAGGGCAGTTTTGGCAGAAGAGAGGAAGAAGATGACTTAGTTTAAAAATCTAGCCTCCAGGAAGCCTTAGGGCAGCCATTTTGATTTTTGTTCAACTTTATGCTTTTAAGCAGTTTCATTAATAAGCCCAGAAATGGAAGTATTTGGGGGGGGCAGTGAGGGGGTGGGATATCTACTTTGTGTGTGGAGAGATAGCACCTCTATTTTGGGGTTCCAGTTTTAGGGGAAGATGAAAGTGACATTTTTTTATAGGCTTTAAAAAATATGCTAGGCATTTTCACACATGTTAATTCACTTAATCCTTTCAATATCATGAGAGTTAGATATTATTTAGTATTCATGATTCCTGTTTTGCATGAGAAGGCTCTGTGGCTCAAAGAAATTAAATAACTCCTATCATCTCACAGCTGGGAAGCTGTCAAGTTACTAATAATCTGGAGGGAGAGAGATGACCCTCAGGGGGAACAACAGAAGACTTTCAAAATGGCATCTGAAGAAGACCAAGGCAGTGAGGAAAGGCATTATCTGCTCATGCAGAGGGGGCCCAGAGCCAAAGAGCTGTGAGAATTCATAGGACTTCACCAAGCATTAGCAGATCACATGTGTTCTCAGGGAAAACACTCAAAGAAAATAGAAGGTGATGGCCTCCTGTCTCGAATGAGAATGCTGAAGTTCATAGAGGTCATCTGTCGCGTCCAGGGGGATCTGGCCCGTAAGAGGAAGCACTGGGATTTGAACTTGTGCTTGATGCCCTTGGTCTTTTTCTCTACTGATGACTGAAGGTGGTCAATCCCTAACTAGGGATTGAGTGGTCAGTCCCTAATCAAAACTTGTAGAATCATTTGGGCTCAATTTTATAAATAATCTATAATGTAGCCACATTTCAACATGAGGGGAACCATGCTTGGGGTGGGAGCTTGGGTCTGAATCTCTGATGGGTGGGGGGAACTGGTACATAAAGGTTCCCAGTTCTGACAAATCTCTCTACTCAAATGAAGTCATACCTTCACCTTGCGATTGCTAATATTTTTCGTCCTCGGTCTAAGAACTATCAATAGCAACTGCTGACCTTAATTATATTTTCCCCCAGAGTTACCAATTTTATAGCTGGTGCCCAAGGAGGGTCCAACAAGGTACATGCTCTTCTTCGCTTTTGCATGGGCAGAAGTGTGGGGTCTGGGGGTTGGGGGGAAGTACTAGTTATTTCTTAAGGTTTCCAATGCTCAGGGTCACCAGATTTCTCCTGTTTTTCATCAAATTCTACTATCCTCCTAAGCTTCCCCGAGGGTCACCAATTCTCCCCAACTCTAGCTTTTCTGGGAAGTCACTCCAGCGAGGGTTAAGCCATTTGGGTTCCTGGAATGGGGCCGTTTCTAACGTTTTCTCCTTGTCAGTGCCCAGTCTCCTTTTGAAAAGATTTATTATCAATTTTTCATCCTCGGCTTCAGCTTGGG
Source organism: Neogale vison (assembly GCF_020171115.1). Taxonomy (NCBI): domain Eukaryota; kingdom Metazoa; phylum Chordata; class Mammalia; order Carnivora; family Mustelidae; genus Neogale; species Neogale vison. The sequence goes on along the minus strand of NC_058095.1, from coordinate 44,455,013 downwards.
CTTTTGACAGATCCTTAGTTATTTCCACACTTTTGGACACTGCAGGAAGGAGTCTGGGTTCTCTTTGTTGCTGGGCTTCTCACTATAATTGGTTTGGGTCTTTAATCACGCAAACTTTTCCTCTGAATAATTCTGCAGCAAGAGTGTGGAAGATGGCGTCAGCGGTTTGACAGTTGTTTTAATTCACTAGAAAAACAAAACAGTTGCCCTGAGCGCCCATGATTTCTCCTGTCTATCTCTGGTTCGGGAAAGAAAATTGGAAATGGCTTGGTTGAGCTTCCCACTGCTAGTTCAAACTCAGGCTGGGGGGCTCTGGGACACAGCGCTGCAGGGAGAATGAGCTCACTTCTCTTTGCTCGGAGGATGGTAACATGCTGGGGGTGGGGGGTGGGGGGATTGTCGCTGGCTGTCTATACTAGCAATCTCCTCAGTCCCAGAGGATCCTGGTCGGGGGAGGGATTCTGAAGCTCCAGGGACAGAGGGAGGGAGATCCTAGGGTAAAGTGTGGAACAGAGAGAACTAGGTTTGAATTCTGGCTTTGCCACTTCCTCAGAATAGGCTGTTGAGCAAGTTACTTACACATTTTGAGGCTCTGTTTGGCTCACTGTGCTTGGGGCCAGCATGTGTTTATACTACAGAAGACCGTTGGAGGATTGACTAAAATGCCAGGAGAGGGCTTAGCACAATGTCTGGCACAGAGGAGGTGTTCAGTGATGATCAGACATTGCTTTCCACTGTGTTTTCCCATCAACCAAGTGATGCCACAGTGTTGGGCTTAAATAAGCCTGGTGCACAGATCATAGGCGGACTATTAATTCTACGCCTCTCTATAATTCCCTCCTCCATCAAGCAGGCGTCTCCATCCCTAGCCTTGTTTGTCCTGAAAAGGGTTTTCTCCCTCCCTTTCCCCTTCCTTCCCCCTTCTCTTTGCTTAGCCAACACCCCCTTCTCCCACTCCCTTAAACAATCCTCCCATGTTGTAAAAAGTGATAAGATACTACAAGGAATGTTGAAAGGTCAGTCTACATGCTAATAAGGGATTGTAGTCTGGCCAATGCCGATGGTCAGTCTACATGCTAATGAAGGATTGAAATCTAGCCAATACTGTCTGTTTCCCTTTTGTTAACGACCAATGAAAGTAACTTCCCACTATGTAAATGAAGGATGCTGAGCGAACCAATCAGGGGTATTCCCGCGCGCCAAGTATGCCTTTACATTTGAACTAGCCAATCTACAAACACCAAGTATGCCTTTACATTCAAACCAGCCAATGAAAACTTTGTAACCATGCTTCTGCTTCTGTACGTATGCTTTCACTTCCCCAAACCCCATAAAAAGGCCCTAAACAAAGGGCTGGCGCGTGAGTCCTCCTAAGACTTGACCGCCCGCAGGTACCTGTGTCTACTCAATAAACCTCGTGCTGTTTGCATCTGACCAGTGGACTCGGCTCGGTTTTTGGGTCCGGGGGTCTCCTCCTGAGAAGGGGTCCATTCCGGGGTGCTTGGAGCCCCGGGGGGATCTTTCAGTCCTGAGCTTTGGGCTTTGGTTTCTCCTCCTCTTCCTCCTTCTTCTTTCTACCACCCCACCTTCCTCTGAATTTGAAGTGAAATCGATATAACTTAAAATGAACCATTTTTAAAAAAAATTTATTTATTTATTTGCAAGAGAAAGAGTGAAAGCGAGAGAGCTCACAGAGGGAGGAGAAACTGACTCCCCGCTGAGCAGGGAACCCGATGTGGGGCTCCGACCCAGGACCCCAGGATCATGACCTGAACCAAAGGCAGACGCTTAAGCCACTGAGCCACTCAGGCGCCCCACTGAACCATTTTAAAGTGAACACTTCAGTGGCATTTGGCAGATTCACAATATTGCACCACCACTCCTCCATCTCGTTCAAAACCTTTGATCACCCCTAAAGAAAGTCCTGTACCTGTTGAGCTGTTGCTCCCTATTTCCTCTGCCCTCTTCCCCAAGTCCCTGGTAGCCACCAATCTGTGTTTTGTCTCTATGGATTTACTTAATCTGGGTATTGCATATAAATGAAATACATAGCCTTTTGTGTCTGGCTTCCTCCCCTGAGCATAATGTTTTCAAGTTTCCCCTTGTAGGGTGGATCAGTACTTCATTACTTTTTACAAAGGAATAATGTTCCATTCTTTCATTGTATGGATATACCGCCTGTTGTTTATCCATTCATCCACTGCTGGGGAATTGGGCCCTATATGCCTCTTGGCTATTGTGAATAGTGCAGCTCTGAGCTGCGTGCCCATATACTTGTTTGCGTCTCTGTTCTCAGTTCTTTGGGGGTATATACTGGTTACCTATTCTAATTCAGCTATGCTGTGCTTTTCTGACATTTTCTGTGAGGCACCATGACAGAGAGGTGAGATGCGAGTTTCCTGCAGGGCCAGGCTCTCTCCTCGGCTACTTACTGGTTGAGTGAGGAGCTTGGCTTCTCCGCACCTCTGGTTTCCCTTCTGTAAAGCGGAGTCGTAACCACAGTTCCTCCTTTACGGCAGTTTTGCAACATTGCACTGGACCAATGCCCACAGAGCCCATCGTCTGTGCTCATCACTGGTCTCTCTAGGTATCACTATTGGTCTCTCCTCCCTCCACTGTTTCCTACCTTGGTGTCTCATCTTTGATCCCCACTTGTTTAGGGTCTCCCAACATCTCCTGGACCGCAGTGGCTGAAGTTTCTTCCTGGGCAAGGTGGCTGAGTTACTGGGCTCTCTCTTTAACCCTCGGAGTCTGAGGACCCAAGAAGTCTAGGACTCTGAAGCAGGAAGAAGCTTCAGAGGAGCGAGCCTTTCAGCATATTCCTCCCTGACCCATAGGAATCTGAAGTCGCCTTCTTCCTTCCTGCTGAAGTCCCCCAGTTCTATGGCTCTGTTGTATTCCAGATCCCATATGACTGTCTTCTCTCTAGAGGAGGTACCCTTCCTCAGAGCTGCCAGGTGACTCATAACTTTTCCCCCTTCTGGTCATATTCCTGGTCATGGAATGGCTTCTTATTGCTTCTTACATTAAGACTGTTTCTCTACAATCCAATGAAGTAGGTAGCTCTCTTCCCATTTTATTTCAAAAGCAGTGCCCTCTTTTTTTGGATGAGAAATACTAAACTCCAAGGCACAAGGTAAATGTCAGGGTCACCAGCGAGTGAACTGCAGAGCTCAGATTTAAACACTCTAGCCGGGCCCAGGAGCACCTGCTCCTTCAGGTTTGCACACTGCCAACCACCCTGGCTTCCTGATACCAAACCCAGCTGATTTTTCCTTCGTCCATTTTCATCTAGTCTGTACTAAGCCAGTGACGTTTCTTCATGCTGAGAGCACCTGCCAGGCTTGTTCTAGCCCCAGATCTTAGTCCCAGCTGTTCTGCTTATCTAGAATACCATACCTCCCACCTATGCCAATCCTGCCACCTGGCAGGCCTAATTCAAATCCCTCTTCCTTCACTAAAGTTTCCCACTGAGCTTTTCAATCAAGATGTTGTTCTTCATTTTGGAATCTCCTATCACTCTTAAAGTTGCTGTCTTTCGGGGCTTCAGCTATCACAAGCATTGCCTTTGTGTGAATTACAAGAAGGCATTCATTCCCTCTAAGCTACTGAATTGCAAAAAGATGTCCCCTGTCACCCTTTCAGCTGAGCACTTTTGTGCAGTGTACAGACTGTACAACCTCATTTAGCCACCTTGCCTATCTGACAATTTCAAGAATGATTATCTTCTGAGTGTAAAAATATTCCTAAGTCACAGAGATGATAAGAGTTCCACATTCATTTGCTGTTTCTCACAATTAGATTTTAAACTTTTGAGGGTAAGAACCATAGTTATCCTCCTATTTACCCCACTGTGCTCTGTCCAGAGCCAGCTGGTGCTAAGACCTCAGTGTCCAGCTAATGAAGTGACTCAGCAAGTGTTGTGTCAGTTCTCGGCTCTGAAGGAAGCCAGCAAAACTCTCGCAGGTAAGATTTGACTGACACCTACAGGTGACCTTGGGGGACTCTGTCCCACTCCAGCCCATTTCTCAGCTTTGGAACACATCCAACCTATTCCTTCAAGCTCCTGCCTTTCTGGAATGCTGCTCCTTCTCTGTTTGACCAGACACACTTGGAGACTTGTCAGCTCAGACATCCCCTCCTCAGGGAGCCTTCTCTCCCAGAAGCCTCTACTGAAATCAACTTCTCCCTCCTTCAATTCCCCAAGTGGTCTTTCCTTTCTAACCCCCCATTCCCAGTTCTTCAAAGTGCTTCTTCAGAAGCAGCTCAAGTGTTCATTTCTGAATTATGTTGGCATCTGGGCGGTGTATCCCAAAATATTTGAGGGCCTCTTCTCTGCTTCTGTCCTAGGTGTTTCTGAGGACTGGACCCGTGCCTGGCTCTCAGTGGCTGTTGCATCAGCGGCCATCCGGGCTCCTGGCTGCACCTGTTTTCCAGCAGCATGCCTCTCTTCACAGCAACAGAATTTGCATCCCTCGATTAGCATTGCCTGACACTTGGTTGACACGTTTCCCAAGCTTTTTCTCACCCCTTCTCTGGTTTTGTTTTCACAACTTGTAGGAGATGAGAAAAGAGATGATTATTTCCATTTCACTCATGAGGCACCTTCCATCGGGGAGGCAGACATCTCATTGTCTGGTGACGGGGGCCTGCCGCCACTCGCTCGCTGGGGTGTCGGGAGCTCAGTGGACCACTGGGGAGTGGTGATAGCATGGCTTTAGTTTCATCCTGTTAACTCTTGCCTGAAGTTAAGTATTCGTTATCCTTCAAAGTCCCACTGCATGTGAGCCCTGAGGTCCGGTGGCTGACGGGGTGTGAGGATTGAGTATCCTTGTCAACTCCAAGATCTTGTGAGTACAGCTCACGGGAGTGATGTCAGAACCCCGTATCCTGGGTGTCCAGAGGGGTCCTGCTTTTCTTTCATCCAGTCTCTGTTCATTCACTCTTTTGGAGTAGCTCTTCCAGGGGCAGGCAGCCTAGAGCCTGTATTTGGGACTGTTTGGCAAATGCCTTGGTATAGCGTGGCGGGTCTGTGTCTCGGCTGACATAGGCACTTTTAGAACCACCCACGCTTGGCACCTTTATAAGTTACCCCCAGAGGTCTCTGATGGGCAGCCGACATTGAGAATGGTTCTCAATGACCTGGCCTCGTAATCAGAGACTCTGCTTGGACCAGGGGATGGGAGCCATTAGCTGGTCTCTGTGCCATGGGTACCATATAAAGAAAAACGACAGTGGTCTCTATGGGAAGAGCCCTTCCATTCTAGACCAGCCGAGAGCAGGTTCACTTGATGCTTGTCTGGGATCCCTCTTTGCTAGCGCTGCTCAACAACAGTGTGATCTAGGCTAAATCTACATCTCTGATTAACTCGTTTATCTACGGAACAAAGCCATGAACATGAACATGGCAGAATCTCTATGGCACCAAATAAAATAAAAAGAATATATGGAAAGTATACGTGAAAGAACCTGGGACCACGCCCAGTGTGTTCCTAGCACAGAGGAGGAACTCAGCTGCCCTGAATTGAAAAGAATCACATATTATCCTGCCTCTCATAGGAAAATTCTACATATCAAACAATCACCTTTTTCGAGGACCTTCTATTTACAAAGAATTATGATAGGATTTAAAATTTTTTTTTTCTTTTTGTGCATAGGAAGGAGAGATGGAAAGATGAACGAAGGGGTAATGTTAGAGAGTGTCTGCCTGGCGTAGGCAGACAGGAAAAGAGGGAACCACATGGTTCCACGTGGTCCCAGGTTCTCTCTCTGTAACACACATCAATTTCTGCATCTATATTCCTGCTATATAGAAATCTATATTTCTACTATATAGTAGAATGTAGTAAAGGATAATCAGAGATAAAATCAATAGGCTGTGTGGGGGCGCCTGGGTGGCTCAGTTAGTTAAGCAGCCGACTGTTGGTTTGGGCTCAGGTCATGATCTCAGGGTCATGAGATCGAGCCCTGCTTCAGGGTTCATGCTTGGCGAGGCGTCTGAGATTCTTTCCCTCTTCCTCTACCCTCCCCCTGCTCTGGCATGCACGCTCTCTCTCTCTTTCACATAAATAAATTAATTAAATATTTTTAAAAAACCAGTAAGTAATGTGAGCTCAGGGCAAGGATAAAGCAGTTCTCCTTGGGGAGATGGGGGATGCCAGGGTGGGGTGGCATTTGAGCTGCGTTTCTTGAAAGGTGTGCATTTCAGCAGGTGAGGAAGAACCAGAAAGAGCGTTCCAAGCCGAGGGATGACCCAGATGGAGGCTAGGAGGCTGAGGAAGGAATTTGCAGGCATCTGTTGAGAATCCATTAAGGGAGGGCTTTGCCTGCTTTGCTAAGGAATTTGAACCTTTAACCTGAAAACGACTGGGGACTGTTGGAAGGTTGCATCTTGGAGATAGGCTCCAGTTGGAGCTTTTGGTTCACCGATCCTAAAGCAGACTGGGAATGTGACACGATGCTCAGTGTCTTCCTCCCCACCCTGGCCCAGGGCAGACTCTTTCTGAGGGGCAGTTGAGTCTACTTCCCGGCTTCTGCTTTCTAGCCTGGGGTCCGGGTATGGCATACAGGTCCTATCTTTTTGCATCGTTCCTGGAATCTCTTTCTTTATCAAATTGGTTTTAGAGTGCTACCCCATTGGATTATCTACTTAGCTTTGTGTTTTAGTGTGTCTCCTGGAAAGTGTCTTAGATTATCTGCTCCCCCCCCCACACCCCATTTAAACTAAACTTCCCACAACCTTTATCCAGGGTGGACTCGTATGCCCCTGATCTGAAAGCAGTCTGGCTATTTGCTTTGGTGCATCTTGGCCTGGGGTGGTTCGCTTGTCTGCAGACTGGAGGCAGGAGGACCTGCTGGGTGGATGTGAGTGTAAGTGTGGGTTGAGATGATTATGGCTGGGGCTTATCACGGGCCTGCCGGGGTGCAGGGGGGGAGCGCTGTGTGGGAAAAGACACCATGACGTCAGAACCAACAGCGCTGTAATTTGCCTATGACTTCATTATGCATCCAGCTTATCTCGCTGAACATCTGATCTCCTGACTCACCACTTGTTTTCATTTGTTCACTGTGGTCTGAAGTCTTGAAAATATTACCTACAATCAGAGTCATCAGGGCTGGTGACCTGGGGTGGGTTCTGGAGGGTTGGTGTCAAGCCCTTATTTTATTTTATTTTTTTTTAAATTTTAATTTTTTATAAACATATAATATATTATTAGCTGTAGGGGTACAGGTCTGTGAATCACCAGGTTTACACACTTCACAGCACTCACCATGGCACATACCCTCCCCAATGTCCATAAAGCCCTTATTTTAAGTCCTGATATTTCTTTTATTAAAAACAGGGAGATTTGTTATTCAAATATCAGACCTGTTAACTAAGACCTGGGGCAGGAGGAGGGGACAAGGAGACATTCTCAGACTATCCAAAACAGGGACTATGCATAGAGATTGGGACGTGATTTTGAAAACAGAAGTCCATTAGGTAAGGCTGACCTCTGGGCTCCCGTGGACCCACCTGACAAGGTGAGCCCTTCCCCGAGCAGGCCCTTCAGACAGGGATGTGGTTCCCAATGTCGCTGCACATTGGAATCCTCCAGGGATTTTTCCCAAAACACAGACAGTTGGCTGTCACCCCGACATTCTGACTTCAGCGGTATGCAACACAGCCCGGGCTCTGAGGTTTTTAAAACATTCCAGGGGAGTCTAATGTGTAGCAAAGTTTGGGAGCCTCTAGAGTAGGGGAGAGTAGGAACGAGCACACTTGAGCCAGCACCAGAATCACCAGGAGGACTCCTGTAAAAACATACACGGCCGGGCCCCACCCCGGAGCGCCGTCTAAGAATGTGCGTTTCTCTCCAGTTTCCCAGTGATGCTGACAGAGCCACACTCTTCAGAGCCACTGGCCTAAGAGAGCTGGGTCTGGCTTTGCCGTTAGTTGCTGTGCGACCCTGAGCATGTCCCCCAGTCTTCAGAAGGACAGTTCCTGCTTTGATAACGTGAGGCAGCCATGGTGATTAGCTCGTGGGTCTCTGTGCGTGAAGCGAGATGATATTTGCAAGTTGCTGAACCCGGGGCTTGGCCCACAGAACCCGTGCAAACCATTATCGGTGTGTTTCTGTAGGTTCCCTCATGTCAGCTGGTGAGTGATGTCCATGTGAGCCTCTGCCCCTGTGGGTCCCATTTTCAGGCTGTCTGGAAAAGGAAAACGGTTACTCTCAGGGTCTAGGAGTGCTCTGGTGCGGGGAGGGGGGCGTCCAGCAAGGTAGGGGCTCACGCTGGGGGTGTACTTAGGCCCATGCTGTTCAATGATTGTCAGCTGGGCCCTTCAGCCGAAGCTGGGTGGGTACCAGCTGGATGGAGGCCTGCACTCCTGCCCAAACTCCACGTCACTCACTTTCTGGCCCATCTAGTGTGGCGAGTGGTGGTCGTCCTGGCGTTACCATGGAAACCAAACAGCTACCAAGGGACGTGAGAACCGGCTCTAAATGGTGTTAGAAACCACGCTGTGTGTCCCCGAGGCGGGCATGGGGGATCGCCACGCCATGTCTTCCCTTTTTCTCGTGCAATTTGCCCAGCGTTCTCTTCTGTGTATATTTACTTCCCTTCCCGTTTTGCTGAGGAGGGAACTGAGGCACGGCATGCACATCGCTGCTCGTTGTAGGTGGACAGGATGCCCATGTCAGCCTGCTACTTTGCGGGCCAAACCGGCACTGTGTTCATCCCCTTTCTGAATGTCACATGGAGAAATGGACTTTCCTTCCTTAATGGCTTTACTGGGTCAACTCTCAGGGACTTTTTGATACGTATAAAATTTCTATGTTTTGTTTTTTTTTTCTTAGCGTGGTATAAATCTGGTAAATCTATACCACTTCCACATGGTTTGAGGGCAAAGTGCCCCGATTTCCATTTTATAGTTTGGGCCACGCTGGGGATGGGGAGAAGACACGTTCAGGATTGGCCCAGGAGGTGAGAGACTGACTAGCTTACTCCATTTCCAGTTATGTTTTGCCAGAGTGAAATTCTGGCTGTGCTCCCAGGGTTGTCACTCCCCTGACACACTCCCAGGGGTGTCAGCCTGGGTTTTCTTCTGTTCTCCCTGGACTGAGACCTGAATGAGAGAGAGAGAGTTAGGGAATGACCGTAGAGAGGCCATGGGAGGTGGTCGTGGCCAAGTTATTCCTAGATAAGGGCCCCATCCCCCCATCCCTCCAGGGGAGTTATTTTGCCTCACAGAGGATGCTAGTAACAGAACAGAGCCTAGACACCGGCTCCTGCCTGCTTTCCTCACTGGGGTTCCTTTCCCTGTGCCCTGACATGCACAGGCATTTACCTATGCCCAGACTACTGGATATCCGTTACTCTCCTTTGATATTAATTGATGGATTTCTTTTGACTGATGCCACACCCTTCCTGGAGAGGGGGGTAGGATATGGTCCACAAAAACCCTGCCCACATGAGCTGCACATGTGACCTATAGGCACCACATACAGAACAGTCACTGGTGTTGGGCTGACTGCTCTAAGAAGCTGTGTTGCATTTAAGCCTCACAACTCATGGGGGCAGTGATTAGCCTCCCTGTGACCAGATCAGCAAATAAAGTGACTTGCCTAGGAGGACACAGCAAGCAGCAGGCAAGTGGCAGAGTGAAGGTTTAAAGCTAGGTTTGGTTGATTTCCCAATATTCTTCAGCCACTGTACTACACCTCTGCCTGACTTGCAGGCTCAGGAAGATTCTGTCTTGGGGAGAAAGCAGCAAGCCACACAGAGGAAGACTGCCCCCTGTCCACCCTGAACTTTTGCAGACAGATCTGGTGTTCTGAAAAAATACAGTTGCTCAGAAATTGGCTCCTAGAGCATCACGACGAAGGCCATCCTCTAACTCATGTTGGTGCAAAAAGTGAAAACACTTCAGTTACGTGTATTATTTCAAATATGAAGCATTTGGCTATTTGATCTTTTTTTTCCCCCCCATCATCAATATGACTAATGTGTCACTTGTCTGAAGTTTCCTGCTCACGCAGACCCTGCCTGCCTGCACACTTCCCTCTTTCTGGGGACCGTGACAGAAAGGAGAGATGGAAGTTTATTTTTAATTTGGCCACCGAACGAACATCGAAATCTTCCCTTCCAGCAGCTGAGCCTCTGTGTTTTCTCACCAGGGTATTAATTACCTGGTTCTGGGAACGGCCAGCTGGGCAGTTCCCGTGGCTCCGCAGCCCCAGCGGCCACAGCACCGTGACTCGTGGACGCAGCAGGACTCAGAGGCTTCGGCAGGGAGCCTCCTCCTCCTCAAAAAACTCCGACACAGGTATGGGCTAACTTGTTAAACACATTTATTGATTTCTTGACAGTAACCAAACACAGTGAGTGACCATTATAAACAAGGAAAGAAAGGCATTCGTTTGTATTTTGTGAGATCCGGCTGCACCTGGAGAGAAAAGACACCCCCTTCCCAGGAATTTACAAGGCAAAGTGCATTCCTTCAAGGGAGCATCACAGGGGTGGGAGGGGGATGGCAGTTTTGAAACGCAAGAAATCTGTCGCCTGCTGTCTCAGGCGGAAGCTCACCTTGTATGAATGATCGAGCCATGGAGTGGAATTAAAAGTTATACTTGCTTAGCAAATGCATTCCTGATTGCCACAAACTCAGTCAAAACTGGCTGCAAATGAACAGAACATGTAGATGAAGGAACAAGTGAAATCAAAGAATGCAGTTGTAATGGAATCAGGGCTTCGCCTGTAAGGAAGGAGAATAGACCAAAGGCGGAAAAATGAAATTAACTCGTTAAACACATTTATTGAGCTGTTAACAATAACCAAACACAATGTATGACCTTTGGAAAACAAGAAACAGTGAATGGATCGATTCTGATCTTGGCAAATCCTACTACAGATATGTGACGAAGAGGGGAAATAATTCCATTTCTTTATAGTCTGCAGTGATATATATACAATGTGTATCTCTTCAAGGTCTGTCCTTTTCTTTTTAATTTTTTTTTGGGAGTAAACAGAAGAATAAGTGTCCTTGGCCAACTTTATCCTGGTTCACCTGTCACCAGAGGATCCTAGGACACCACCCGAGATAACTTGATGCCAAGAACAAAGTCCGCTTGATGCTGTCGGAGCTGTGTTTTCTCCTCTCTCTCTTTTGGAAGAATTTTGTATGTACAAAGGCTGAAAAGTCTCATTGGGTAGATTTATTAGTTCAGGAAAACAGTATCAAAATTGTAATCAGGTTAACTGGTTGTTTTCTTCTAAGACCTCTTTTGAACGAGCCTGTATTTTCTGAAACTTGACTTCCCATCCTGGAGGCCATGTGAGTGTGTCTATGTGTAGATATGTTGGCATGTGTGCCCCTGTGTGTGTGTGTGTGTGTGTGTGTCTGAGTGTGTGGAAGAGACGTGTTCCTCTGCCATGGTTTTGCAGATACTTTTCATGAAGAAAGGGCCAATCCAAAGAGTGAATGAGGCTTGAGGGAGAGAGGGAGAGAGAAGAAAGAGGGGGGGCATTCTAGGTTACATCAATTCAAAGTTGTAGCATTTCTTCTTGAGATTCTTCTTGGTCTCGTTCCCTACTTGAGGAGCCATTCATTTACTGGAAGGAGAGAGAAAGGAAAACACACACACAAATAACACAAAACAAGGCATAGTTGAATTAATGCGCACAAAGTATAGGGGGCTTACTTGTCTAGGATGACACAGCAAGCAGCAGGCAAGTGCAGAGTGAAGGTTTAAAGCTAGGTTTGGTCAATTTCCCAAAATTCTTCAGCCACTGTACTACAACACTGCCTGTCCCAAAGGGGACGGGACAGTTCTGTAAATTCTGAGTATGTGTCCCAACCACCCACTCTGCTTCCTCATAAACCTCTAGGCCCGACCCATCCCATAGGGTTGTTACTGGTCACAGGTGGCTACCATAAATTCAAATTAATTAAAATGAAAACTAAAAATTTAGTTGCGTTGCTAACTAGCCACTCTTCAAATGTCTGATAGCCACATGTGGCTGGTAGCGACCATATACTGAACAATGTAGATATAGAACATTTCCAGAGTTGTAGAAAGTTCCAGTGGATGGCAGTGCTTTAGATGAGGGGACAGATGACAGCCCACAGACCAAATGCAGCCTGTGATCTGCTGTTGGGGACTGGCCACACCCAATCATTTTCATATTGTCTATGGCTGCTTTCACTCTACAACATAAAAATGTAGCAGAGACTATATGACTCAAAAGCCCAAAGTGTTTACCAATTGCCCCTTATAGAAAAATTCTGCTACCCCTGCTCTAGACTGTGAGCTCTGCATGGAGGGGGCCCTATCTGTCTTCATCCCCACTATATTCCCATCACTTAGCTAAGTGCCTGGCTAGGCTCATCATAACTGCATGTTGAAAAAAGGGACGGCTCAATGAATGGTGTCTTTTTCTGGTAGTTCTGGCAGGAAGGGAACAGACAATTATAGTTTTGACACTTTGCATGTGTCTGACAGAGAAAAAAGAAAGAAGGAGATGCAGGGGAAGCAGGAGAGATGAAGTAGGGGACCAAGGGGCAGCTGTCTGGTAATGTCCATAGCCCCCATATTCGGATGGCACATTGTTGTTACAAAGGGCTTCCCCATCCAGGCTCTCATTTGCTCCTTGTGAGTCATGAAGTAAACGGTATAGAGACTGTCATGAAAGAACCAGGTCCAGAGGGGAAATGACCTGGCTGGGTTTACATGGCTTGGTAATGACAGAACCAGGCCAGGAGCTCAGATGTGTGGATTCCTTGTTGAAGACATCTCCATTTCTCTGCTCTACCTCCATCTTCCTTTCTATGTTGAGATTTTACCAGAATGATCAAGAGATACTTAGTGTGCATAGGAAAAGAGAGAGTTATGTGTGGACAAGAGGGTTACAGGAGACAGGAGTCATTTTAAATGTCTCCTTTAGTATGGAAAATTGTCACTTCTAGGGACATAGCACCGGAAGAAGATGTGCTCGCAAGTGTTACCTCATTGGATCCCAATGGCCCGGCATCCAAAGTATTTGCTCCCCTTTTGGGAGAAAGGGAGTGGGAGTCCATTGTGCCCATAGCTAAAAGCTTGAATGCTTCTTGCTGTCCTGTTCTAACAGATAACATTGGAAAATCAGCCTCCCTGGGCCCTTGGGTAAAATGGCAATAAAAATGCTGTCTTATGCTAAGCAAAACAAGTCAGTCAGAGAAAGACAAATACCACACGATTTCACTTCTATGTGGAATTTAAGTGATAAAACAAACGAGTAAAGGAAAAAAAAAAGAGAGAGAGAGTGAGGCAAACCAAGAAACAGACTAACTACAGAGAACACACGATGTAAGGGAGGGTGGGTGAAGCAGGCGGTGGAGATGAGCACCAGGTGCCGTGCAGCAGTGCTGTGTCACTATGTTGTACACCTAAAGCGGGTATCACACTGTATGTTAACTAGCTGGAGTTTAAAGAATAACATAAAGAAGAAGAAAAAGGAAACATACCTCCCTGGCTCCCATCCGTTTAGAGTCCTACGGTGCTGAATATACTAGAGGCTTAAGAGGAGGTCTGCAACTTTCTGCAATGTCCTTAGTGTAATGATTTGTAACTATTTATGCATAAAAGTGCATATAACCCTATGACAAATATTCTTTCATGGGAGTACTTTCTTCCTTGTGAAGAATCTGTATCCCAGGCAGCTGTCCTAATCCTAATGTGGGCTTCCATAAAGCTTCCTTCCTCCCTCCCTTCCTCCCTCCCTTTTTTTTTTTTTTTTTTAATGCTGTGAACCGGAAGGCATTTGAAGGTTTGGCACTCCTCCCCCAGCCCCATCTCTGCCTGTCTGTCTCTATCTCTGCTTATCTCCAATGATACTGAGGTTTCACCAGCAGGAAAGCACCATACAAATGGAAGGTTGGGGTGGGGGGGTGGGGGTCTCACTGTCATTTGTGATCATGATCCTAACAAGAGGCGCCCCCTCCCCCCGGCTGGGGCCCATCGCCCACTGCGCCAGTGCACCTACCTCTATACTGAAGCTTCTGGGCTCGGTTGTTGGGACAGTCCTTCCCCTGTAAACTGAAGTTGATGTTGGTGCGGATACAGCGGTTGTTGAGTGGCTGCACGGGTCTGAAGTTGTCACTCATGCTCAGAAAGATCTGAGACGGCTGGTTCTGGCTGAGCAGCCGTAAGGAATGCATCTGCGGAGAGAGACACAGCTGAGTCCCACCTACCCTCCTAAATGCATTAGGAAGGGAGTGGGACCGTGTGCCCAAGCCAGGCGGTCCTAGCTGCCTGGGACGGGGGACACGTGAGCACCACAGAGACCCCTGTTTCATGGACTCAGGTTGCTGCGCCTCTGTGCATGGAATGAGCCTGGCTTCGTCCTCACCAGGTCATGCATGTCTCTGAGTAAGTCCTTTGCTCTCTCTTAAGCTCAAACATGCCGTCCGTGGAAGCAGGAAATCCATCTAGTTGTTCTCCAGGGTCCCTTTTCCCTCGGACACCTCATGGTTCCAGAACTTCCAATAATTCAGGGAATTCTATTCCCCCCACATGGGTGTTATCCACACCATAGTGATCGATCCAAGGGTCAGAGCTAAAGGAAGCTGGCTCAATGCGGTTCCTTTTCTGGGACTATTGGGACCAGGTGGCTGGACTAAAGCATTTTCTGCCATGTTCCAGCCCAGGACTGCAAAGCAAAGGAAGACTTTCCTGTCTCTAACAGGAAAGAAGAACAAAGCGAATGTGTAATGAGGAGAGATAGAGAATGAAGAGGACAGACTTCTCGTGACTTCCCGACATTGATTTCTGATCTCAACTTCCATAAGATGTCCCAATATCTCTTGAATACCTCCTTTTTTCTAAGTAAGGCATCTGGAGGGGGTCACTTGTCACCAAAAGAATCCCAATCAACACAGATAGGCTTAGAGCCTTCAAATGGTTCATCTTGTTGGGTTGTGAGTACTGTCCTGTCAAGGAGATTGGATTCTGGGGCGCCCGGGTGGCTCAGTGGGTTAAGCCTCTGCTTTTGGCTCAGGTCATGATCCCAGGGTCCTGGGATCGAGCCCCACATCAGGTTCTCTGCTCAGCAGGGAACCTGTTCCCGCCCCCCAACCCCTGCCTGCCTCTCTGCCTACTTGTGATCTCTGTCAAATAAATAAAATAAAATCTTAAAAGAAAAAGAGATTGGATTTTGATTCCTTTGCTCCTCTTCCTTTTGAGTTTTATACACGGTTGTAGAATGCCGGAACCAGAGTGGGTATCATGACTCCCCTGGTTATAAACAGAGAGGCACATTCATTTCACATAAGTGGGGGGTGATGGTTGTGGGAGTGCACAGTGAGCAGGGGCAAGGCTCGCACCCAGTGCTCAGACCTGGTTCTCAGGTAGTTCAAGGGCATCTGAGTCCCATGAGATGTTCTAAAACACTTCACATTTCAACAGTTTGTGAAATGCTCAATATCCTCTGTCTCTTCTTAGAGACTGACACAGGTATGATCAATTTAAAGACCCTGACAAGCTTCCCAGTAAGGAAATCTATTTAACTTTTTTATTTTTATTTTTTTATGTAGGCTCCATACCCAGCATGGAGCCCAACCCAACACCAGGCTTGAACTCAACGATTGTGAGATTGAGATCTGGGCTGAGATCAAGAGTTGGACGCTTAATTACCTGAGTCACCCAGTTGCCCCTATTTAACTTTTTAAAAATCTCTCTTTTTCAAATATATTTGGACACGCCATCCATTTTGCTCCCTTGCTGTTTGAACATAACGACTGCAGTGCACACTCTGGGAGCTGACCTTGCTGTCTTTCCTTATTCAGACATGTGGGATGCTTCTACAATTCATTCATGCTAAGCCATTTCAGATGCTGGTTTTCTTTTCCTTTTTTTAAATTTAAAGATTTTGTTTATTTATTTGACAGAGATCACAAGTAGGCAGAGAGAGAGAGAGGAGGAAGCAGGCTCCCCGCCGAACAGACAGCCCGATGTGGGGCTCAATCCCAGGACCCTAGGATCATGACCTGAGCTGAAGGCAGAGACTTTAACCTACTGAGCCACCCGGGTGCCCCGAGATGCTGGTTTTCAAACCTAGGTGTGTTGATTTCAGTTGTGGACCTCCAGAATTCATAAATTGAAGTCCTAACTCCCTAGTATCCCAGAATCTGACCTGATTTGGAAATAGGGTAATCACAGGTGTAGTCAGTTAAGATGAGGTTATTAGGGTGGGCTCTAATTCAGGGTGACACAGGTGTCCTTATAAAAAAGGGGATTTGGGCAGAGACGCAGGGGAAGAATGCCAGGTCAAGATGAAGGCAGGGTGGGCAGTGCTTCTAGGAACCAAGGAACACCGAAGATTCCCAGCCACCACCAGAAGGACAGGTGGGAAGCAGATTCTTCCATACATCCCTCAGAAGGGGCCAACCCTGATGACTCCTTAATCTTGTATTTGTAGCTTCCAGAGCTGTGAAGCAGTACGTTTCTGTCGTGTAAGCGAGGAGTTTATGTTACACTCTGTAAAAGCAGTCCTAGGAAACTCATCGAAAGGCCCTCCATAAACCCAGCTGGGCTTGACACCATCTTCCCCATAAGCTGAAAGACCGCAGAAGGGCTCACCTGCATCCTGGTTATATAGACGGGTTTGTTCATTATTATCCAACTTGCCGTCTCATAGCAGGGTGGGATAGTCATCGACCCATCATACGTAATGAAACTAGAGGTCTCTGGATATAGTTCCTCTATATTAAGTCCCTGTAGTAAATATGCATCATCTAGAGAAGGAAATCAGAAAGACATAAGAGTTAGGTTTCTTGAGAACAAGCTGGGATGGCTGATCATTTCTTTTTCTTTACAGATTTCAGAAGACCGTATCTGCCAGGATAGGCTATAAAAACGAGCAGCACCCCCCCCATCTCAGTTATTTTCAGCAACAGAAGCTTATCTCTTGCTCACATACACTTTCACCCTAAGTTGAAATGGAAGGAGCTTCCTCCACTGTCACTGCTGTCCACAATCTGGGACTCAGGCCCTGGGAGCAGCCGCCATCTAGACCCTTATGAGTAGCAATGACAGAAAGCAACTAAGATGAAGCGTATGTTGGCTCTTAGCTCTCCCATCCCAGAAAGGGCACCTGTCACTTCTGCTCACGTTTTGGTAGCCAAAGAGGTAACATGGCCAAGGCTGACATCAGGGATACAAGGAGGAACATTTCTCCAGCAGGATGGGGCACCGAATATTGGTGAGACCTCAAGAATGACCCAAGTCCTTGCTTGTGGTCCCTGAGACCGAGACCCATAGCATTACGGTCATAATGAAATACACAGTCAAAGGCTTTAGGGCCAACTGAAACATAGCCTGGTCGCCATTCTCATTTACTCCCTTTGCTTAATTAAAAGAACATTAAGAAAATACTTTCAGAAAAAAAAAAGCAAATCAGGCTAAATCTATCATGAGATTCAACAGTTAAGTCCAATAACTTTCAATCTTTGTCGGTGTCTTCCCTATCGCACCCATGCACATAGCCTTTTCCCTTTTTATACCTATTTGAGGTAGTCCCATTCATATATATTTTACTATTAAATATGCTTTTTTAATTATGAAACTGACATAAGTACCTATCAGACTATATGGAGAAAAGAGAGACAACAAGAAGTTAATCAATACCTCAGTCATCTGAAGCAGTGGCCACAAGCATTTTGGTTTATTTCATTCTGATTTTTAAATTCAGTGCATGGGTTATACCTTTGTGAACACTGTAATGTACTGAAGTTTTCAAACACCCACAAATTCCAATGAATGTCTCTCACCCTCCTCCTCTCTCTAGGATCCCTCCTCTTCTCTCTGCACAGCCTTCCTCTCTTCTTCTGACTTCTAAAACGCCGTGCCTGGTATTCCTATTTTTCTGGCCATTCTTTCTCAGGTTCTGTTGCTGGCTCCTGATTCTCCACCTGCTTCTCTCAGTGGAGATAAGCAGGGGACAAGTCCAAGGCTTTTTTTTCCTTCCTCACTCTTCAGTGAGCAGCCCATCTACCTCCATGGCTTCCATTGTCCTCTGTATCCCAGTGGTTTCAGATCATGAGTGTCCACCGCTGTGGCTGGTCCGGGAGGCTAAGGGAACCCAATGCCTGGCAGATGGAGGGAAGAGCCTGTCTCCTCCAGTCCTCTTGGATCCTCTCATCCATGTTTCCAACTCCCAATGGAAAAGGACTAACATCTTCAGTGGTTGACATAACCTCTCAGGTTTAGGACTGTGCACGTATGAAGGTACAATAAGGGACTTTCACATACAGCTGGAACCTCACAATGACCTCTAAGACTGGTCAGGCAGATAATAACATCCCCGCTGACAAGATCAGAGAGGCACAGTAACCTCCCTAATGTCTCAGAGATGGCTGGGGACTACAGAGTAGGAATGGGAACCCAGCTCTCCTGACTTCCAGACCAAAGTCACTCATTCACTCAACACGTGTTGGAGAAGCACCAGCTGGTGCTGGGCATGGGGTTAGGGAGGGTCTGGGGAGAGAGCAGTGAGCAAGGCAGATGCGGTGCCCACCCTCACTCTAGTGAGACACACAAAACCAGCCAAATAAATCAATGTGGGCTCTCCTATCAGGTGGTGATGAGTACACCTCTGCCAGGCCTGTTCCTCCCTTCGGATCCTGAGCATCAGAAACGCTCACCCATTTTCCCGGGCAAAATCCTCCTTCCTTTCCCATCTCTTCCTCCAGAAATTGCTCACTCAATTTTCTCCAATAAAAAAAGAGTCATCTCTGCCAAGGTAACTTGAATTTCAGGGCTCCTTCCCTCATCAACAGAATTAAGAACCAATCAACTGATCCAGTGGTTTGGAATGATGTAAACAAGACCACTGTCTGCCTGCTTCCCCCCACAACTGCTCCTCCTGGCCTCTGACCACCCCGGTGGTGGGGCGGAATGTCTCTAGAGCTATGTCCATAGCATGACCATGAGATGGACAGAGTAGTCTCCGGCTGGATCTGGAGGCGAACCCTAGGAGAAAAGACTTTCTTTTACTTTGCATTGAAATGTGTCCACCCTCCCGTCTGAACACCATGGACTCTGGACAAGCCTAGGAGAGACACGGTGACAGGACCACGGCTGCCCTCGGGGTCTGGACTCTGGCCTGTGCGGGCAGATGCTTCCCTACAAGGCCACGACGTCCAGAGCACGCCCTGATGGGACGCTCCTAGGGAGTCCCATCCGGCGTCAACACAATCCTTTTCCATGGCTCTGTTTCTTAAGCCCTTAAGACGCATCAAGCACTGAGCCACGAGTGGGTGAGCACGACGTCGTTAAGTGAGTGCAGCAAGGAACCACGGCGTCGGCGACATAGATCTGTGCTGGGAACAGGGAGAGGTGGTCACTTCTGCCTTGGGGGTGGGGACTCGGGAGAGTATTCATCGAGGAGCTGGGTCTGAGCTGCATTTTGAATGACAGGAGGTCATCAGTGTGTAGCTGGCAGCAAGGTGGCTGTCAAGGGCACTGTAGACATTCCTGCCAGGAAAAGAACTGAGGACGGAGGGAGAGAGGCACATTGGCTGAGGGTCGGGAGTGCCTGGAGCTGCAGGGGTGGGGAGGGGAGGGGTGTTGTGCAAAATGAGGCCAGCGGAGGGCACAGGCCACACCGGGGACATCCTACTCTGCACTGCTGGACATCCCGCAGGCAATGCGGAGCCACTGAAGGGTTTAGACCAGGGGAGTAGCAAGATCAGATCCGCACTTAATGGTGCCTGCCCTGGTCGGCGGTTTGGCCCGAAGAGGAACATACGGGAGGAGAGAAGGAAGCATTTGGCTCATTGTTACGAAAGGTCAATGTGATTTGTTTAACCAAGCTTGCACGTAGAGCATATTAGGTACTCTGGCGTGTGGCGATTACTGTATTTTATTTTATTTGGGACGGTGGGGAGGAGGGAAGGAAGGAGGCGGTGGAGCGAGGGGCATTCCAGGCATGGCTGGGATAAAGGAAAAGAACATTTATGTTTCTCTGGAACCAGAAGCAGCCTCTGCATTGCATCCATGCTCGAGGCAAGTGTTGGGGGGTGTGTGTGTGTTGGGGGACAGGTGAGGAGCAAGACATTATGTTCCGGGATGTAACCCACACAGCAGGATGACGGCGTGCTTCCAAAACACTGTTGCGCCCATGTCCCCGACTCCATCCTCTGGCGTCCTGCCAGGAGGTTCCTCTTCGCCCATGTCCCCCGAGAGATGCAACAGTCCGACGGAGAGCTCGGGCAGCTTGAGGCCGTCTTGGCCTCCCACAATCCTTATTTGCCACTTGGTTCTTTCCATGAATCTTGCAGATTTCCACTTCACCTTTTGCCCTTCTTCTTCTTCTTTTTTTAAAAGATTTTATTTTTAAGTCATCTCTACACCCAACATGGGGCTCAAACTCACAACCCCGAGATCAAGAGCTACGCGCTCCATGGACTGAGCCAGCCAAGTGCCCCACCTTTCTGCCCTTTTTATTTCCTCACACTCCAGAACTTGGAAAGACCCAGTGTGAAAAGGGTGAGCACTGGACTCAGACCTGAGTTTGAATGCTGACGGGGCTGCTCCCCTTCCGTGTGACCTTGGGATGTGCAGGTAACCGTGTGAGCCTCGGTTTCCACATCTGTAGTATGCAGGTGGTTGGGTAGCCATAGAACTGAATGTATGCGTCCCCCTAAAATTCATATTTTGAAGTCTTAACCCCTGATGTGATAGTATTAGGAGGAAGGGCTCTGGGGAGCTCATTAGACGGAGAGGATGGAGCCCTCTCGGATGGGATTAGCGCCCTTCTAAAAGGGACCACAGAGAGCACTCTCACCCCTTCATCCTTGCGAAGAGGCAACGAGATTTCCGCGACCCAGCAGAGGGCCCTCGCCAGACCCCAGCCACGCCGGCACCCCGATCTCAGAATTTCAGCCTCCAGAACTTTCGGTAGCGTGTATGCCACCCATCAGTGGTAGTTTAGGAATGCAGCCTGAAGGAACGGAGGCAGAGTCCTTGCCTCTGAGCTATTTGAAGAACAAATAAGACCACACTTTCCAGTGCAGATGGTCCCCAACTTAGGATGGTTCAATTTACGATTTTTCAACTTTATATTGGTCTGAAAGCCATCCTCCTTCAGTAGAAATCATACTCCAAATTGTGAATTTGGATCTATTCCCAGGCCAACCGTCCTCTCCCGGGGTGCCGGGCAGCGAGCGAAGGCTCCCTGTCAGCCCCCGGAGTGTGAGGGGTCAACGACTGGGAACCTCCCACCGTTCTGTACGCACACACAACCATCTACATTCAGTTTCCCACTTTCAGCGCAGTATTCAATAAATTGCATGAGATAACCAATGCTTCATTATCAAATAGGCTGCGTGTTAGATGATTTGCCCCACTGCAGGCCAGCACAAGGGTTCCGCGAACCTGCGTGAGGTCAGCCAGGCTGGGCTGTGATGTTTGCCACTAGGATGTTTTCAACTTACAATGGGTTTATCAAACGGAACCCTAAGATAAGCCAAGGAAGATCCGCACCTGGCACAGGATCTGGCATAGGGCACTGGGCAGCACTGATGGCGCCACCCCCCTTCCTTTCCCAGGATGACCTCTTCCCTGGGATAAACGCTGCTTGAGCTCCCTGAGGTCTCCTGGTGCTCCCCAGCTGAGTTAGGGCTTTCCTTTGTCACTGTATTTATTGAGTCACTGCCAATAATTACACTACTTAAATGTCCCCGCCACCCTGTAAGCCTTTGGGAGAACAGCTTCTGTCTTTGACCTTGGAATCCCCAGGCGTCGGCATGGGGCCCACCACATAGTGGGGTGCTCAAGGAACACTGGAGGAATTGGTAAAACAGTTTCTGCCCCACAGCTCCACCTGCTGATGGTGCTGGGCAGAGGCTCAAGGAGGAAGAGGCAGCATCATTCGTCAGATGATGGAGAAAGATTTCTGAGGCTCCTATCCCTAGCTTAAATACATGCTGCCCACTCCTCCCCCCCCAAATAGGGCACCCCACCCAAGATATCAGGTCAGGAGTGAGACTGCTGCCTGTCTCCGCCTGGCATCACCATGTTCCCACACCAAACACATCTGTTTACACTACTGTATTTACATTCCTGACTGTATTTACATTCCTGACATCGGCGTGCATTTAACATGTCCTGTTTATCCCCACGACTCCCCCCACTCTGCCTCGGGCTGCCGTTAAGTCAGTGTTCCAGTTTCTAGGGATTGGAAATTGAGAACCACAGGCTACCTGTTTACATCCTCTGTTCTCCCCACAGAGACTTGCTTGGTGCATTTGGTGGGATAAAGGCCATGGAAGCTGAGAAAAGAATATGGACAAACCCTGCAGTGTCCAGCCCTGGGGTCAAGGAATGCTGCGGTGCATTCCAGGGCTGATCAGCTCAGGAACGAACGATTTCCCGCTCCCTCTGTCTACGCAGAAGCTGGCAGAAAACCGTCAGTGTGTGCTTGTCACCATTACCCTCCAGGCCCTGAGACAGAAAGGAGCCTAAGAATGAACGCATTTGGTGGTGGATTCTGCTCACCGAACCTTCATGGGTCCGTGTATTCATCAGTAAGGACAGCAAAGATCTAGGGGTCAGAGTTATTTGTGGTTGGAGAGATACAGAGTTGAGGGGAAGCTCAGAGACCAGTGGGGTGGTCTGTTTGAGTTAAGGATATTTACTGAAAGGAAGCGATGGAAAAAGTTCAAATAAATTTTCATGTTTAAAGAGAGGTTTTCTGGGGCACCTGCCTTTGGCCTGGATCATGATCCTAGGGTCCTGGGATCGAGCCCAGCTTCGGGCTCCCTGCTCAGCGGGAAGCCTGCTTCTCCCTCTCCCACTCCCCCCGCTTGTGTCCCTTTCTCACTGTGTTTCTCTCTGTCAAATAAATAAAAAAATCTTTATTAAAAAAATATTTTCTTTCTTTCTATCCCCCCCATTTTTCTGCCTTGTCTTTTCTTACCATCTTTCCATCCACCTAATTTCTGTCTATCCAAGCGTCATATGAGAATGTAGCTTAGAGCGGACAAAGCCCTGGACTTCAAGCAAGAATCCTAATTTGAGTTTCAGTGCCCCTTGTGGCTTTGCCAGGAACTTCTTCCTTGGTGGATAAGTCCCATGACCTCTTACTGCAGGCACCAGAATACTACAATAGAAAATTGCTCAAGTCATCTTCAGGCGAGAACAGTCTCTGGACCCCCCCCAAACATCCTTCAACATAAGCTTCTGTAGACGCATCTATCCTCGGTCGGTCCAACTTCTGTGATTCTTTATGCGTCGGCTACATCTCTATAGTACAGGAAGGCCCCTGGGAGAATCACTAGGGAGAGATCAGTTACCTGCAGTTCGTAGCCCGATTTTCTTCTTTGAAATGAGTGGAGAAGTTGACAGATGTGCTCTTAATTTTATGACATGCTTTTACCAAATCTGTGATTTATCTTACGCGGAGTTCTCAGGGATGGATACAACTCTCATGCTGAGATTTTCCTTCTTCTTTTTTTTTTTTTTTTCCTAAAGATTTTATTTATTTATTTGACAAAGAGAGGGAGAAAGGGAGGGAGAGAGAGAGAAAGAGAGAGAGAGAGAGAATAAGCAGGGGGAGGGGCAGGGGGAGAAGCAGACTCTCACTGAGCAAGGAGCCCAAAATGTGGGACTCGATCCCAGGACGTTGGGATCATGACTTGAGCCAAGGGCAGACGCTTAACCCACTGAGCCACCCAAGTGCCCCATTTCTTCCTTTCATTTTTTAATAAGAAAAATGTACTGGGGCACCTGGATGGCTCAGTGGGTTAAAGCCTCTGCCTTCAGCTCAGGTCATGATTCCAGAATCCTGGGATCGAGCCCCGCATCGGGCTCTCTGCTCTGTGGGGAGTCTGCTTCCTCCTCCTCTCTCACTCTGCCTGCTTCTCTGTCTACTTTTGATCTCTGTCTGTCAAATAAAAACATAAAATAAAAATCTTTAAAAAAAGAAAAAAAGAAAAATGTACTATGATGACATGCCTAGAACTGAATAGTGGGAGAATCCTTCCCTCTGTCTGAGCTTCAATGACAGACTCTGTTAAGTGTGTCATGTTTGCTTATGTGGATTTAACATCGCCCGGCGCCCTGCTTATGAAGTTCCCATTCGGAGAGAGCAGTACCAACAAGCAAAGGACACGGTGTTTCCGGAGATCGATACCGGGCTGGCTTCTGATCAATAAGGAACTATTTGGCAATTTTCTCATATAGAATGACATTTCCTCTTGTAATCTGAGGCAAAGCTGAGTGAGTTGAAGAAAGGCAATTACCAAAGAATAAAGTAATATGATTTTTTGTTGTTGTATACCAATCGCTGGTGAAAAACAGGACCCCCCTGAGAATTGGAGTCATGGAGGGAAGCCCCCCCGCCTTTCCTGTCCCTCATTTCCCGGAGTTTCTACTTAGATTGCAACATGGCAAATGGTTGCTGCATTTCTCGTTCCCTGAAAAACATTTCCAAAGCCATTCTTTTGAAATGAAAGTACAAGTTCAATTAAGCACAGAGAAAGGCATCAGAAGCAATGTGCTTAAACTCCTGGGTATACTTGGTCACACCCAATACCATGGCCCTCTGAGGAGCAGGAGCCCAGAAGGCTTCCCAAGGACCTGAGAGGTACAAGTCGCTCTCTTCTTGCTTTTAGCTGGGGTCAGGGCAGGGGACCAAACCAAAATTATAAAGAGGCAAGACAGAAAAAAAAAAATGTTTTAAGGGGCTCACACTGTGTGTAAAAAAACACGTTTAAAATCTCTCCTCCAAATGCCTTTGGTTGTGTATCTTTTTTATTTCCTTGGAGGGAATAATTTAAGACAATA
The DNA here is from genome assembly GCF_020171115.1 of Neogale vison. Classification (NCBI taxonomy): domain Eukaryota; kingdom Metazoa; phylum Chordata; class Mammalia; order Carnivora; family Mustelidae; genus Neogale; species Neogale vison. The sequence goes on along the minus strand of NC_058095.1, from coordinate 44,430,207 downwards.
GCAGGATCTTTTTAAATTTGGACTCTGGGATCTTTTGGATTCCTTCTGGGCTGAAGTTCACCACTGTATTTACAATCAGTGAAATGAACAGAGTATACGAAATTGAAAGGGAATGAAGCCCCCGAAATGATACACTGTGCTAGGATATCAGAAGAAAGCCTTCATTTGTGGGTAATGTTTTATTAACTACTCCCTGTTCCGCATTTAAGAAGGCTCTTTGCACTCCATTAGTTACTGGTTTCACCCTTGAAAATATCATAAAATCTCTCTTAAAAAGAAATAACGTCAGCTTGGTGAAATCAGGTGGATAGTAACATGATAAGAATGTTACCCTTTATGCAATTGGAGCTCTGCAGGTGCTAATTAAATAACACAAGGAAAATGGAGTGATATTGGCATTCTTGCAATATACCACATTAAAAAATTAAAATACTTTGAGTAAATTACTGATATCTCCTCCAGAAAATCCGTTCAGAGAATCCATTTTTCAATGTCATGATTTCAGTCTTGACCCCCAGTCTATTGAAGGGGAATTTAACTTTAATAAAATGGATTTTCTTTGGAAGACTTTCTAAATTCAGTCTGAAATTAATTCTGGCTGGTCTTTTCCATTGTCGGTCCTGGTTTGTGAGAGTGTTTTATAAGGTTTGCTCAGACATATAAAAGCTAAGCTTCCAAGGAGAGTAGAACCTTTCTAGGCCATTACTAGCTGCTGCATGGCTTCATAGACAGGAACTGGGTGTCATGTAAAGTACGTCATATTATGTGCCCAGGATTGCATTTGCCGAGAACATAGCTTTTTATTGGTATTTTGGTGACCTATATCCCACCCTTCAGGAAGCTGGATTTGACCACCATGTGCCTTTGGACAATTTAGGAACACCCAAAGTAATGTACTTCGTTTATACCAGTCCTTGTTTAGGCCATGGACTGATTGCCTTGCTTAATCCTGACCCCAACCCTCTCAACATCAGAGTAATTATCTTCATTTTACTGATGAGGAAATCATGACTTCAGAGTCAGTAAGAAACTTGCCTGAAGTCACACAACCAAGGAAGTGGTAGAGCTGGGAGCCCGGGTCTGCTACATTCCATCTCTCGTCGCTAGAACACACTGCTTTCTGTAAGTATTATGGTTTCACCACCGTGGTATTTGGCTTCCAAAATTTCCAGTCCTTTTGGCAAGATTCTCCTTCTTGTTTGCTTTTACGGATTCCCTGGCATTGATTTTCTTAACTGGCTCAATAGAATGATTTTGCACAATTCCTTTTCCTCCTAGTCTTCTAGTCTGTGACCAACTCAAGCTATGGACTGTGTACCTACTAGTTGCTGTTTTGTGGTCATTCTGCCTCACCCTTCCATACTTGTTCCCACTCAACCGGAACCTTTCCAGCTAGCTGATGAGACAGACATGGAAGAGCCTCTTCCAGGGTGGGATTTAAAAGATATCTTTAGCAATGATTTGCAATCCTAAGTCATGAGGCCATGTCCCGTCTCTCTCCTCTATTTATTCACTCATTTCACCCAGGTTTAAATGCCACCTGGATCCCAATGACTTCTACATTTATATCTGCCATTCTCTCTCCTGAAATCCAGACTCGTGTATCGAACTACCCACTCCTCACCTCTTCTTGGATGCCCAATAGACATCCTAAGCATACCACGTTTGAAACTTCTGATTCCCTTCCCTACCCACTAATAGGCTTCATTGCAGTCTTCCCCAACTCCACTGATGGGAATGTCTTCCCTCCAGGTGCTTAGGCTAAAGGCTGTACAGTTATCCTTGACTCCTCTCTTTTTCTCACAACGTAAATCCAACCTATCAAGAAATCTCATGGCTCTCCTTCAAAAGATACCTAATCATTCCTCACCATCCCCTTCACACTGGCCTGGGATCATGACTGACATTGTTGAATCATTTGGATGGTTGCAATTATCTCCCAGCATTGACCCTTGTCCCTCTACAGTCTCTTTCCAAATATGTAACCAGAGTGATCCTTATCAGCAGATCATGTCACTCTCTGCTCAAAGTCTTAGACTGATTTCTCATTATAATGGCCTCCAAGAGAAAGACTGATGGGGAGGACTGACCCATCTGGAACAAAAGCCTACGTCTTCTTGGGTAACTGTGTGCTTATGAAGGTAGTGCTACAGTGTCCTTCTGCATGATGCTGATTTCCACCAGTGTTCCCATTCCATGGCACAGGCAGGAGTTGCAGAAAGCTTGGGATGGGATGAACCAGAACTTTCAATGTGCCCACAAGTTCTATGGTTAGTTTCTGTCCCTTCCAAGTGGAAACAAATGCAAAAAGCAAGGAGATGGCTCTTGAAACTGAACCAAAGATAGAATTAAGAAAAAAACCATGCTGCCCAGTTTCATGCAATGCAAAAGTACCATCATTACAACAAGGTTTAAGACCTCAGAGCTAAGGTTTTCTTCATCCCTAGAGAGGAAGTATGATGGGAAGACAAAGCATAGAAAAGTTCCCAGGAGGACCTGTGTTTGAATCCTTGCTCTCTCACTATGAAAGGCTAGATTATTGTTTAGGAAGTGTTCACTTCCTTCCCATCCTGACCTCCACGGGTGGATTTTGATGTTTTGGCCATGTCTCTTGTTTTGGCCAGTTGAAAATGGATAGAAGTGATGGTTTGTGAGTTTCAAGTCTAAGCCTTAAGGAACATCACATGTTTCTGACCTCCACCATGAGAAGTACTTGCCAAGGGTATCTATCCTGATCCCATAAAAGAAGGGCCATGTGGAGCCAAGCTGCCCTTGCTGACCTGCAGGCCTGCAGCTGCGGATGGGAGAAATCAGTGCTTCTTGTCGAATGCTTGTTCGTTGTGCAGAAGCTGCTGACTTATACAGCTACTTACTAAATGGGCGTCCCTGCCACATCGCTTCACTTCTTTGGTTTCCTCAGATGTAAACTGGGACGGCCATCAGACCCACTTTGAAGGTGGGTACTTTCACCAGCTGGGTGCCCAGTGACGGTGAGCACCAGGGGTGCTGCCCGAAAAGCTAGCAGCCCAGAGCCTGAGATGGAGAAAGTGTTCAGTTGCGTCCTTACTCGTGACGCTCAGCACGCGGCAGAGTGGGTGGTACCACGTCTGAGTGAGAGGGACAAATTGAAGCTGTGCTGGGGTGTGGTTCTGGGGAGCAGCAGAGTGGCTGGGGGCCGAGGTCAGGTGTCCTTGTGTAATGTCGTTGAGTGCACGTGGGGCCAGGGATCAATTTCCTTCCATCTCACTCAGAAGTATGGAAGCAGGAGACTCTGATGGATGTCCCTGAGCAGGTCGTGTTGTCTCCCCCGGCACTCCGGGGCTAATGCCATCATGTCTCCAGAGCCCCTGCGGAGGCTTCTGGGCTTGTGTTTCCCAACCACAAGCGGCTTCCTAGTGAATGATTCCCGTTTCAGAGCATCCTTCCACTTGCCATCAGGCCAATCTTCCGCAGGCTGGCTGCCTCAGCGACTTGAGCAGATGGAAGAGTGCTGGTGCTCTCCTGCTGAGCAAATCAGTCCCTTTGGGCCACAGTGTCCTGGGTGTAGTGGTGTCGAGGCCATTCCCACTGGTAGGGCCATCATTATCCCTGCGGCTGTGATAAAGCTGCTGCCGGGAACACCTCCATGATTGCCCACAGTTTAAGAGCACAAATGCCTGTCATTAGGAGGCCTCAAGCAGTTACCGCTCCCCACTGGGGTCTCTTTGTCTTGCTTTCATTCCCTTTCTTTTTCCTTGGCCATGACAGATAGATTATGAGGGACTGAAGGAGACCTGCTGCTCCCACTCCCTTCCATTTGCATTTCTAGGGCATTTCTTCAAATAGGTCTTCTGCCTAGGCTCCTCGGAAGGCATCAAGACCCCTCACGACCCAAACCACATTTCCTGTCACTCCCTCTGTCCCTGTCACTGCTATGGCAGGGGCCACACATGCCTCCATTAATTCTCTTTAATGCTCTTCGCAGTCCTTGTATGCTCTCCTCGCTTTGGATGGCACTCTTTGTGCATGGAATATCCTCCTTCTCTCCTTCTTTTTTTCCCTCCTTCCGGTCCACCTTCCTACTTCCTCCCCTTCCCCCACTCCTCCTCTGCTCACGTCTCTCTTTCCCCAGCAAATAGTCATTCATCTATTCAGTCCTTATCGACATGGCACCTGCTTTGTGCAACCTTGCCATGTATTCTAAGCAGATTTTCTGTGATCCCAAAGATTTCTCTTTAGATTTTTCACACTGTGCTTGTTACAAAAATGTCTACAGTGCCCTACAATCTGTCTCTCCGCCTAGCGAGTGAGGACCTGGTAGACAGAAAAAGTGTTCTATTGATCTATCTCATGGCACCTAGGAGCCTCTCAGTAAGGATTTGTGGCGTGAGTGAGTGAACAGCTGAAGGATAGTCTTAGGTTTTCACACTGCTAACCCACTTCAGCTATGGCCCAAGTGTGTCCTTCTCGGTTCCCAGGGAGCTGATGGGGCAGCAGTCAGTGGGGATGCTTCATTCCAAAGAGGTGAAGCTGAAATTTCCCTCAGCCGCGAAGTGGCCATCCGCCATTGGTCGCAACGAGACCTGTCCCACTGGCTCTCCAGCCCCTTGTTTGCCCCAGAACTTGTACCTGTTCCTGAAGAAGGCCACCCTTCCATAGCATGGACCCCGTGGATGCTTTCATTTTCGGCAGCAGCCATGTCCCTTAATAGGCATCAGACCTGTGTTGGGGGTGGGGTGGGGAGGAAAGTCCCCCTAATGATGGACTCTGCAGCTGGCAATCGGTTAGAGTGGGTGTTGGGGTTTAATGTGCAATTTCATGGTTTTTCATGGTCTCTACACTGCAAATTTGAGATGATTGAAAAACATTTTATTTAATTTTCATGCTTTTTTAATCAAAAAAGTTAAAAGACTAATAATATTTTACGGGCAGTTAAAAGTGTGCTATTTGCACAGGAGACAGAAATGCCTTCCCCAGAGGAGCAACCTGAGTGGGCACCCAGAGAGGACTCCACAAGGGCTCTGCTGAGGAAGGGTGTGATGGTCTTGGAGACAGCTCATTTTTTCAGGTGATGTCCATCTAGGTGCCCTGGGATTCTCCAAGTTCATTCACCACCCTACACCCCATCCTTTTCATATGGAAGTGACTGGGGACTGAGCACCTTGTGGGGAGGGCTGGGGTCAGGCCATCTTTACATTTGGGGAGCCTCGCCTGGTGTCTGTCAGGGGCAGAGGTGTAGAACATGTTTTCTGAATGAATAAATGAAGGAATGTTTTCCATACTCCCCCTCTGGCAGTCCACGGGGAGACCTGAAAGCATTCACTCTGTCTTTTCCCCATCGCCACTGGAAGCAGAAGCAGCAGGCACAGCTGAACTCGCTTGGCGGAAGGGGACTCTGAGGGCATGTGGGTCTAAGAATGTGGGCATGCTGCTTTTTACTTCGGTGAAGCCATTATTTACTTATTGCTTAATTCAAAAATCCCAGACCCAGAAGGTCCCGAGAAACTGGGAGTTCAATTTCTTCACTTTACAGATGAAGAAACAGAGTTAACTTGGAAGAGGCTCCTTGTTGGGACTTGAATCCCACTTACCTGCTCCCTCCTAATTAGTTAAAAAAAAATACTTTTTTTTTTTCCCTGTAAAACTTATTTTCATCTCTTGTCGTGAGCTGTAACTCTTCCCAAAATCTGGGATGGCTTTGGGAGAAGTAGCCCCTTTTTCCTTCTACCCCCTGCAACTTTGCCTAGTTCTCGTTTTTCTGCTTAAGGATTCTGGGGATAAAACCCTCTGGAAACCCAAAGAAATGGACAAAGTCCTCTAGAGAAGTAGAGCACATACAGCAATGCAGAAAGATGCCCCAGTCTGAAAAGGGACCCAGGGACACAGAGAAGGAGATTTGGTCCAGCTCTGGAAATGTTGAAGTTAAAGCCAAACTACCTGATGAATGCTTTTTCAATCATATAATTGGCAAAGTCCCAAATGTGGCCAGCTGATATGGTGGAGTTTGTCAGCTAGTAGAGTCCCCCAGCTCATTACCAATCCATGGGATAACGATGACCATCATCATAATAATCATTATCGCCTTAGACAGGCGTGGATGACAAAGGCACCCCGGGGACGTCCTTTTGAAATGAGCTGCTTCTTAGCCAACCCTGACTCTCCAGAGTGACTTTCTAGAGAATTAGAGGATCATGAAGCTGGAAAAGGCCCTCTGAGATCATCAGTTCTGGCTTTCTGCCTCCAGACAGGACTAACCTTTATAGAAGAGTTGCTGTATAGGAAATCGAACCAAACTTACTTTTATATGTTATTCTTGTGATAGTATCTCTGTTGAGCATTCGATTAAGAAATGGGTTTGATGAATCAGAAACCTAGGAGAGAAAAGAAAATATTAACAACTGGGCCGCGCTATCCTGGAATACACGTGCCTCTGTACATTCACTTATTCATTCGTATTCACTGAGTGCCTACCCTGTGCCAAAGAGCATGGTGGCTGGAAATTTAGACAGTCAAGGCACACACTCTGCTCTCAAGAAATCCTAGTCTAGAGAAAGAAGGCAGGTGAGTAAATGAATGGTTGTAATGAACTATGAAGATTGCTATGATAGAATTGCAGGCATGATGATATTAGGGGAAGACCACCCACCTGGGGAGTCTGGGGAGCTGAGTGAGCTGGTTCTTGAGGGATGGGTGGAAGCTATAAGGTGCTTTGCTAGTAGAGTATGTAAAGGAAAAAGGGTAAGGAAATAATTGCATACAGAGGATCTGTGCATATGGACACAGAGTGAGAACTAGGTATGCTCAGGTAAGTACTTCTATGTAGCTGTTGCTGAGGGTACAGGGGAAGGATGGAGGGTAAGGCAAGAGAGGTAGGTAGGGGCTAGGTTTTGAATGCCATGGGGGGATATTTAAGCTCCATTCTGTAGGGATGAGAAAACATCAACAAGTTTTAAGTAGAGGGTGGGGACTGACATTTTAGGAAGGGGACAGTTACTCTAAGAGACAGTGACAGATTACCCAGAATAGAAGCATCAGGGGATGAAAAAAAAGCTCTAAGACATAACATAGACCCTTATATCACTGCTTATTATTACATGACTCAAGTATATCATAAGCCATACCATTCCATCAGCCAATCATCCATCCATCCATCCATGTGCCCATACATCCAATAAATATGTACCAAATGCCTATTATGGGCCGAACTCGATGACCAGGGATCAGTTCCCATTTTGGGCCCAGGCCCCAGGTCTCCAAATTCCTTCTTTGGGAGAACAAGGCAAAGTTCAAGGGGCTCAAGCCAGAGGACCACCATTTAGAGACTGTGATGTGCCCCCACTTAACTGTGTACCCTGTTTCTTAAAAACCTCCCTTCTACTCAGTCTTTTCCAAGGTGCAAGGGTTCGTCTCAGTCGGTTCTCTCCTACCTCTCTCAGCCCTGCTCTGTAATTTACGCCTCAGCTGCTAATCAGATGCTGTGACACATCAGTATTTTAAATCTGATTTATTCTGAGGGTTGGAAAAATTGCAGCAGATGATGATTATTATTAGATAAGCAACAGGTAATTTTTAGTTTGGAGAAAGCTCAGTCTGTTTATTTTCCCTCCATCTGTCTCTCCTTTCCCACACAGTTTCCTGGATGTGCTATGGTGAGACACACTCCGGGGGGCAGGGGGGGAGCTCTGTGAGTGACAATGCTCAGGGGAGTTTGTTAGAGCCCCCCCACCCCAAATGGAGAAAAGTCCCAAGGCAAACACGGCTGCTCCCCAGAAGCTTTCAGGGCCAAATTTAGCTTCCCCTTTGGCCTCCTCTTTGGCCATTTGAAACATAGCTTGATGCTGCCTGTTTGTGCTAATTCACATGAGAGGGGAGACAAAAATACACTGTCATGGTCAGTAAGGAATGTGCCATGCCCCTTGTACCTTGGGCTCCTGGTCCCCAGTGAGTCTGGACGGCACGAATGTTGGGACTGGACCGTTTGGGCCGATTAAAAATGACAAATTTCCAGAGTGCACACAGATGATTTGTGGGCTCTGGTGTGTTGGCGGCGTGGGAGGGAGGATGAAGTATGTACTTGGTATAAGTGAGCTTAAGTGGGAAGTTAATGGTGTGTGATTGAGCAGTAATTACAGCCAAATCTCAGTTCCCTGTGGTCATGGATGGGAAGGATGGGGGAACAGGAGGGGACAGAGATAAATAAAACCCACAGATAAACAATTCTCTTATTTTAGCCAACAACTCTGAGCCTTTTTATGGCTCTGGTTTTGGCCAGGGTGCCATCTCTAGGGATCATCTGACTCAGAGGAGGGGGCCTCTCGTTTTCTGTCCCTGCCTACCTGGCAGTGAGCTGAGAAGATGGGCAGAAAGACTAGAAGGAGGAGAGGACCACCACAGGTGGGGTGCCTGTAGAGCCAAGGGCTCTGTTCATCTCATTTCTAGGCATGTGCCTAGCACACGACCAGCCTGTGTCCCACACTCAGTCGGTGTTTTGGGATGAGTGAGTGACAAGTCTTGGCTTGGATAATTCACTGTGGAACATCTGGGAATTGGTTAAGTCGGACAAAGGAAGGCTGTGGCTTATTTTGAGATCCAGTGGAAAGCTTCAGGTTTGCTGAGGGAAAGAATGAAAGCTTCCCTAGGGAGCCCAACTGGCCTGAGAAGATGCAGGAGCTGGTCCCCATCCTTTCACTGAATGCAGGGCAGGGAACATAAGTTCCTCCTAACAGCCCACTGGGATGCAGGCAGCTGGTAGCTGTGTCAGTCATCTTCCTGTAAGTGCCTGGGAAACACACCCATGGTCTGCTGTTGAGGGAGCTGACTTCCTGGCTTGTCCAGCACCCTGTCAGCTGTAATGTGTCTGAGCTTGAGGGACGACAGCTACTGACTCAAGCACTTGGAGCAAAGTGAGGTACCAGCAGGGGCTTAGGCTGAGGCGCCCGCCCAAGGACAAGCAGTATTGGGCAGCTCAGGGTGGTGGACATGGAACCCTGGCACTGGGAAGGCCAGCAGGGGAGGTGAGCTCCTGGACACGCACGAGGCAATATTGTGACAGATTTGCAGGCTTCCCAGCACTGAGCACGGCCCAGGATGAATGCACCCATTGTATCAACATCATGACTGAGGCTGGTTGAAGGATACAGAGTTTGCCCCGTGCTCATGTATGGCATCAGGACGTGGGGGGACATGTTTACAGGTCATGTCCTCTCTTCGTCATCTCAGTTGTTTCTCTGTGCTCTGTTGGGGAGGCATGTGGTATGAATAAGGTCATTAGTGTGAAAGTCCAGCAAGACCTGGGCTCCTTTCCTAGATGGGCTGTTATGAGCTCCGTGCACTTGGGTGGAATGCCAAAGATTCTCTGCATCATTTTCCTCATCTGCAAAATAAGGATACTGATGGCTACCTCATGGGTTTATCATTAGGGTTAAGCCGTAAAATATATGGAAAGTACGTATCTCAGTGCCTGGAATTCAGAAATCTATTGTTCATTATAACAGGGTCTGTGACAATGGCAAGAAATGTAGTGTAGGGACTGGCAGGATCTGTGCCAGGACCCATGTCCTTTGGGGTGTCACATCAGGTGTTCAGAAGGTATGACAGCCCAAAAATATGCTTTCCTGGCCAAAAGCCCCTTCCTGTCTTTGGTAACGACAGCCGCAGGAGTTTTGTGGCCACCAGATGTGTCTGGCTGATGTACAGTTCTGAAAGGCCCCGTGGGACCCCCATGAGGGAGAGGAACTCAGGAGGTGGTGTGGGCTCTGGAGAGGGAGGACCAGGTAGGGCCAAGTGCCTGTGGCAAAGGGTGATGCTTTTGGGGAGGAAACGGGGGTAGTGCCTGGGGTGCCCTCAAGCCCAGTCTCCTGGGCAGTGATCATGTCACCATGAGAATTCTGTTAAAACTCCCCAGTGGCAAATGCTGGATTTCTACCAATCATATTCACCAGATTCCAAGTTCTGACTGGTCTGGCTTCCCATGGTCTGGCCCAAACTAAGGGGCTAGCACAGTGACTACCAACTTTTGAAACTGTCACACATTCCTTTTGTTTTTTTTCTCTCTCTCTCTTTTTGCATTGGAAAGACATTTCTTCTTTTTTTCATTTTCTTTTAAATTTGCATACCTGCTTCCCTCCATATCTGTCAAAATGTTAAAGGTGATTATTTTTATTATTATTATTATTATTATTAATAAACTGGAATTTTCTTGGCTGGAGAGCTGTTGTTGCTGTTGACTGTTGGGGAGATGTGGAGCCGCCTAAGAATGTCATAAAGTCAGCCTTGGTGATCTTTGCTTAATTTCTCCCAGGGGTGCTCACGAGAGAGAGAGGAAGATGGGAGATGTCGCATGGAGCAACTTCAGGGAAGCTGGAGGGGACGGTTCAGGGCAGTGCCTGGAGGGTAGGGACATCTCACATTTCCCTTCCAGCTGTTTCCAAGGGGCCACCAAGGGACAGGAGCTTAGTGCTGTGGGGTGTCAGTGAGCCACCCCTCTCCTTCTGTTGCATCCTTTTGTGTGCAGTGGGACCTGAAGCCTGTCCCTAGCTCCAACTCCTCATTTCTCTCTAAAACAAAGGCTGCCGAATCCTCAGGTTCTGAGGCTCTGAAAGGTTCCATCATTTCTGCATCGTCATGAAAGGGACCTCATTTGTCATAAATCTCATGCGTATCAAGGTCACCCTCCTGCAGCTTTTCGTGGGCATGGACCTTACCCCTTGGGTTATTTCAGAGATCCAACAGAGACCAAGCTGGTATTCTGACCGGTCTGGGAAATGGCAAGAAAAGAATGAAAGAGGGCAAAGACACTTACTTTTATAAATATAGAAACTACCACCAATCCATTAGGGCTCTTTGCAGCTTCTGTGACATTTGTATATAACTCATGGTTATAGTGGATAAGCTGCACCTGGCAAGAGGGAAAAACAAGAGTAAGAACAACAACCTTGCCCAAAAGGTGGGAGGCACAGCGTCTCCTTCCTAGATAAGGGTTCACTCTAAGGTATATTGTAGAACAATTGAAAAGACAATCTTGTAATTTAAAGAGATTCAGGGAGGTGTGTGTACATGGATGCGTGTGTGTGTGTGTGTGTGTGTATAATGCACACACACACACATACAAAAGTACCCAAACATCTTTGCAAATGTTTTCTGGTAACAATCATGCCTTTAATAAGCTCAGTGCCCATCTGGCTCTGGCTCCAAGCCAGGATATTTCCCCTAAAGTGCGTGTAAAATGAAATTCACTTTAGGAATTCTCTTATTAGGAGTGGAACTGCCCTGCAGGGACAGACGTGCCCTCCCGGCTGCATCCACAGCTGCCACGGGCACTGAGCGAATCTTCCTCGTGGCTTGCACGAGCAGGGAATGGTTAGATTCTGAGTCAGCCCAGTGACTCTGAGAGGATAGTGGCCAGCCTATGAGATGTGGCATCCTGATCAAGAGAGAGTGGTGGCTCAGGCTGCTGATGCCCCAGCCTGCCAAGGTCATCTGCTGGTGCAGGACTCAACTTCCTCCTTGCTGAGTGAAGGTCAGCCCTCGTGTTAAGCCCTCGTGTAATAGTTAGCATGGGCAGCAGACAAAGTCTTGGATATGGGTTCCAGTAAACTAGGTTTTCCCTCTCTTACCTAATTCTTTTTTTTTTAAATGCCTTTTTAAGAAATTGTGAAACATAGCATCCATATATGTCCAAATGAATGCCCCACCAATTTTTAGCCACATGAGTAATAAACTCCGTCTTACTGGAACTTGATTACTTCCTCTGAAAAACAGGTGTGATTGTCTCTCCTTAGAATTCATCTTAGGCTGTGGTTTTAAAATAGATTTTTTTTAATAGTATGGAAGTATAATTTTTGTAACAAACTGAAAAAATAAAAAAAAGTGATAGTTACTCCCCCACCTCTATGTAATCTCAGCCCAAGCAATAAGACTATTAACACTTTAGCATATGTCCTTCCTGATATTTTTTTATGCTTATAGATCACACACATATACATGGAGGGTTTTAAAAATAATAAAAGATGCAGGGTCTATACATTTCTAGGATTTTATCTAGTATAGATAAATTCCGAGAAACATATAACCGACTAACACTGAATTAAGAAGAAACAAAAATCTGAACAGACGAATACAAATAAAGAGATTAAAGCAGTAATCGACCCCTCCCTCACCCCCCAACAAAGAAAAGCCCCGGGCCAGATGGCTTTTCACGTCATTCAAATAATTCACGTCCATCCTTCTTAAACTCTTCCAAAAAATGGGAAGAAGAGGGAATACTTTCAAACTCATCTGAGGAGGTCAGCATCACCCTGATACCAAACAAAGACAGACACTTTAGGAAAAGAGAACTACAGGTAATTATTCCTAATGAACACAGATGCAAAAAACGTCAATAAGCTGAATTTAATAGCACACTGAAAGGATTATACGTCATTACCACGTGGGATATACTCCCATGCAAGGATGGTTTAACATCTGTAAGTCAATCAGTGTGATACACCACATTAGCAGAATGAAAGATAAAAACCACATGACCATCTGAATAGATTCAGAAAGAGCATCAGACAAAATTTACCATCCTTCATGATAAAAACTCTCCACAAAACAGGTATAGAAGGAACTCACCTCAACGCAATAAAAGCCAAATATGAAAAGCTCATAGCTAATATAATCAGTGGGGAAAAACTGAAAACTTTTCCTCTAAGACAAGGATACCCACTCTTGCCACTTTGATACAACAGAGTGCTAGAAGCCCTAGGCAGAGCAATTAGGTAAGAAGAAGAAATAAAAGGCATCCAAATTATAAAGGAGGAGGGAAAATTTTCTCCACAGATGAAATAATCATGTATGAAGCATACACTGAAGATTTGCCCACAACAAAACACTGTGAGCACTAATGGATGAGTTCAGTACAGTTGTAGGATACATACTCTGTATACCAAAATTGATGGCACTTCTATATACTAACAAGGAACTATCTGAAAAGGAAATGAATAAAGTCAATCTCATTCACAATTGCAACAAAAAGAATAAAGTACAATTGACCTTGAACAACACAGGCTTGAACTGAGCTGGTCTGCTTACATGCAGATTTTTTTTTTTGATACATACAGTACAATATTGTGAAGGTATTTTCTCTTATGATTTTATTTATTTTTAATTTTTATTTTATTTTATTTTTTCAGTGTTCCAAGAGTGTTCACTGTTCATGAGCCACACCCAGTGCTCCATGCAATACGTCCCCTCCTTAATACCCACCACCAGGCTCACCTTACCCCCCACCCATCTCTCCTCCAAAACCCTCAGTTTGTTTCTCAGAGTCCACATGATTTTCTTAATAGCACTTTCTTTTCTTTAGCTTATTTTATCGTAGAATACAGTAGTGTACAAAATGTGTATTAATTGACTATGTTATCAGTAGGCTTTTGGTCAACAGTAGGCTATTAGTAATCAAATTTTTGTGAAGTTAAAAGTTAAACAGGAATTTCTGACTGTATGGGGGGGGGTTGGTGCCCCTAACTCTTGCATTGTTCAAGGGTCAGCTGTGCTTAGGAATAATCTTAACCAAGCAAATGAAAGATTTATACACTGAAAACTATTAAACATTGATGAAAGAAATTAAAGAAATAGGTAAATGGAAAGACATCCCATTATCATGGGTTGGAAAAATTAATATTGTTAAAATGTTCATACTACTGCTATTCAGCTCAATCCCTATCTGAATTCCAATGGCATTCTTTATAGAAATAGAAAAAAATTCCTAAAATTAATATGAAACCACAAAAGACTCTGAGTAGTCAAATCCATCTTTTATTTATTTGTTTATTTATGTTTAAAAATATTTTATTTATTTATTTGACAGACGCAGATCACAAGTAGGCAGAGAGACGGACAGAGAGAGAGGAGGAAGCAGGCTCCCTGTTGAGCAGAGAGCCCGATGTGGGACTCGATCCCAGGACCCTGAGATCATGACCTGAGCTGAAGGCAGCAGCTTTAACCCACTGAGTCACCCAGGCACCCCTCAAATCAATCTTGAATAACAGCAAAGCTTCCTGGTTCCACAATATAGGTCAAAGCTATAGTAATAGAAAAAAGTATGATACATAAAAACATACATATAGACCAATGGAACAGAACGGAGGATCCAGAAATAAATCTGTACACTTATGGTCAACTGATCTTTGACAAGGATGCCAAGAATACACAATGGGCAAAAGATAGTCTCTTCAATAAAGGATGTGGGGAAAGCTGGGTGGGTATTCCCTGGAGGAAAATGAAATTGAACCCTTATCTCATGTCATATAAAAAATTAACTTAAACTGGATTAAAGACTTATTCATAAGACCTGAAACTGTAAAGTAGTAGAAGAAAATGGAGGGGAAAACTTCTTGACATTCATTGGTCTTGGCAATGGCTTTTGGGTCATGACAGCAAAAAGTACAGGCAATAAAAGCAAAAGTAGGCAAGTGGGACCGTATCTGAAAAACTTCTGCATGGCAAAGGAAACAAAACAGTGAAAAGGCAACCTACAGAGTGGGAGGAAATATTTGTAAGCCATGTAGCTAATAAGGGGTCCATATCCAAAATACATAGGGAGCTCATACAACTCAACAGCAAAAACCCAAATAACCTGGTTAAACATGGGCAAAGGAAGTGAATTGATATTTCTCAAAATAAGACATATAAATGGTCAATAGGTACATGGAAAGGGGCTCAACAACACAAGCCATCAGGGAAATGCAAATCAAAACCACAATGAAATATCGCCATACACTTGTTAGAAGGACTATTATAAAAAAAGACAAGAGATTATAAGTGTTGGTGAGGACATAGAGAAAAGGGGACCCTTGGACACTGTTGGTAGAAAAGTAAACTGGTATGTCACCATTATGAATTAAAATTAAAAATTAAAAATAGGACCGCCATATGATTCAGTGATTCCACTACTGGGTATGTATCCAAAGAAAATGAATTTGGATGTCAGAGAGAGACCTTGGCAGTCCCATGTTCATCACAGCATTATTCATATTAGCCAAGATATGGAAATAACCCAAGTTTCTGTTGATGAGTGAATGGATAAAGAAAATATGTAATGAAAAATAAGATGGAATATTATTACCCACACAATGAAGGAAATCCTGCCATCTGTGACAACCTGGATGAACCAGGGGGACATCATGGGAAGTGAAATGAGCCAGAAAGAGACTATTGTAGGATCCCACTTATGTATAGAATCTCAAACAGTCAAACTCAAGAGAAACAAAGTATAGCTTGGTGGTTGTCAGGGGCTACAGGGAAACAGAAATGGGATGTTGGTCAAAGGGTACAAAGTTTCAGTTGCACAAGAGACATGAGTTCAGGGGCTCTGAGTCTGGCATGGTGATGCTCGTTCGCAATACTGTATTGCCTACTTGAAATTTGCTAAGAGCACCGATCTTTTTTTTTTTTTTTTAAATGTCTTTTCAGTGTTCAGAATTCATTGTTTCTGCACCACACTCAGTGGTCCATGCAATATGTGCCCTCCACAATACCCACCACCAGGCTCACCCAACCTCCCACTCCTCCCCCCACCAAAACCCACAGATCTTAAATTAAATCCTCCTGACACACACGCAAGAGTAACTACGTAGAGGTGAAGGATGTGTTATTTAGCTTGACTGTGGTAATCTTTTCACATTTTACTCATGTGTCAAAACATCAAGTTGTACACCTTACACACACACAATTTTTATATGTTGAAGAAATCTCGAAAAGTTGGCAAAAAATAAAGAATGAAACAACTTGGTAACAATGGAATTGTTTATAATTATGACTCTGAACTTGATTTTTTAAAAATGTAAAACTAGTTGGTGGCTATCTCTCAAAGCCAGTATGTATAGAGCTACCTAAGTTTTTATAATAGCTGTAGAATTTCCTGTCGCATGAATGCCTGGTGACACGTTTAAGCACCCTCTCACTGGCTTTCAGTTTGTTTCCAGGTTTTCTTCTGTCTTGTAAACAATGTCACATCAAGCTCAGCATATATCTTTCTGTAGCGGTGTGAGCACTTTCCACAGGCTGATTGGAGGATCTAATAAGATAGCGCCTGTAAAAGTGATTTATGACTCTGAAAAAGTCTGAGTGTATTATTATCAATATCCTCTATTGCATTAAAAAAAGGAGGTAAAGTTTTAGAAGCCGAGAAAGTCAATGATTTTTTAAAAAAGCGATTTTCTTTGATCTTTGGAAAAAAAAAAAAAAACCACCTCTGATACAGTGGTTTGCAACCTTCACTGTGCATTTAAATCCCCTGGGTGCTTCTAATACTCACCTGTGCCTTCTCTCCCAATTCTAATTTCATCGATTTGGAGTGGGAACAGGGCACTGAGATTTGTCAAATGCTCCCCAGCCAGCGGGCAGCTGGAGCGGCGAGCCAGGGCAACACAATCAATGAACACCCACATCCCATCAGTGCCCAATCAGGTGGATGGAAACTTGGATCTGAGAATACGCTGAGCATCTTGAGTCATTAGAGCCTTTCATGGAGGGAGCATGGTGTTGCTGGTCTTGAAATACCCTATTTGCTTATTGCTTTTTCACTTCTTGTGCGTTTTGCCAACGGTGGCAGATGGTCCTACAGCAGCTCTTCTGCAATCAGAAAGGCAACCACAGGCAGGGACTGGCAACTCTCCTTTGCCTGCACAGAGCAGATCGGGCAGGTTTTTCAGGCCTAGGCCTATCATTTGCCTCCCTCCCGCCCACCCGCCCCCACACCCAGCCCGCGCTATCTGCGGGTGGGGAATCATTGCTGTGTAGAAGCAGGAGCTGCGGGGGACCTGCCACACCTCCCTTCAGTGTTGAGTAAGCTTCTTAATGAGAATCCAAACACACCCTGCCATCTGCTAAGATCTTCCCACCAGGTGACCTACAAAACCACCTGGGGATGGGCCAGTGTTGCAAGGCATTCGTGGAAATTTCAGCATGTTCTGAGAATCAGGCATTGGAGAGCCGGGAACTGGAAGGTGTTCCAGTGGCGTGGTGCTTCTCTCCAACTTGCATGACTGAAAAATGCAGGACAAAGTGACCCACAGGGTGGCTTTCTGCAAGGGCCAGGGACTAGGACAAAGGGGCTGGCAAGCAGAAGGGTGAGGCTGTGCTCTGCTTGAGGCTTGAGTTGGCACACTGAGAATTCTGATCTGATGACTTGCCTCCTCTTTGTTACAGGACAAGTTGGCTAGGGTTTTGATCTCATGAGCTTGGGTTTCCATTGGGAGTTACAGATGGCCTGCTTCTTACCTGAGGGTCAAACCGTATGAGATTGACTTTTTGATCTACCAAAATGGTGATTTTATAGAATTAATATAATCTTAAAATAAAGCAATTTGAAATACGACGTCATCCCTCTCCCAAGGCTCACACATTAGATGTTAAAAAGACCCATAGTGCTTTTCTACTCAATGCACAGTACAGGGATCAGCAGCCGCCATAGCATCTGGAAGGGAACCTGTTAGACACGTAGAATCTTGAGCCCTACTCTCCATCTCCTGAATGAAGATCTGCATTAAAAAAAAAAAAATCCCTGTGATTTGAATGCAGATTAAACATTGAGAGGTTCTATTTTCACAGATACTCTTGGTTGGTTAGCAGAGAGCCCTGTCTGGTCTGGCTGTTCCCTGCTCTTCTGGTTCAGGTAGGCTGGGTTGAGGGGTACAGGTATCATGGGAGATAGGCTGAGCCCACATCATAGGAAGCCTAGAACAAGAGCTATGGAAGGGTTTTGAGCAGAGGGTAAGATGATCAGCATGGACTACCAGAAGGCAGATTCAAGCCTGCAGAGCCTGGAGGTAGGGAGGGTCATTTCAGGAGGTGGCCATTAAGGTGGACAGTGTTTTGTAGGAAAACCACAGAATATGCATGTTTGGCAAGAGTCGGGAAGAGTGGGCCCCAAGCGAGCCCCCAGGCCTCGGGACAGTTAGGAGCCCCAGAAGACCCTATGAAGCACCTTGGCTGGGCTTCTTGTTCCACCTGTTACAACACAATTTTGGCATCAAAGGCAAGAGCAGAAGATGCATGGGGCCTGCACAGTCCATGCAGGGCTTAACTCTGAAAAAGAGCTGCTTCTCTCCCTAACTTCCAGGTCCCTTGAGTGGCAATTATAGTTCCTGCAGCTGATGCTTTGTTCCTCCCCAGCCGGGCACAGTGGTGCTGATCCAATGCCCACTAACCACACACAATGTGCCTGGTGTGGGTGAGTGGGTCTAGCGGAAGATGGTCTGCTGCTTGTTCTCCTATGAATTTGTGGGGGGAGACAGCCATGTACAAATCATATCCTGCTAGGAAGAAAGTATCAGATTGGTAGGAGAGTTCTGAAAGTGAGGTCTATGGGTAACTCTTCACCAGTTATAGGCAACATTTTAAAATCCCCATCCTACACATTCAGAATTTTTAGTAACTTGGATGAGCACAGAGATGTAGTTTGAGCCTCAACTTTGTTGCTCACTCGAGGGGATCAGTGTCTGACATGAAAGAGGTGACAGTAAGTGGATGTTTGACCTCTGAGCAAGAGCAAGGCAACTTCAGAGGGCAGAGGGCCAACCGGCAAAGTGCTCACAAAAGCAAACTCTCCACACGCTAATCCTGATATGGTAATTAAGCATCAAGTTTAGTTATTCATTAAAGAGCTGCCCCAAGGGCTTCCGCCAGCCTCGTTGGAATTATCATGTGAAAGAGCTAACCCTGGATTACAGGAAATTATTTTATAATCTTGACTTCTTATTAATTTAGATAGGTGCCCTCAATGAGGGGCTTTCTGGAAATGCAAGACTGAGACATAGTTGTCTTTAAGGAAGAAGTAAGATACTGTTGGCTTTTTCATGATGCTCAGATGGGGCTCAGAGCCGGACACCAGGATCCGGCACATTCTCTGTACTAAAGTCCTTCGTGACCTGATGTGAATCTTCCTTGCGTGGTGCTGGCTTGAACCTTGTGTTCTCACCTTAGAACCTGCTGTCTCACTCGATCCCTTGCAGACACCTGGATTACACTTGTTCAAGAGATCTTGGAGGGCCAGCTACGTGCCGAGGCCAGCTGTATAAGACTGATGAAGTCCTTGACCTCCTGAGGTCATTTCAGAGAGCATCCAGAGCTTTGAGGAAACATAAAAGACTTTGGCCTGCAAAGTGAATGGCATAGTGGGGGCGGGGGATGGAGGCAGGGCATGGAGGCGGGGCATGTGGGAGTAGGAACGAGGTCAGGTAGCCTATAGTTAGTAGGTGAAGGTCTGTCCGCAGAGGTGATGGACATCTGAGCTGCATTCTGATGATGAAAAGGAGCTGGGCGTGGAAGACTGGAAGGAGGCAGGGCACTGGCAGAGAGCAGAGCCTCTGCAAAGGGGTAGGGACAAATGGCTGAGGATGGCTGGGGAAAGATGTAGGTGGCTCAAGATGGTACCAGGTCATGGGGGGCTTTGCAGACTATGGTAGGGAGCTTTGACTTTATTCCAAGCACAACAGGAAGTCAGAGGAAGAAATCAGTTGATCCAATGTATGTTTTTGAAAGATTTCCCAGGGAAGAGGGGAGACAGGGGAGACCTTGCCTCCTCTTCTTTACCTTACAGCTCAGTTCTGGTCTTGTTTTCCCTAGGACATCTTCCATGAATCATTGGCCTTGAACATCAAATGTAGCTCCTCTCTGCTCCATGGCGCTCTTGTCCAGGGGCAGGGTTCAAATATCTCACAGCTGGGATGGCAGGGGTACTGAGCGATCAGGACAGGTGTAAGTCCTAGACAACTGGTACCATCGCATGGGTGCTGAATGTCATTGTTGACATTAGTCACCATTGTCATTTGTCGATCATCATTACCAACATTGGATACACACTAATTTGTGCCAGATGCAATGCCAGCAGGAACATCAACTCATTGAACCCTCACAGAATTCCACGAGTTGTGCCTTCTGTCCATCTGAGTCATGGGGACACTGGGCCTCTGAGAGATGCTTTGTTCTAGGGAGTGTAAACAGTTGGAATTGCCCTAGTTCCTATGTCAGTAGAGTTCATACTCTACTCACACTCGTGCACCATGATATTCTTTGGGAAGTTATTTTCTCTACCTTTGAATAAACATCTCAAGGGCAGGGGTATCTTGTATCATATCCTCTCCCTTGTGCCTGTTATGGGACTTACTTGGAGGAGATACTGGCAATGTTTGTCAAGCGAATCCCAGTTCTGCATCCTGTGGATTCTTCATCCAGGGAGGGGCCTAAAGGGAAATCCAGGCCAACCACTTCTTTGATAAATGAAGAAACTGAAACCAGAGAGGGGCTTGCCCAAGATCAAACAGTCAATTGTACATCTGTTCATTCGACAGGTGTTTACTGAGCAACTACTAAGTGAAGGAGAGTAGTGTGGGTCAAAGTCAAACAGGGAGACAGGGCCAGACCATGGAGGGCCTGGAAGGCCAAGCTAAGGGGTCCGGATTCCATTCTAAGGGTGATGGAGAATCGTGTTTATGACCGTATCTCAGGACCACAGGCAAAGCTTCCGTGCCCCATCATGGAAGTGAGGAGCCTGACAAATGTTGGTCTTTGGTGACAAGTTAACTCAGCTCCCAAGCTGATGGAGAAGTACTCATCTTTACTACGTGTACAGAATTATCGCAAGCAAGCTTCCACGTCGACCACAAGCTATCCTTGCCAGTGGTTGGGTGGAGAGCACTGTGTGGTGCAAAGTGCTCACACCGAGCTCACACTTGGTAGTAATGAAGTGATTCATGGGCACATGCCAGGCTGCAGCTTGCTTACCCTGCAGGCCTCAGCAGAGTGTCCAGCTGTGTCCTCAGACCCTGCTGTAGACACCTAAGTTTGGTTTTCCCAGGCAGATGCTCCATTAGCGGGAGCCCCTTAGTGAACTCGGGAAAGAGCAGCCTGGTCATGGAAGACCACATACACGGCATTCCCTGCTTAGACACCTACCTCAGTGCCTTCCTGTTGCTTCGGAGATAGAGAAAGAGACCCAGATCTGGGCACAAGCCTTGTGTGGCCTCTGGCATTTCCCACCATGTCTGCTTGTTTCATGAGCTCTGGCCACATTGTGGCCAGAGTTTCAATTTCCTTCAATTTCCTTTCCACCATGCTGCCTCCTTCCCTAAAGCCTACGCATATACTCTTCCTTCTGCCTAGGATGCCCTTCCCTCCCCTCTGTGCCTGCCTGTTATTTACAAAATCCTTTAGCTCTAAGCTCAAGGGTCACCTCTTGAGAGAGAGCCCCATGACCCACCTTCATGGCATCCAGTGCCTTTCCAGTTCTGTTTCATAGTTCTGTTTCAATTCATTGTGTGATTGGTTAATGCTCGCCATTTTTGATTGATTTTGACTGATTAAAGTCACCACTATGCTGACTTTAAGCTTCATTCAGGCAAGGGCTGTATCTGATGGGTACTTGTGATGTCCCCATGCCCAGCACAGAGCCTGGCATGTATTAGCTATAGCAACATAGAAACAATTGTTAAGTCAATGAGTGAAGCCACGCAGGCTGGCAGAAATACAGTAATATGTGATGTCCCCGAGGGACAGGGAGAGCAAGGCACTTGGCTGAGCTGGTAAAGGAACAGCCTGGAATCCTAAAGAGAGAATGTCTAATGGGAACGCACCACGGGGCACCCTTGGGCAAAGCTGGCCTCTCATTTACAAACAGGGACAATATTATTAACTACTTCACAGAACTGTGGTGATGATTTTATGAGACAAAATATATAAAGCATTGAGCCCAGGGCTTGGCATCTCGCAAGCACTCAGTAATTAGCTCTTCAGGATGACTAACCAAGCGACCGATAACAGAGCCTTCAGCTCCTCCTGCAGGAAGAGGGGGCAGGTGCGTGCACCCCGCTCTTCTGGGTCCTCACTTCGAGCCTGTTCTCCCAAGGAAGCTCAAACAAAATGTTGCCTGTTCAGAACCCGGATCATTTTCCAATTTCTCTTGTCCTGTCCAGACACATATGGAGTACCCTGTGTTCCAGGCACCAGAAGAGGTGAGTTTTTTTTTTTTAAATTTCTTTTCAGCTAACAGTATTCATTGTTTTTGCACCACACCCAGTGCTCCATGCAATACGTGCCCTCCCGAACACCCACCACCTTGTTCCCCCAACCTCCCACCCCCTGCCCCTTTGAGACCCTCAGGTTGTTTTTCAGAGTCCATAGCCTCTAATCGTTCACCTCCCCTTCCAATTTCCCTCAACCCCCTTCTCCTCTCCATCTCCCCGTGTCCTCCATGTTATTTGTTATGCTCCACAGATAAGCAAAACCATATGATAATTGACTCTCTCTGCTTGACTTATTTCACTCAGCATCTCTCTTCCAGTCCCATCCATGTTGCTACAAAAGTTAGGTATTCATCCTTTCTGATGGAGGCATAATACTCCATAGTGTATATGAACCACATCTTCCTTATCCATTCGTCCGCTGAAGGGCATCTTGATTCTTTCCACAGTTTGGTGACTGTGGCCATTGCTGCTATAAACACTGGGGCACAGATGGCCCTTGTTTTCACTACATCTGTATCTTTGGGGTAAATACCCAGGAGTACAATTGCAGGGTCATAGGGAAGCTCTATTTTTAATTTCTTGAGGAATCTCCACACTGTTCTCCAAAGCGGCTACACCAACTTGCATTCCCACCAACAGTGTAAGAGGGTTCCCCTTTCTCCACACCCTCTCCAACACATGTTGTTTCCTGTCTTGCTAATTTTGGCCATTCTAACTGGTATAAGGTGGTATCTCAATGTGGTTTTAATTTGAATCTCTCTGATGGCTAGTGATGATGAGCATTTTTTCATGTGTCTGATAGCCATTTGTATGTCTTCATTGGGGAAGTGTCTGTTCATATCTTCTGCCCATTTTTTGATATGATTATCTGTTTTGTGTGTGTTGAGTTTGAGGAGTTCTTTATAGATCCTGGATGTCAACCTTTTGTCTGTACTGTCATTTGCAAATATTTTCTCCCATTCCATGTGTTGCCTCTTTGTTTTGTTGACTGTTTCCTTTGCTGAGAAGAAGCTTTTGATCCTGATGAAGTCCCAAAAGTTCATTTTTGCTTTTGTTTCCTTTGCCTTTGGAGACATATCTTGAAAGAAGTTGCTGTGGCTGATATCGAAGAGGTTACTGCCTATGTTCTCCTCTAGGATTCTAATGGATTCCTGTCTCACATTGAGAGCTTTTAACGAGAAACATATCCCTGGTGGCTCGTACTATAATCGAGAGGTTGGCAGACTTCCCCCAGAGTCAGAAAGTGAATAAATTCAGCTATGTAGGTTCTAGGCTCTCTGTCACAACTCTTGAAGTCTGCCTTGGTATGAAAGGTGCACACAGACAAGGCAGAAAGGAATGGGCGTCTCTGGGTTCCCACAAAAGTCTATGCACAAAAACGGGCAGCCGGCTGTGGTTTGCCAATCCCACTAGTCTAAAGTTGAGAGATGAATACAAAACTTCAGGAACATACATTATCCAGTAAGTGTTCTAGGGAGACAGGAAGAAAATACATATTGAAGGAATAGCAATATTAACCTCTCCCTCCCTTTAAATGAGGATTACCACTGTCACTTTTCTACAGTTGTTTAAACTTCTCAAGGGCAGATTCAACTCTGGGAGAGTCTGACTAAAGTCAAGACACAAGTGCCACCCATTATATGTCAGAACCCAGGCATCCAGAGATGAGCACCCTATATTCGACTACCCCATTTGTTCCTGACCTAGGCCAATGATGAAACAAAAAGGCACAGAGAGGTTAAACAACTCTTCGGATATCACACAGCCGGGGGATTCTGCTCTGCTTTGCTTTGGAGCCTACACACCTTTTCTCCCCACAAGAAAGGAAAGAGGCAAGGAAAGGAGTTTTAGATCTGAGGGCGGATCACATTTCAACAGCGGTTGCTGGAACAACAATTATAAGCTAGAACGTATTTATAGAGCACCATTAACAAGCTCGTCTCTACGCGTAAGAGCATGCACAGTCTGTGGAGGAGAAGGCGGTTTCATATCTACCAACTGCCACGTTCTGGCCCTGGAGTTCAGCAATTATCTCCGGTCTGCCTGGTGACTGATCATTTTCCCCCTTTTAAGACATGGAATGCAATTACAGCTGAAGATAAAGAGAAGTGCCTATAATTTCATTGACTAAAGACCCCCTGAATATGGGCCAGCGATCACAGCAACCTATAAAACCAGAGTGAAATATGGTATTCCTCCCCATCTCCTGAAGATAACAAAACCTGGATTTTTAAAGTCTGGTGTTTTTCACTGAGTTGCATGACCGTTGGCATACGTGTAGAGGGGTCTGCTTCGATACAGGAGGCTGCTGGAAAAGCCATTGCTTTGAATCCAGCCAAATATCTCTTCTGTCCAGATAATCCCGGGCTAGTTGTCAAGCCCTTCTGGGCCTTATTTTGTTCATCTGTGATATGGGAATGTCCCGAAGGATTGTTGTGAGAATAAAACAAAAACAACCACCACATGGTCTTTCAGGAATTAGGCAGGGCGTAGTCAGACACACAAAATAAATGTGGTGACACATACAGAGTATCACAGAGAGGAGAGGAAGTTCCAAATGTTCCTTTTTTTTCCTTCCACAATGCAAAGATTGGACATGCTTTCCTTCTTACTGGTTTCTGGGTTTGAAATCTCTTGTCACAAAACAAACTGCATTCTAAGAATCTTCTGGAGCATTCTCTCTTCTGAAGAGACGTATTTTTCACACATTTTTCAAGAACCACCGAGTTGGGCTGTTCCCTGATGCTTTTCTTTTCCTCGCCCCCACCCCCGAAACATTTTGAAATAGCCATTTCTATAAGCCAAAGTCTTCCTACGATCCTTTTTCCAAAGCATCTGTGTCCTTTCCAGTGCTCAAGGAAGAAGCTGCAGAAAGCCGAGGCCAGATGCCCTCCTCTAATGAGGTCCGGATCCTCCCAGAAGAAATGTTAGGCAGGGGTTGCTGCCTTCCAGGATGGAAAGGTGAGGTCTGCAGGTTTGTCTTGAACCTTGGCTGATTTTAATGAAAGCTCTGCCTCCTGCTACCCACACTTCACTGCTCCTGTCCCTCCCCAGCATCCGGCTACTTCCTGCCTCTGCTCCCATGACATCAGATGCATCCCAGCAAAGGTCACAGGTGAGGCTCATTCACAGGCTCTGAAGTCAAATGTCCTGCGTTCAAGTCCTGGGTTATTCAGTCTCTTTGAGCCTCAATTTCTTCACACGACTCCAGTGTAACCTTATCTAAAGTGTCGGGATGAATAAATAAGCTAAAACATATCAACGAGCTTTAGTGTATCAATGAGATAAAGCAGGTTTAGCAGCTGTGCCTGGCACAAAACAAATGCTCATTAAATGGGAGGTTTGGTTTATTAGTATTAGACACGTCTGGCTGCTGGGGCTCAGAAAAGGGACAGGAGAAGCCTGGAAGGATGAAGTGACCTGTGACATTCCATAGATTATAGCAGAGCCCGGCCGTGAACACTTGGAGACTGTATTTCTTGAAGACAAGGTTAGTCTATTATTCATTTTTGTATCTTACTTTATCTTCCTGTCATCTGTAGCCAAGAAGATTCTGCCAGTCCTTGCTGAAGTTCATATGATGAAAACTGTAGATGTGCCGGGATGCATTGTCTCCATTATCCGTGCACTGCCTCTCAGCCTCATGGTCATCCTTGTGGAAGAGCCCGTCTCTGGGATGAAAACCCATGTTCTGCTTTGTTCCATGTTTCTTGAATAAGGAACTCCAGAGCCTACATAAGTAGTATTAGATCGCTTTGTTCTAATTATTATAGGGACATGTTACATAGTTCCTTTGGTTAAGATAAGAACCTTTTTTAAATTTTAAAAAAAATTTTATTTTTAAAAATTTCTTTTCAATGCTCCAGAATTCATGGTTTATGCAACACACCCAGTGCTCCATGCAGTACGTGCCCTCCTTAATACCCACCACCAGGCTCACCCAATGCCCCACCCTCTTCCTCTCCAAAACCCTCAGTTTGTTTCTCAGAGTCCACAATCTCTCCTTCATCTGCCCCTCCAGCTTCCCTCATCTCACTTTTCCTCTCCATCTCCCAATGTCCTCCGTGTTATTCCTTATGCTCCACAAATAAGTGAGACCATATGATAATTGACTCTCTCTGCTTGACTTATTTCACTCAGCATAATCTCTTCCAGTTCCCATCCATACTGACACAAAAGTTGGATATTCATCCTTTCTTGATGGAGGCATAATATCCCATTGTATATATGGACCATATCTTCTTTATCTATTCATCCACTGAAGTGCATCTTGGTTCTTCCCACAGTTTGACAACTGTGGCCATTGCTGCTCTGAACAATGGGGGTACAGATGGCCCTTCTTTTCACTACATCTGTATCTTTGGGGTAAATACCCAATAGTGCAATTGCAGGGTCATAGGGAAGGTCTATTTTTAATTTCTTAAGGAATCTCTTTTCAACTTCTAGTGCCCACAGAAAAACCTTGGCCAGAATGGGTTTATAAGCATGTTCCATAAGACTTTTAAGGGGCAGCCAAGCTACTGTCTCTTACATTCTTATATGCAAGAAGCCTAAACAAATACTAGTTACTAGAAAACAATATTATGGTAAAAATTATTTGTAGGATTATCTTACTCTATATTTTTATCTTAGGTACTTTATTTTATTATTTTATTATGATCAAGAAAGGTTCATATCAGGAATCAAGAATCAACAGTGGGAAAAAAATCTTCCAGTGTGGTTGAACTTGGTTGAATTTGGTTATTGAACTAGCTGACACTTGGTTGAACGAAGAGAGGGGAAAAAAGAACCACGAATATTTTTCAGGAGGGATGACCTACATTTCAGTCACCCCTATACCAAAGTAACACCCATTTTAGTGGAGTTAGTTCTCCTCTTGGCCCAAGAACATGGCTTAAACAGTTGAGTTTTCTGACTTCTCTGATGGGATTGTTGGTCTTACGTCTCTTAGACACCATAGAAACTGTTAACATTACTTCTGTTTTATTGTCCTGCTTAAAATGACTTCATTTTTAAACTTAAAAAAGAAGAGTCCAGTGTTTCAACCTGAGGGCCAGGATATCTTTGCTTGAGGTCTGATCTCCAGGTGTGGACAAGGAAGCAGCCTCTGTATGATCACGTGATGGTGCGGGCCAAAGCACATCCATGGGAGACCGAGTCAGGCTCTGAAAACTTCCTTCTCTATTGCTCGGGGCCACCACCCACAACACAGTGTGAATGATGTTTCAGGGGACCACAGTGAATGTTTCTAACAACCCACCATGATTTGTAGATGTTCACGAATTCGTTAGTTTAGCTGTAATTCAACAGTAGAGACACACGATCTGTCAAATATCCACAGGCAATGACCATTACTAGGGGCCCTGCAGCAGGTGCATGCCAAGGGCTTGACCCAAAAGACTTCTGAGCTCCACTTCGCAGTTGGTCCTGGGACCAGCCAACCTCACATCAGTGCAAAACAGAGGAGCGACCAAACTCTCCTTAGTAATTGGATGGTGTGAGGACCTCAGAATCTCAAGTTCTAGTCCCTGGGGTCCAAGCTCTGTGCCTTACTGGCTTGGTGAACTAATATTTTTCTGTCTCAGCTTCCTGATCTGTAACATGATGCCAGTCACTTGTGCCTTCTAGGCTTTGGGGAAGGATTTGAAAAAATAATGGATTATACCTCCGGGTGGATTTTCAGCATGTGGGACAGTGCCTGGAGTATTCTATGTACTTAGATACTTGAAGGAAGAAATGCACGTATGAAAATCCTCTGCAGAGCTATTTCCTTTTGATCCTGAACAAGGGAGGACTCAAGCATTTCGGGACTGCAAGGGATGATGTCTACAGGCATCCTGGTGGCAGTAGTAGCTGGGGTAGGGAGGTGGGGATTACAGGGATGATGTCTTTGGAAGAAAAAAAGCTCATGTGGAGAATAGTAAGATTAACAAAGGTTAAATTAGGCACATTACGGGGGCAGAACTTGTTGCTCCAGGTTTGACCAGAGCAAAGGAACCACTGGGCCAAGAGGAAAAGCCCTTCTTTTTCCCAGATTCCAACTCTGTCAGCAAGTAACTCTAAAAAGACTTGGATGACACATCATTCGGTCCCATGTGCTTTCTGCAGAGGCTGTAAACAAGCCATCACGGAGGAAGAGAAGACGAGATCCTCTTGCAAAGCCCCCGTGTTCAGTCAGTGCTAATTCAGAAGAGTTACCTTTGAGGAGTACTCTCTTGCCTGTCGTATTAATGGAAATTGAAACACAACATCTATTAAATAAGAGAGGAGGGTTTTTTTCCTCCTCTTATAAATCAAGTCGTGGAGCAATTTGGATGAAATTGTTCCAAAATGAGGTTTTATTTTGCACACATTAATTGCATAAAGTGTAATACTTAACTAGATATGTGTACTTTCAAAGCCATTAAATATACATAAGTACAGTCCACATGACTGACTCTGGGGATGGGGAGTAGAGAAAGCCCCCAGCTGGCAGTCAAGGGGACTGGGTTTTAGAGGACAGTTCTGCCCCCTCAGTAGTTGGGTGGGTCCCTGTTCCCTTTTAAACCTCGGGGTGTTTATTTGGAAAACATGGAGATGTCAAGGACAGGGTTTTGTGATTTTTTTCTAAAAAATGCACATGGGTGGGAGGTGAGGACTGTTGCCTCCTGAGTTTCTGTCGAAGTCAATTAAGTCACATAAAACCGAAACCAAATATTTATTTGAAATGTTTAAATGAAAGCTTCTGTGAAATATTTAAGTGAAAGTTGCAGGAGACAGCATGTGTCAGCCTGTGGTTGAAGGTGGAATGACTCCAGAGGGCCAGGCAGGTTGACAACAGAAGGGGGCCAAGGTCAAAGAATACCTGTGTGTAAGTCAGGAACAGTCTCTGGGCTTCCTGGCTGCCAGTCTGTGACCTCTGGCTTGACAGTGTTTAGACTAAATCCAATCAAACCCAAACACATCAAAATATTCCAAACCTGAGAACCGACTCTCATGTTTTCATTCATTTACTCAATGAATAAGGATTGAATGAGTGATTCAATAATCACTCATCTGTGCCTCCCGGGCCCCAAGCACTGTGCTGGACATGAGGTGATCGAAAGAGGGAAGGTCTCAGAGGCAGAAGGAAGCATATGTACAAAGGCCCTGTGGCACTAGGGAGGCATGGGTAAAAAGAAGTGACTGGAGCCCAGAAGGAAGGGTGAGCTAGGAGAAAAAAAAGGTAGGGACCACACCCATACCCAGTCTTGGAGATCCTGATAAGAATTTTGCCTTTAACCGAGGAAAATCATCAGAAGTTTGAAGACCAAGGAAAGGGTGTGTATGAAAGGATGGAGAACGGCGATAACATCAGATTTGCTTTTGGCACAGGTCACTGAACCAAAATGATGGAAAGAAGTCTATAAGTAAAGGAGACTTTCACTATAGCACATTTCCTCACTATGGTGTTGGGACCCATCTAGGCTCTCAGTGAGCCCGGCATTCCAAACCCTGGACTCAGATCACCCCAATTCAGTAACAGATCTCATACCACTGTGTTTGACAATTAAAAATAATTATTTTTATAATTATTAAATGATTTTTAATATTTTAAATATTAATTTTAAATTAATTTTAATTGATTTTATATTTATAATAATTTAATTATTTTTAATAATTATTAAAAATAATTTGAATATCTGTTTACATTTTTTAATCATAAAAGACATGGATAATTATTTTGTGATTCTCTTTCTTAAAAAAAAAAAAAGAGAATTCAAAGAACAACACATTAATCCAGATTACAGGGAATGAAGACCCTCAGACAAGATTCTGAAAAATCAGAAAAAGTATTCAGGAAGATAATAAGAGATGAGTAATGAGTACAAAACATCTTTTGGCAAACAGAAAAGTATTAGCTTATTCCAAGAAATAAGATAAGGTTAGCCAACCACTCTAAAACAAATAGCAACCCCTGCCATGCAAAACAAAAACAAAAACAAAAACAAACCAAAAAAACCCACAAAAAAACCACAAAAACCCAAACCCAAACCCAAAACCAGAACCAAAAACCCAAAAACAAAAAGCAACCACTCAGCAACCAAGAAAGCCCTAATACTACTTATAAGAAAAAATATAAAAGCAATAATTCCGGAACTAATTTGAATGACACAGGGATGGCCATATTGGTTCCAGGCTATTGCTACAATTTACAAGAAGCTAAGTGCCAGGGGATAATGGGGTCTGTTGTGAGGGTTCTCGCATGCCTCACAGGAGGGAGGAAGCCACAAAAACATGTCAATTGAAGAAGAGGGAAGAAATTATGGATTGCTGATGGGCCCATTGGCCAGGCTGATACAGTCCTAGAAGTCAGTCTTCCCTCTGCTACCCAGGCAATGTTTTATCATCAGAGAGCTGCGCTCAGTGGGCTCTGGACCAGTCTTCATTGCACGTGACTATCTCATGCATTCCAAGGCCTTTAGAACATTGGTACCCCTCCCACTAATTGCTTGTAGGCCCCACCAATCATGGTGACAACCCTAAATGCCTCCCACACATTTTCAAACAACCTCTCCAATACAAACACCTTGGAGTGTAGACAGGGGTTTGGCCTGGGGATACTGCTAAGACTGAAGGGTATGGCTGGGAAAGTCAGCTTCCTTAGCTGCAAGTTGGAGGTAATGATGGGCTTCCCATGCTACATGTCTGTGCTATACATCCTCATGAAGGTTGCAGGGCCCAGGGGTGAAGCAAAAATGACCTTATGTTGCCATACCCTTCCTGCTGTGCCCCTATGTGGTCTGATCATAATTCAACACCAAGTCTTTGCAGGATACAGCCAGCTCCTTCCTATCCTGGTGGCTCTTGTTTTACAGAAGGATCCTTTGATTCTGTTGAAGAGGGGTGGGTTGGAGCTGACCATGGGGAAAAGGGGACAGAAGAAGGGAGCTGAATTACCCCCACTATATGGCCAGGGAGCCCAGATGGTGCCCTTGTCTTAGGATCTCAAAATATACTCTTGGAGGGGAAGAGAGACAGCATTTTGCTGACAACATTTGGGAAGAGGCATGTGTGCAGTCTATATTAAGACTTCTAACATCCATTCCCAGACTATCTGTGTGCCTGGGAGGGCACCTTGGCTTTACTTGGCAGATCACTGGGTCTAATATCTCTGGGGGCAGAGCCCATGTCACCCTCTCCCTCCCATCTTGTATTGTAAGCCAGGCCCAACCATTCCATGAAGGGTTTGGCCCCAAACCATGGCTCCATCTGGGGTCGCCATCATTTACTAGGACAAACGTTGTTTTCAGAAGAACCAGGTCGGTCAAAGGGAAAGGTTTGAGCCCCATGTGCAACTAGAGTCTGGGACATTCCCAAGGGGGAGTGGGGTTCATGCAGTCACATCCCCGGAGAGGTAGCACCCACTCTGTGCTGGGAACTGTCTTGGGGTGGGGATTCCAAGATGGAAACCAAGTCTTGGCCTCAAGCAGTTCCCAGTCCATGGAGGGCTTCCTAATTCACATTGGCTCCGCATGTACATTTCCTCCCTGGACTCACATAACAGCCCTGCTATGAATTAGCCCAGGAAGCTTTGAAGCCTACGTTCAGACTGGAGACTGAGGACCCAAGCCACTCAGCTTGCAAAGTGTAGATCCTAGACTCAAATTCAGGTCTCCCGATTTTCCAAACATAGTCTATTTCCTCTCCCTAGACTTTTGTTCTAGGTGCTTCTTTCATCTCATGTAGCACACCCACCCCTGCCCAACCAAGTCTCTCCACTCATCCTCAACTCACCTGATGGTCAACTTAAAACAAGTGAAAGGAGCTGCCATGTACAGAGAGTTTCACAGGCCAGCAGGGTCAGGAATACCCTGTAGACTCCATCTCATTCCTGTAACAGACGTCACGTCACAACAGGAACTGCTATTCCCATTTAACAGGTATGGAAACTGAGGTCCGGGGTGGGGGGTGGAATAACTTGCTTGAGGTCCCCAAAATGGTAAAAAGGTAGAACCATGAGTCAAACTGGCCTGGGAGGCCCACAGGAGCAGCCTCTGCTTCCTGGGCATTAGCACGGTTGCTCTGCCTTCTTCGGACCTCCCTGGACGAGTCTCTGGGACACCCACACACGCGGGAACCTGGGGAGGTCTCCTTCCTTTGCTGGGCCCTGAGAAGGGGCGAG
The DNA here is from genome assembly GCF_020171115.1 of Neogale vison. Classification (NCBI taxonomy): domain Eukaryota; kingdom Metazoa; phylum Chordata; class Mammalia; order Carnivora; family Mustelidae; genus Neogale; species Neogale vison. Next base: position 44,398,080 of record NC_058095.1, on the reverse strand, counting down.
GTGATTTTGCAGCTCCATTTCAGCTCTGCCTTTCTCTGGCCTTGCCTGTCATGTGCACACTACCCCCAGGTTTCCAGGTTTCAATGAGTAACAGTGGCAACCAGGACAACACTAATGAATGTTATTGAGCCCTTAGTGGGAACCGGGACCGTGCCAGCCAGTTCACATGCATTATTTCATAATCCTCGCGCATGAGGACCTCACCATTACCTCCAATGCACAGATAAGGTAGAGGGCTGCTAAGTAATGCAGGGCACGCCGTCGTTCATGGATGGAGCAAGGCCTGGAGCCTGATGCCAAAGACAACACGCAGACCGCTAAGCTCTACATCCCCCAAGTGGATGCAAATGTTCTGGGACTCGGATGGCCAAGCCGACGGAGGGACTGGCCAAAGAGATGAATCCCTGCAGGGTGAAGGCCTCTTGCACTGGAGGTTTATCCTAATTGCCAGCTGCAGAGACAAAGGTACTGGGGTCCATTCTCCCCCATGTTCTCCAGGAACTGGGCATCCTGTCCTCTAAAGTTGGAGGGAGCGGGCTTGGTGCAGGGTCAGCCTCAAGGAGGAGATGGGAGCCACCCCAGACACACCACTAACCCTTCCCCCGTCAGCTCTGGCCTCCAGCCTCTTCGCTTTCCCAAGTGCTAATGTAGCCTCCTCCTTCCCGCCTCCAGACCTTGGTGAGCCCTCGGGGCCCTCCACTGCCAGATCCTGCTGTTTTTGGCCTCCTCTTGCCTACTTCTCTACAACATACAACTTCTCTTCAAGGGATTCCTTCCTCTTCCTGCACGTGCCTCAGAGTTTTTACAACGTCTGGCCTGGGCTCAAGCTGTCTGTCTCCACCTAGAATGGCTTTTTTTTTTTTTTTTTTTTTTTAAGCTGTCATTTCTGCAGACTGAGAGCCCCTCCTAACTGCCATCTCCTCCATGCTGGCTCTCTGGATTTTCCTCTCTTTGTTCTTTTGAATTCTCCCTGTACTACAATGTGGATTTCCCTCTGCTTTAAATGATGATGACTTTCTGTGTCCTTGTCGTGATTCCCCCCTTTAGCCTTGAAGGAGTAGAAAGAGGTGGAAATCTGACCCTATCCCTGGAATGAACTCTGTGACTTAGGGCCAGTGAGTTAACCTCTCTGAACTTGAATTTCTTCCTCTTTGAGATGGGAATAATATTCCTAAGTTTTCTAATTATTTTAAGGATTCGATAACTTGATGCCTGTAAAACACTTAGCACATGCCAGGCTAGCAACAGGTGCTCACAAATATAATTTACCATTCCGCCTCACTTTCCTTCCTGACCCTGCGCCACCCCCGCCATACATATACTCACACACAGAGATCTACACACCCACTGCCACGGCCAGCACCACCACAAAATGGCTCATTGCTGGTGTACATGGGATCACAGCACGGAGAGCTGTAAGACTCATTAGCAATCCATTGTTTAAGTCATGGTTTTGCATTTGAGTCACTAACACCTGGGTTGGGGGTCATTTGCTCTTACTGCCCCTAAATTAGTACAGTCATACAGCTAACATTTATGGGCTTCCTACAATATGCCAGGCACTGTGCTTGGTGTTTGGCAAGCATCATCTTATCTGATCCACCTGATAAATCCTATGAGTTCGGGTAATAACATTCCCATCAACCCTATTTTATAGAGGGGGGATCCCAGGCCTCAAGAAGTCAAGCAGCTTGTTCAATACCTCATTTTGCTAATAAGTTGAAGAGCTAGAATTTGAACCCCAGAGTGTAATCTAGAGCCCGGCGCTTACCCAGAAGCTTGAAACAAAAGTGGACCCCAGATATCCTATATTCTTCCCAAAGTTCTCTCAGGGGCCTCAGGAAGGGCTGAAGCAATTCAGAAAAAGCTGATTTCCCAATTCCTCTGCCAGGGCTATTTGCCCAGCTCTGCCCAGCGAAGCTGAATTGAATAGAAATGAGTTTCACCGGCCAGCCCCTTGCCTGGCCAGTCTCCTCCCTCAGTAACTAGAATAAGCTCCCGAAGGCCTGGCCGCTTTCTGGTGGGGAGCTCCTCCAAGCTTTGCAGGAGAGGAGGGCTGCCCTTAAGGCCTGCCACAGATGGAGACTCTCAACTCTATCTTGGGTTGACACAAAACATGAACCTCTCTTGCTGGTCATTCGGAGGTAAACGGGCTTGTGGTGGGCCTTAAGGTCTGTTGAATTGCATGGGTACCATGCAATTAGCCTTCTGGGACCTTGGATACAGAGCTGGGTAGAGCAGGGATAAGCAAAAATGGCTTCCCAGGCCGTGGCCTGGAGCCCCTTGTGTTCATTTCACTTCTTTGGCATTTGGAAAGCAGGACCCCTGAAGACCAGATGGCTGAGATCCGAGGCTAACTCAAGGCAGTCCCATAGAGCTGCCCCCGCTGGTGGTGGTGAATCATGGCAATTCATGGCAAGGGGGACATCAAGCACTTGCAAGGAATTTCATACCCCAAATCTCAGACACACTCAGGGTCCTGCCACTGAACCTTGTTCTGGATCTGCCCCTCCTGCATCTGCTATACCAACGCCGCCATCTTGCCAGCACTGTGTTTATGAACCTGGGCACCTAGGAAGACTCCACTGTCTTCCCTATTCTGGGGAGCCCTTTGGTCACTGCACCCTGTGGATTACAAAGATATTTCTAATAGTTCTGGTAAATGTCCTCATCCCCATTCCCAGAGCCATTACTACAATTCAGGGTCTCACCTAATCTTACCTGGAATGTTCCACAACCTTCTAAGTGGCCTTGCTGATTCCAATCCAGTCTGCACAGGGTCATGGTGATGGCTCTAAGTGCAGACACTTCACTCCCCTGCTTAGGGAACTCTTCTGTGGCATCTCATTTTCCTGAGGGAAACATCTAAGCCCTTTTGCAGGATCCACGAGGTGCTTCACAACCTCCATATTTTACCCTCCTGTCAAACCACACATGCTGGTCACCTCAAGCCACATGGATAGACCCAACTATTTGCACATCTGTATCTCTGTGTCTTTCCCTCTACCTGACATGTCCTTCACCTCTGTGCTCATCTGGCACTCTTATTCATCCTTCAAAACCCTGCTGAGTTTTCACCTTCCAGGTAGAAATGAGCTCATTGTACCTCCAGGCCGCCTTCCTACCCACAACATACCTCTACAATTGTTCATAGGAACATCCCCCAGGTTTTCTAGAAAGCAACTGCCCAGGATTGAGCACAATCCCTGTTATATCACAGGCACTAAATACACTTTGTTGATATGATTTCGCCAAACTGATCAAACGGATTCCTCCCACCAAGCACAACCACCACAGGGAAGGAAAAAATCCTCCTCTTACTTAGGAAAAAAAATTACATGACATGTCTTAAAACTGTAAAACCCATGAACAAGCGCTTTATCCTTCTTTTTGGCGGTTACTTTTTCTTTTTTATTGCATGGCTGGAGCCTGGATAAGTTGCCTGAGTTTTATTCATTCTCCAAACTCTGATCGTTATCTTGGGGGGTGGGGTGGGATGAAACAACAAACAATATGTTGTAGCTTTTTCCTTTCCTGGAGACATATATAGAGCAGCCTCTGAAGAAGTATTAATATTGAGAAAGATGCTATTATCTGCATTTTATTAATTAATCCATACATCTACCTGTCATTCTTTCTTTTCTATGGCCTTCCTCACAGCAGTGGTGCACACTTCTGCTGTTGGCAAATTGACACAATAAATCTGGTGGGACCACCTCTATTTCCAGCCGTTCACTTAACATTTTATCACGCGGCTGTGGTCTCAGGATTGAAGTCAGTTAAAAAGATTAATACCATTTAATACCACCCAGAAGGAAGATGCCAGAAATCTGCTTAAGGTCTCGTTATTCATGTCTTCACTCCCTTTGTGTGTGTATTCTGATAAGCATAACCACCCTTTTCAGGCTGCTGCTAATAACTACTTAAAATGATTAAGGTAACTAGTTATTTCCTGTAAGAAAATTGCTCTGCTGTCATTAACACGGAATTAAAACGGCTCCCGTTTCATCTTCAGCACACAGCCTCTTGCCCCCCAGTTGCCTTAAATAAACAGAGAACCATCTCGAGGAGGCTGCGTGCTCCTTTGTAAGAGCCGAGCTCTGACGAGGCAAGGAGAGGGAGCGCAGCTTTGCAGAGAACCCCACTATGGAGGCGGATGCTGAGAAGGATGACCTGGCTGGCACCCGTGCTCTAAGCCCAAGCCCCCTGACCTCCCATGGGGTTTGCAGGAGTCGGATTCACGTAATTGGCATAATTGGTATTATTCCCATGTGGTCTGAGCAATGTGAATGGGATCCGGGACTTTCTCAAATCTCCCAGTTCTCTGGACTAGGGGTTCTCAAGTTTTCTCTTCCTGAACACATACATGACATTCCCCTGTGATGCACATACACTCCCATGGGAACGTTCTGCTTTGGGAGAAAGACCCACAGATATATCTTACCGGGACAGAAACACCATGATCATTTGCAGCTCCCCTAAGTAGTAATGGTAAGTGAGGAAAGATGGCTGCTTATTGGGGGTTTTAGCACAAGGAAGTATGACCAGGGCTATTTAAGGTGGAGTCTAGGGGCGCCTGGGTGGCTCAGTGGGTTAAAGCCTCTGCCTTCGGCTCAGGTCATGATCCCAGGTCCTGGGACGGAGCCCTGCATTGGGCTTTCTGCTCAGCCGGAGGCCTGCTTCCTCCTCTCTCTCTGCCTGCCTCTCTGCCTATTTGTGATCTCTGTCTGTCAAATAAACAAATAAGGTGGAGTCTAGGAACATGCCTTCTACCCGTTTGTCTGATGATCTGTCTTCAGTTCCGGATATACATCTGGGAATAGAATTGCTGGGTCATATGGCAATGATATGTTTAGCTTCTTGAGTGTCCCCAAGCTGTTTTCCTACATAAACAGGACTTACCTGTGCCAGGCATGGAGTGAGAGCTCATAAGACAGTGCATTTGGACAACAAAGGTCTAAAGACGGGAGACCAGCGCGGCAGGAGGAGTCCGGATCTTTACGGATCCGTCACATTGTTCTTCTAGCTCTCTCTCGTTTGCCCTTGCTCTCTCCACCTTAACCGCCTACCTCCAGCAGCCGCACCCAGCACCAGCCCCACCTGGGAGCTTGTGGGAAATGCCCAATTTGGCCCTGACCTACCCTATCACCTTATCAGGGGGTGGGGGTGGGGGTGGAGCCCAGGATCTGTGTTGAAGCAGGGGTCCAGGTGATTCTGATTTCTCAGGTGTGAGCTGTTCTGAGACAGACCCAGGTGCAGCCTCCCAGCCACCCTCTTTCTCTTCATGCTGGAAAACCTCCCTGCAGCAGAGTGAGTGAGGGAGATCCTGCATTAGGGATGGTTTGGGGTCCATTCTAATTTATATAAAAGCAATCATTTGCAACACTCTGCGTGCCCCACTTTATCTACATGTATAATAGTAATACTAGATTATTTTGGGCAGTCCTGCGTGAAGAGTCACTTTGGGCCCATGTTATGCCAGTGACGGTCAGTTGGTCTCTGCAGAAATAATCCAGGATCTTCCTGGTAATTCCTAGTAATTCTAGGGACTGTGCTCCTCCTCGGTGCCCACGCCAGCCTGCAGGTGTGACGACTGGTCTACAGAGGCATCAAATGCCCCTGGTAAGCCCTCTGTGGCTTCCTGAGAGCAGTGGTGACCTGTGTGATAACTTGGTGCTCATGTTAAGTCCTTCACATCTCGGCTGGTCAAGAAGTAGCAACGCCATGGAGTGCTGAGACCATGCATTTTGTTGTCAGGATAGACCAGGATTCACACCTGCCCCTTGAACTTGAACCTGTTTCTTAATTCTTGAAGAAGTCAATATCCTGCCTGCAGAATGGGTTCATAATCTCTACTACATGGAATGTGTCCAATAAATAGTGGTTATTATTGTTATTGATCCTTGCTGATGATATGAGTGGGAACTCTCCCATATCATATTTGATATCTCCCATATCATATCTCCCATATCATATCTCTGACCTCCCTCCCTTTCTCCTTTTAATAACCAAAAAAAAAAAAAAAGGGGGTGGGGGGAATACACAGAGAGAGGCTGGTGGTTAAGGTAGAGTAGAGAGAGCAAGAGAGAGGTACCTGTCAGGGTTCCCTAAAAGCTTCTGGAAGTACCGCAACCTTCTGGTCTCCTCCTGTCTCTAGATTTTTTTTTTTTAAAGATTTTATTTATCTATTTGACAGAGAGAGATCACAAGTAGGCAGAGAGGCAGACAGAGAGAGAGAGGAGGAAGCAGGCTCCCCGCTGAGCAGAGAGCCCGTTGCGGGACTCGATCCCACGACCCTGAGATCATGACCTGAGCCGAAGGCAGCGGCTTAACCCACTGAGCCACCCAGGCGCCCTCTAGATGTTTTTTATTCGAGTGCACTCTCTTGTGAGCTCTTAAATTCATTGCCTGGTACAGGGTAAGCGCTCAATTCAAAAATACAGAAAAACGGTTTGGTGGCTCCTCAAAAAGTGAGACCTACAATTACCATATAACTCAGCCATTCCACTCCTGGGGATATATCCAAAAGAATTGAAAATAGGTACTGAAAAAAACCCTTGTGTGTGCACATTTATCGCTGTACTATTCACAACCGACAAAAGGGGAAAACAATACACATGTCCATCAAATGGATGAAAGTATAAACAAATTTTGGCCTACCCATACAACAGAGTATCGGTCAGTCATAAAAAAGGAATAAAACACCTGTACATGCTACAACAGGGATGAAGGTCGAAAACATTATGCTGAGTGAAAGAAGCCAGACACCAAGGGTTATATATTATACAATTCCATTTATGTGCAATATCCTGGAATAGGTAAATCTACAGATAGAAAGCAGATTGGGGATAGCCAGGGGCTGGGGGCGGGGGGCAGCACGGGGAGCGACTATCTAATAGGTATAGGTTTTTTTTTTAAAGATTTTATTTATTTATTTGACAGACAGAGATCACAAGTAGGCAGAGAATCAGGGAGAGAGAGAGGAGGAAGCAGGCTTTCCGAGGAGCAGAGAGCCCGATGCGGGACTCAATTCCAGGACCCTGAGATCATGACCTGAGCCGAAGGCAGAGGCCCTAACCCACGGAGCCACCCAAGTGCCCCTAGGTATGGGGTTTTATGGGGGGGGGGTGCTGACAGGAGTATTTTGTAGCTAGATGAAGGTGGTGGCCACACAATTTTGTCACTGGACTAAGAGCCAGAGAATTGTCCACTTTAAAATGGTTAATTGAATGTTACGAAAATTAAAAAACATACGCCTAGACGCTAAAAAATGAAAGGTTGAGATTGAGTGATTGGTTTCAGTATTCCTAAAAGTGCAACCACCGAAAAGGATCTTCTATTTCTGTTGCTCCTTGCTATGACTAAAAACCCATCAGTCCGTGCAGGGGAACTCCAGTGAGGGATGTATGGCTCTCTGGCAGGTGTACGTGGCTGTGACTTTGGCCTTGCTGCTGCAAGGCTATCAGGTGAGAACCAGGAACTGTGGAAGCCATTGACAGCCCAGCTGTTTCCAAGACAGGTAAGCATCTAAGACAGGGCCATGGGCAAGGTTTAGTGCAGTCAGAAGAAAAATGGGAAGGAAATGCATGTAGGCAAGCCCTCCCGAGAGACCAGATTCAGGGGCATTAAATTGGCAGTTCTTCTCCATTAAACAATTTGGGATGATCTGAAGTATCCTCCAAGTTCCTGTCTTTCTCTTTATCTTAATTAGCAAAGCAAAGTCTTAGGTGCAGTAAGCCCTCGCCTTCCCTAACGGATTAGCTGGAAACTAGGAAGCTGAGCTTCTATGAGAGTCTAATAAATAATCAAGGGGTGAAGGAAAGAAGGACAGGATGGTCTGCAGACTAAGAGCTCTGTGCTGGGAGGCGAAGGAAGCTTTCCCAACCCATTAATTCGCATACGAATTCATTCACCTTCAAAAACAATTGCACCCCTTTTTTTGGTGTACTGTAAGGAATCAAAGATAGACACGACCTAGTCATTCTTCATCCTTAAAGACTTTACTATCTGTTGAGGGCTGAAGGGGAGACGAGGGCACAAACAATTATTAAGCAAACCTGAGTGGCACGTGTCACACTATATTGTGCACATGGATCACTTGGGGATCTTGCTAAAATGCAGGTCTGATTCGCTATGTCTGAGGTAGGGCCCGAGATTCTGCGTTTCTCAAACTACTGAGGTGAAAGCCATGCTTCTGGTCTGAGGACACCCACTCCACACAGCAAGGAGCTAAAACATGATAACGGAGTGATGACATAATGTGGGATTCAGCAAATTCTAGCCTGTGGGTCTCCTTGGGCTTGCTGCCCGTTTTTGCATGGCCCACGAACTAAGGAAGATTATACACTTTTAGGTGGAAAATAAAGGAAGGATGCTCTTTCATGACATCTGAAAATTCTATAAAACTCAAATTTTAGTGTCCCTGAATAATGTTTCATTGGAACACAGATGCCTCCACTTCTTCACCTATTGTCTATGACCACTTTCTCACTGCAAAGACAGAGTTGAGGATTTGCAACTGAAACCATATGGCCCTTAGAACCTAAAATATTCACTCTCTGGCCTTTTATGGGAAGTTTGTCTACCCCTGGCATAAAATAATATGGGATTTCAGGAAGGATGGAGAGACTAATTCTTGCTGGATTAATGGGGGAGACTTAAAGGAGGTAGGGCATCTGAGGTCTTGACTGTGAATAGAATCTGAATGGTAGCCTTTGGAGAAGAAAGAAATCCACGAAGTACAAAGTCGTGGGAGTGGGAAACACATGGGATGTGACAGCAGATCTCAGTGTTAAAACCATGAACAAACCAGGCCACTATCAGGGCTGCCAACATGGAAGCACACTTAAAGCTTCCCCTGGAATGGGAAGGAAGAATGGCCTTATAAAAAGAAACCCATTTCCCCTCCTACACTGTTGGTGGGAATGCAAGCTGGTGCAGCCACTCTGGAAAACAGCATGGAGGTTCCTCAAAAAGTTGAAAATAGAGCTACCCTACAACCCAGCAATCGCACTACGGGGTATTTACCCTAAATATACAAATGTAGTGATCTGAAGGGGCATGTGCACCTGAATGTTTATAGTATCAATATCCACAATGGCCATACTATGGAAAGAACCTAGATGTCCATCAACAGATGAATGGATAAAGAAGATGTGGTATAGATATACAATGGAATACTAGGCAGCCATCAAAAGAAATGAAATCTTGCCATGTGCAACGATGTGGATGGAACTAGAGGGTATTACGCTGAGCAAAATAAGTCAGTCAGAGAAAGACAATTATCATATGATCTCCCTGATATGAGGAAGTTGAGAGGCAAAGCGGGATGTTTGGGGGGTAGGGAAGGAAAAAAATGAAACAAGATGGGATCAGGAAGGAGACAAACCATAAGAGACTCTTAATCTCACAAAACAAACTGAGGGTTGCTGGGGGGAGGGGGGCAGAGAGAAAGTGGTTGGTTTATGGACATTGGGGAGGGTATGTGCTATGGTGAGTGCTGTGAAGTGTGTAAGCTTGACAATTCACAGACCTGTACCCCTGGGACAAATAATACATTATATGTTAACAAAAAGGAAAAAAATTAAAAAAGAGAAAAGACATTAAAAGAAGAAAAAAGAAACCCGTTCCCAACTCTGGGAAGATGAAACCAGCCAGGCAAGCATCCGGTGAACGGTGTGTGTGTGTGAGATCATTTATTTTATTATTTTTTTCTTTTATTATTAATACTACATATTAATTAATTAAATGTGAGTATTTGGGACCCAGTGGTTCTCAAAGCTGGGGAGGGACACTGTCCCCCCAAGGAGCATTTGGGAATGTGTCAAGGTGTTCTGGATTGTCACAATAATTAGGGAACCTCTACCGACGTTTACTGTCCAGGGCCGGGGGAGCTAAATAGATTTTCAGTGCGATGCAGAGGACAGTTGTTCTTGGCAACACTGAACTAGTTTCTCCTAAATATGGAAAGCCCTCCATCAACAGAGTTAGGTTGGGGACTCTTCTTAACCCACTGAGCCACCCAGGTGCCTGAGCTGGGGTCTCCTCTGTGGTGTGGAAAGGCCATGGTTTGAGGAATGAAAAGACAGAAAAAAGGGAATGCAACCTGCCTGGGAACTGATGAATGGAGACCAGGCTGGAGGGTGTACGGATGCCAAGGCTCGGCCATCAGACCAGAAATCTTCCATTCCCCCCTTCCCACCAGCTTCCCGAATAGCCAGAGTGCCAAGCTCATGTACAGATTCCAAGAGAATCTATGTGTAGAGGATAGAGTGCTTCCTTCCATGACCCTTTACGCACCACCACTCTTTTGGGGTTCATCTGCATGGGGGCCAGATTGCTGGGTTTGGAGCCAGGAGGAGCTGGGTATGATTTCTGCTTTGTTTCTTCCTAGCTGGGGCTGCTCCCAGGTGAGTTATTTCTGTTTCCTTAACCTTAGTTTCCTGACCTGTAAAATGACTACAGCGAAGGATTTTTGTACCATTGATTAAGATACTCCACGGGGCAGGCTTAGCGTAAGATGGGGGGGCCCATGGCAGTGCCCGGTAAATGTGTTTCCTTCTCTCTTTGCTTCAATGAGCAAACACTGATTTCTGCTGCTAACGGTGCTATTATTGGTCAGTTGGCAAAATTAGAGGAGAACAAGTTTTAGCCGAGCATGTCATTTATAGGTATAAAGCAGCTTTCTCACCTCCCAGCACTACTGATGTTTCAGGCTCACTAATTCTTTGTTGTGGGACTGTCTTGTGCATGGCAGGATGTTTCTCAGCATCCCTGGCATCTACACACTAGACACCAGTACCATCCCGCAGCAGATAACCCAAGTTGGCTCCAGACATTGCCAAATGTTCCCAGCGAAGCACAATTGCCCTTGGTTTGAGAACCGCTGGTTCATAGTGGCTGTTTTGGATGAAGGGAGAAATGTGGGATTGCTTTGTTTTGTTGCCTAAGCAAAAATTCTGCCCATAAACCTCCAAACTCTAGTCTATAAATACCAAACGTAGCATGTTTTTGCTCAATGCCGGGCAATGCCCTAGGTCCCGGGGACAGACAGAAACAAAGGCACGGTCTCTGTTTCCCAGGCGCTAACAGCCTGCTTTGCAGAATCCCATCTGGGGAAGGTTCTTGAAACTCTGGCCACCTAGCAGCCATTCATTATCTAGGCAGGGCCCACCATTAGGCCTCGGAAACGTGTGGCTGGGCAGCTGAAATGATAAGATGGGAGCCTACGTGGATTTATGCTGGTGTTTATTCTGAGAGTTGGACCAAGGCACAGGTTGAACCTTTTGGCAAAATGAAAGTTCCCCTGCCGTGGTGGGGAGGCTGGATTTATCTCAGGGGATACGGTTTGCTGACAAGACTGATTATGTGGGGTATATTGTTTATACAAGTGTTATGTACTCAGGGCTCAAGGCAGAAGGTGGGTTTTATAAATCAGCAGATAAGTAAAATAAATGCACGGGCTAGATACTCCTGCTGTCTGGATAAAGGTGAAAGGGGATGGTGAAATACAGATATTCAAGGGAATTCAATAAACTTAGTGGATTCTTCCTTAAATGATCAGTGACGACCACCACCCCAAAGCTCCCCCACTTACTGCCCCCAAGGCCATATGCTCTATGAGAAAGTTCTAGAATTAGAAAGTGAGGATCTTGTTTTCTTTTTTTCTTTCTTTTTCTTGGAGGTGGTGGGCAGAAGGAGAGGGAGAGGGTGAAAGTTAAGCAGGCTCTGAGGTCATGACCTGAGTTGAAATTAAGAGTCAGATGCTTAACTGACTGAGCCACTCAGGCGCCCCATGAGATCTTGTCTTCTTGAGGCCAATAATCAAAAAGTCAAGAAATGGAAAGACTCCCTCATGAGGGTGGGTAGAAGAGAGGAAATGCCATCATCAGGAAGGGTTACTCTGTGCCAGATGTTTGATATTGGCATAGACAGCATCTCATTTAATTCACATACAAATCCTGTGGAATGACAATTTCCAAATTCGTCTGCTTATAAGAACCACCAGGCATGCTTATTACAAATCTGGAGATGTGAGTCCCACCCTTAGACCTTCTGATTCTCTCTGGGGCAACAGGGGAAATCTGTATTTTTACACCGCACCTTCCAATAATCAGGGGCTTCTGAATGATCTCACTATTTAGGGGAACACTGCGGCAAACCGTCATTTATCATCTCAAAGTTAGAGATACGGAAACTGGACTTTGCCTGACCCTGAATTCTAAAAGGCTTTTTGTGGCTTCATGCTGCCTCCTTGGAAATGACAGGTCCAGGTAAGACTCAGACAGGACGGGCTGGAATTTTGTCTCTGCTTTGCATATTAGCTCCTCGGAGCTTCGAGAGTCGGCATAGTGAGGAGGAACAAGCCTGTGACTGGAGTCTCAGGACCTGAGCTACTGCTCTGTAGTTTATTGTGACCTCGGGTGAGTTACTGAAGCTCTCCTGGTCAGTTTTTTCATCTGTAAAATGATGATTAAAAAAAAATACTTGCTCCAACTGCCTTGAGAATCACTTCGTGGATCGAATGAGTTCTGCACATGGGAAAGCCATCTGTGAGGTCTTCCTGGGATAGAGTCCTAAGGACGTCTGTGCCCAATTATCCAGGTAACCAGTTCCTATTTTGAGCAAAGCCTTTGTGAAGTCTGACCTTTCCTTCTCATCTTTGGATCACTCCCCATGGTGTGGTCCATGCGAGGACAAGGAATTCACATGTTAATTGACAGATTAATGCATGAAGAGTGCTCCCTCCTCAAAGCTGGCTCCTCAGTGTAGGCTGCCTTCTAAGGGCAAATGCACATATGTTGTGACCTCCAGAGAGACAACATCAAACGTGCCTCTGGATGCACCTGGATAATGAACTATTATTATCCAGGCCACCACTGGTTAGTTGTGGCGAGGATAGTTACATTGGCTGCAGCATGTGAGGTCACCTGCTAGTGGCTGAGGTCGTCAATGCACCTGACACCTACACAGGGATTCTTCCACCTAGTGCGTTTAGGAGAATAGATGTTCCCAAAGATGTCCGTGTTCTGGTCCCTGAAGTCTATGACTATGTGACCTTACGTAGAAAAAGAGACTTGACAGATGTCATTAACTGAAGGCTCTTGAGCTGAGCGCGTTAACCGGGATTATCCAGGTGAACTCAATGTGACCACACGGGTCCTTGTAAGTGAAAGGGGGAAGGGGGAGGAGAAACGAGGACATGGGATGTGGGAGGCAGGGACTAGAGCCATCCAGTATAAGAAAGAGGCAATAGGCCTCCGCTGGCTTTGAAGACAGACTCTTCCCCAGAGCCTCCAGAAGGAATGCAGCCTGACCAGGATCTTAATTTTACTCTGTGAAACCAATTTGGACTTCTTTTTCTTTGAAGATTTTTATTTATTTATTTTAGGATGAGAGAGAGGACGCACATGAACAGGGCTGGGGGGGGCAGGGGCAGAGGGAGAACGAGAGAGAATCTCAAGCAGACTCCATGCTGAGTGAGGAGCCTGACTAGGAGCTTGGCCCCAGGACCTTGAGATCATGACCCGAGCTGAAACCAAGAGCCAGAGGCTCAAGGGATGGTGCCACCCAGGTGCCCAAGCCAATTTGGACTTCTGAGCGCCCCTATAACTGTAAGGCAATAAGTCAGTGTTGTTTAAAGACAGGGTGTTTGTGACAATGTGTTACAGGAGCCCCAGGAAACAAATTCACCTCCTGTTCCAGGGTTTAGCAGTGGGGTGCTCACAGCACGTGAGTGGAGGCTGGTCCCAAGCACTGCAAGGCACCGAGGGGCCTGCGGGCACTAAATGCCGGTCTCCCTCCTGAGTCACTGTGACCACACGTTCCCAAAGGCCCTGTGGTGGGAGTGGGCATGCCCCTGATATGGGTTGGCCCCCTGGGCAGGAAAGGTACATGTCAGGGCGAGCCTCCGAAAAGCAGAATTTAAGAAATTCATGTAAAGCTCAACGGTCCTCATTAGCATTATTGGGTCACCTCTGGACCACAGACTGTTCTTCGTGACTCTGTGTCCCCTGCACACCAGGGCTTGCTGCTGGGCCCAGAGTAGGTGCGCTCTATGTGTTTGTGAAGAAAACAAATGGGTTCTTTTGATGAATTATTTCTCAGGCTCCAAGAGGGATTTATGATGCCTTAAAATATTAAAATGTGTAAGCTGAAAATAATGTAATACAATCTCATTAAAAGGAGCATAGAAAGAGATCTCTGGGCACCTGGGATGGGAGGTCGGAGGGATGTAGGGGGGTTGGGGTCCCATATCTGAATGCCATCTCTGGCCTTGAATTTCTTCTTCTTCTTCTTTTTTAAAGATTTTATTTATTTATTTGAGATAGATAGGGAGGGAGGGAGAGAGCATGAGCGCAGCTAGGGGGTTGGGGGGATGGTGGCAAAGGCAGAGGGAGAAGCAGGCTCCTGGCTGAGCAGGGAGCCCAACACAACGCTTGATTCCAGGACCCTGAGATCATGACCTGAGCCGAAGGCAGACGCTTAACCAACTGAGCCACTCAGGCGCTCCCAGCCTTGAATTTCTGATTGCAAAAAGTTAGACAGGCAACACCTACTTAAACATGACCCGATGGAGGCTTGCACACTGGGAACGGAACTGTATGTTTGATCTCCGAAAACATCCCTTACCATTAGGCAAGAGACGACTGGAAAACACACCCAGCTTGATTAGAGATAGCCAGAGGCCTGCTGGTGTGAGTGGGTTTATTAAATTATTGAGATGTCTGGAGGCTACAGATGCCGGAGAGGACGATGTGAGGAGTCAGAGTTGGAGTCTGCAAATCACTGGAGACCCTCTCTTGTCAGTGGCAGGACAGGAGGAGAAGCTCTGGCTGGGGGAGGGGTGGGGTGTGTTAGGGTGTCACCATGTCCTCCAGACAAAGAAAACAAACAAGCCCACACGCAGCCCCTTGTGTCTCTTCCTGCCTCTGCAAAGCCACCAGGTACAACTCCTCGTGTTATTGATGTTAATGACCCACCTAATGGCCCTGCAAGAAGGATTTCAAATTTGCAAATGACGGCTTTCATAGGCACCACACATTGTGCAGCCTCACTGTCAAATGCAAAGGGGCCCAGATCATTGAAGGACTTGGGATAACGGGTGATAAAATGCGGTTTAATGCAGACAAATGTGGAATAATATGTCTTGGAACAAACAATCAGAAGGAGGAACAGCTGCTAAATAAATTGCTTTGCATTACCCTGATCAGGGACTAGAAAATGGCCCTTTGCAGCCACCAGAGTGTTGACAGGGGAAAAGGCTGTAGAGAATGTTGTCCATTGCTGCACAAGAACCCCAGAAAAATAAATAAAATCTTAAAAAAAAAAAAAAAAAGTACGGGGGCACCTGGGTGGCTCAGTGGGTTAAAGCCTCTGCCTTCGGCTCGGGTCTCACAATCCCAGAGTCCTGGGATCGAGCCTTACATCGGGCTCTCTGCTCAGCAGGCAGAGAGCCTGCTTCCTCCTTTCCCTCTGCCTGCCTCTCTGCCTACCTGTGATCCCTGACAAATAAATGAAGTCTTAAAAAGAAGAACCCCAGAACCCCAGAAAAGCCAGAGATAGGAGAATAACCAGGTTGGCACCTGCCTTACCAGTACTCAATGCCTGTGTTGGCTGCTGGCGGCTGCTTCTTAGGCTCCTACTCTACCTCCAAATATTGGGCTTTAAGGGGTGATGCTGGGCTTGGACCTTGGATTTCTCTTCTCTAGTCTCATTGTCTCTTCAGAGAATCTCAATCAGGTCCTTGACTTGAAGTATCATCTACACCCCAGAGACACCCAAAGTTAAATCTTCAATTGACCTCTTCCCAGGTCAGTGGGTCTCAAAAGTTCCTACACATTAGTATCATCTGAAGGATAGTTTTAAAAATCCCAATCTCCAGACCATACCCTAGAGCAATTAGTCAGAATCTCTTGGGTTGGGACTCAGGCACCAGTTTCTACTCTATAAGAGATTCCAAAGAGCAGCCAAGTTTGGGAACCACCACTCTAGATTTCTTTATCCAAATGTCTACTTAATTTCTCCTCTTGGATACATAAAAACTCAATATAGCCAACAAACTTGATTATTGCCCCCACTCCACACCTAGTCCTCTCTGGTCCTCACCAGCCACTGATTGCTCAAGTCCCAAATCCAAGCTTTAGTCTATTTTTTTCTCTTTCTCTCAGTACCTACATCTAATCCACCAGCAAAGTCTTCAACACTAATCTGAAAACATCCAACATCATCCTGCCATTAAGTCCATACTGAAATACTGCAACTTTTCCTTCCATTTGACTTCTCTCCAATCCATTCTCCCTTTGGTATCCAAGGTGATCTTAAAACCAAAAGCAGACCATGTTAATTCCTTGTTTAGAAGACTCTGACAGCCTCACTTCCATGTAGAATAAAATCCAAGCTAATGATCCGGACTTCTGAAGCCCTATTCTGTGAAACCAATAGGATATTGAGTAAATGTGTGTGACTTCCCAGGCAACATAATAAAACATCACAACCTTCCCTTATGTTCTCTTGGATCATTCGCTCTGGGAAAAGACAGTTGGAATGTCGTGAGAACATGGCAAGCAGCCCTGTGGGGAAGTGTGTGTGTGTGTGTGTGTGTGTGTGTGTGTG
Source organism: Neogale vison (assembly GCF_020171115.1). Lineage (NCBI taxonomy): Eukaryota > Metazoa > Chordata > Mammalia > Carnivora > Mustelidae > Neogale > Neogale vison. Next base: position 44,381,466 of record NC_058095.1, on the reverse strand, counting down.
TGTGTGTGGTGAGGTCCTGGGGTCTCCAGCCACCAGCCAGGGCCGACTCCTGATCCACATGAATGTGCCATCTTGGAATTATATCCCTCACCCCAGTCAAGCCCTCAGATGACCAAAACCCCAGCTGACATCTCTCTGTAGCTTCTTATGAGACTTCTAGCACAGCTGCCCAGAATCTTGACCCATGGAAACCATGAGATAATAAATGTTCACTATTTTAAGACACTAAGCTGTGGGGTAACTTATTATGTAGCAATGGATAACTAATATGTTGACTAATGAAAATCCAAGAGTTCGGAGACCTCTGCATTGCTCTCAACTGGTCTGAACCACTGTTTGTATGACTGACCAGTTTTATCACAAAACATCTTTAAGCTTCAGCTTTCTTGTCTGTAAAATGGGGATGGTATTTGTCCCTGCCTTTTAGGTTGCTGTGGAAGATTAGAAGACACGATGCCTATAGTTGATAGTAATATTTGTTATCATTATTCTCAGTCTTTATTATAGTTACGGGCTGTTTTCATGCCTTCCTCAGTTCGTAGCACTGTTTTCTCAGCATGATCTGCATTCTTTCCCCCATCTCCCTGCAGACCCATTCCTTCTTCCGGAAGCATGTAATCAAAATAACAGCCACCATTTATCATCTGCTACGCAACACACTATGCTGGGGACTTTACAAAGCAGGGATTTTTAACTCTTCATTTGCAAAGGAGAAGCCCAAGTCTCAGGGAGGCTGACTCACTTCATGTAAGGTCCCTCATGCTGGTGGGAGCGGCCAGGATTCCAGCCCAGGGTGATTCCAAAGGCCATTCTCTTTTCGGGGCATCAGAGGATGCTCAGTAATCTTTGAATGGATGAACATGTGAGGCAATAGCATTTGTTATACAAAGAGCAGAGGAGAACTGTGGATGGTCTCGGTGCCCTCATTTCCACTTTGACATATACACAATCACATGAGGAAATGATGTCACAGGAAGTATATGTGTACTAGACATTTTGTTTCACGTGATCTGGGGATTGCCGGCGACAGTTTTGACGATGCAGGCTGACATCCTGTGCATTCTAAGCGGTCCCCACTCTCCCATAGGCCCTGTGATGCAGGGAATGTGCCCTTGCTTTCATTTTGGACTGAGTCATTCTCAGAGTTTGCTGAGAAAAAACACTCCCAACCAACAGGAGTGTTTGGAAATGAAATGTGGCTTTGGAAACTTGATCTAAAAGTGTGTGTGTATGTGTGTATGTGTTTTGGCTATGCAGAATAGTTCAGTAAACCATATGACAATTGATTTTAACCCGGGCACAACATCCGTAGATATCCAAGAGGGGCCTCAAGGAGGTAAGAATACAATGTACTGGAAAATGCATCATGTAGACCTGGACTATTCCTACGTGCTATATGCATATGGGCAGATTGCTTAAACTCTCAGAACCTCCATCTTCTCCTCTGTAAAATGGGGATAGTAACATCTCATTCAGTTTTATTGTGAGGATGGAGCATATATCAAGTCTTACCTGATCTGGACCTTCTGTGCTTTTCTGAGCTTATATCCTATGATATCATCCCACTGCATACTCTTTTTTTGCCTGTATCAGCCTCCTGGTCATTCCTTAAACTCTTGAGGCAAGTGTCCACCACAGGGCCTTTGCACCAGCTCTTATCTTTGTTTTCCCCTTCAGATACCCCTTCAGATACCCAGTGGTTCACCCCTGCATGTCTTGGCTTCCATGTCCCCTCTTCCATGAGGTCTGTTCTGACAACCCCAATTAGTGCTGCACCCTCCTCCAGCCACTCCAGACTCCACTTGCTTTGTTTTTTCTTCTTTCCCTAGCACTCACCACCTCCTTATATGCAAAACAATGTATTTCTTATCTCTTACTTATGATCCATCTCCCATTGCTAGAATATAAGCCACGTGAGGGCCAGGATCTTTGTGCTTTACGCACTGATGTATCCCCAGCAACTAGAACAGAGCCTGGCACATAGTCGACACATCACAAATCCCTACTGAATGAATGAATAAATAAGTACATGAATGAATGCATGAATGAAATCATGCACAGCAGTGTCTGGCTTATTGTCGATATCCAATACAGTTATCTATTATTGTTGTATTGTTTTAACGTGGAGATCCCTAGTCTTTCTCATTGTGGAGTTAGGAATAATTTTAAATGCCTCAATTCCACTGCCTAGCACCCCTGCACAGTGTAGGACCTCATCCCTCCCCCTGCTGCTCCCATGCCTTCTAGTCATTTCTAAGACTCCCACAGGGGTCCAGGTAGCCAGTCTGCTTCGGTTGAACAGCCCCACCCTTGCCCTGGTGTGAGATGCTTGGTCCTCTGGAGGCGGCCCCCTCCTCTGTTGTAACCCCCCATAGGATGCTGCTTCCCTGCCTCCCTGGGCCCAGTGGACTCTGGAGCTGCTTTCCCATTGCGCTGTGAGCAGCCCCTGCCCCAGCACAGCAAAGGCCACCAGTGCTGCTCTCCCAGAGGCCCCGACACCATCGCTGTGTGTTCCCTGGAATCAGAAAAAAATGTTGCTTCCTCCACCCTCCATTTCGATGGCTCTCCTGGACCCTGAAGCAAAACAGCCTACGGTCCTAGCCCACAAGGTTGCTGCTAGACAAGATATGCCCCTTGAGGTTTTACTGAGGACCAGCATCTGACAAAAAGACACCAAAGAGATACCACTGCTCTCCAGGATCTTGCCTTCCCTCTGTCTTTGCTCCAAGCTTCCTTTGAACCAACCTCCTTCCTCTTCCTACAACCAGAGACATGCAGGGCCCCCAGGCTGCCCCATTCACGCAAACGCCTGTCTGCCTGCAGGGGTCCTTGGACCCCCTACCTGGTCTTTGCTAAGGTTCAGCCAAGAAATCCCTCCAGAGTGTCAAAAACAAAACCAGTCATCATTAAAATGAAATTAAAAAAACAAAAAATAAAAAACAGCACAGCAGAAGGATACAATGCCTTAAATGACTGCATGTTGGTGGACCGCCGGTCCCTCCAAAGGTCTGGCTGTGCATGACAAGGTGACTGTCACAGCCCAACAGATGGGCCCATAGTATCAGAGCAGCACTGATCTTGTTACAGTGAAATCCACTAAATGAGAAATTCTCTCCAGCAGGTGTGCACACCAGTTTTACACCCACGTGGGAATCCATCTCTTTATGAAGACATTGCTTTGGTGGTATTTATAGGCTGATGGTTGCGGGGTGAAGGGAGGGGTGACTGATATTAGTATTAATTGCAATCACTTGCATTTATCTAGTGCTTTATGCTTTCACGAAAATGCTTCCACAGCTGTTCCCTCATTTGCTTCTTGCAATAGCTCTATGAGGTAAGACCTTAGATTGAGGGCAGTGAACCCAGGGAGGCAGGCACATTTCCTTCCTTCTCAGCGAGGTCTCAGAATAAGTTTGCAGCCCGTCTGCGGTGGCCTGGAGGCCACCCTTTGGGTGGTGAGCCTGCCGGCCAGGGGATGTTGTAGAAAGAGGCGGAAGGAGCAGGAATCCCAGCCCCACCCCCTCCCTTGCAGGGCATCCTTGGGAACCTGGTGGGGATCCCTGTAAAGGCTGTAGCCTTAGCGGGGCTGTTGCAGGGCTCCTTCAAGAGGCCTCCCCATCTCCATCCTTGCCTTGTTTCCATCTGTTCTCAAGGCAGCAGCCACAGGGAACATGCCTGGGTGGCTCGGTCCGGTGTCTGCCTTTGGCTCAGGTCATGATTCCCAGGTCCTGGGAGCAAGTCTGATATTGGGCTCCTTGCTCAGTGGGGAGCCTGCTTCTCCCCCTGCTTGCCGCTCCCCCTGCTTGAGCTCTCTGTTTCTCTGACAAATAAATAAATAAAATTAAAAAAAAAAGTGGCATTGTCCTAAGTGTCTTGGGCCAATGATTTCATAAAAAAAAAAAAAAAAGGAAGAAAAAAAAGACAAGCCTATTTCAGACTGTGTCACTGCAGTGCACCCCTCCCCCACCTACCCTAACTCCCAGTGAGGGTGGAAGGGCTCAAAATGGCTACAAGGCCCCCCCACCCCATAGCCTGGCCCCACTACCCCACCCCCCGCTCCCACCTCTGTTTGCTCCCACTCCTGCCATGTGGGCCTCCCTGGTGTTTCTCAAACACGGCCCAGCCCACCTCAGAGCCTCCAAGGCACCTGCTCTCTCTGCCTCTCACATTCTTTCCCATCCCTGTCTGGCTCACACCTCACCTTCTCCGTGGCTCCCGCCCCAGTCCCGACTTCCTCTCTCCTGCTTGCCTTCCTCTTTCCTTCCTTAGCCCTCTGGCCTTGCTCTGCTGTTGCTTTTCTCTGTGACACTTAGTTTCTTTTAACATATTATATGTATTCACTTCCCCAGGTGGCCATAACAGGTTTCTGTCTTCTGTGGGTGTCTGTGTCCACACTTCCCTCTCCTTATCAGGACATTCGTCATTGGATTAGGGCCCACCCTAATAGCCTTATCTTAAATCGACTGATGCTATCCACAAAGACTATTTCCAAATAAGGTCACATCCACAGGCACCAGGGGTTAGGACGTGAACATATCTTCTTGGGAGACATAATTCAATCCCCAACACTGTAAATTTAAAGACGTGATTATGTCTCTTGGGTATGGTCTGTTACCTCTGCGGGGTAAGCTCTGTGAAGACTGGGGCCTTTGTTACAGTTTAGATCCCAGGATAGTCCACGAATGTCAGCTTCCTTCCCTCAAGTTCCTCCTCCTTTAAGTGTAATTTATATCCCCCCATGAAAGTCTCATAATAGTTAATTCTCAATTATCCACCCATACTTGGGAGTTGGCCAACGATGTTCACAGTCATTTCTAATATATTGCCAGAAGAACCTTACTTTGATAAATTGGGCATTCTATCCAAATTGCTAGCTTATATTCAAATCCCATTTTCACAAAGGCTGCTAGAAGAGCAGTATAGAGCTCTATACTACAGTATAGAGCCTGTAGAAGGCTATGACTTGGGCAAGAGTCTTAGACGAATTGTTTCCACTGAGACCCTCTTTCTTTTGCAGACCCTGCAGTGACCCGCCCTCCAACCACCATCCCACCCCACGCCTCGCCCGAAGTTTGCTACGTTGCCTAGATGTCACAGGCCTTTCCTTAGAACCGACAATCAGTCCAGAGAATCAGATCCCTCTCATCCGAGAGTCCGAAGGGGTCCTAGGAACTGCTCATTCACTCACTTGTTCCATAATGTATTTCTTGAGCACCTCCTAAGTGCCAGGCATTATGAGTGTCCCTTTCTGTCCCCTTTAAGCCTCATAGCACCCTGCGATGTGGGCAGTAGGGCCCCTGCCTTGCACGTGAGGGCTCAGAAGCTGAGAGAGGGGAAGGACTGAGGGTAGGAGATCCAGACCCACACCCAGGATGCCCGGGTTTGAAGCCCTTTGAATAACGCTGTCTTGTAACCCAGTTCCTCAGGGTTCTGTTCAAAGAGGAGAGACACAGATTCTATTCTTTTAGATTGTAGATCACTCTCATCCCCTTCTTGGTGACACACTGACTAGCTCATAGAAGACCGGTGACAGGATGTTCTTATTCCCGGATTAGAAAACAACTCTTTTTTTTTATTATCTCATTTTCCTAAGGTCACTTTGTTGCTGGTTGAATAGGTACCATGTGTGCCTCCGGACTCCCTCTCTGCCCTCCTCCTCTCTGTCTGGGACACCCACTGTGTACTCTGTCTTGGCTGGCTCTTGTAGGGTTCTGCCAATGGCAGCCCCTGGGGAGGAAGGAAGTGGGAGGAAGCCAGGGAGATCAGGGTCCTTCTGCACCTGGTTCCTGCCTCATGAGGCTATTTGGGTGGGCTGTGTCCTAAAAACCACTGCCCGTCTTAGGGCTGCCAAGCCCACAATAATCTCCCTCCTTCCAGCTTCTGGTAACATCTCTCACCTTTGCCCCTTTGGACCTCAGGGTAGTTACAAACACGGGGTTAGCATCCGTGGATTGGCATCTTGTCCCCGGGGGTTCTCTCACGCTCACACTTTGGTAATATGCCTTCCTCAAGTGACCCAATAGTGGGGGTGCCATTTGTATCCTGTTGGGACTCTGCAGTATACAAATAACTGTGCCCATACGGTAGAGCGGGACCCCCAGGCTTCGGAGGCTAAATGTCTTCCCCGCCACAGGTCATATTCGGAGGAAGCAGCTGCCTGGGGGCCGGAATGAAGTCCCTCGTTAAGTGCTCTGAGATCCGAGAGGAATGTCCAGTTGGCTTGAGATAAGCCTCTTGGTGGCACATCAGACCCACAGAAGAGTCTACGGCCATACTACCCTGAACGCGCCCGATCTCGTCTGATCTCGGAAGCTAAGCAGGGTTGGGCCTTGTTAGTACTTGGATGGGAGACCCACAGAAGACTAGGGACAGGTGGTTCTTGTTCTATCCCTGCATATGGTAGGTGACCCATAAATGCTGGCCGATGGCAAAGTACTCTGTGTTCATTAGTCATGATGATTACCTTCTGAATAACCACAAGTAGGAAGTCAGCCTGTTTGGAATATCAGTATCGTAGCAAGGAAACTAGGACTGTTGTGCCCGGTGGATCCAAGTCCAAATACTGGCCTGGGGAGGGCAAGGCCCTGAGACCCTGCTCTCTCATGCTCCTCATCTGTAACTGAGACAGCCCCGCTCTCAAGCGCTGCTGTGGGCATCCAATGCGGAGACCCCTGTCTGGGCCATGTTTTGGAAATATCCCCCGGAGTCCCTCCAAGCCGTCCTGAGCTTATCGTCACTCGCGATCATACGTCTTCAGCATTTCACTCTGTGTCCCTCGTGGGGTGCTGGATGAACGGGAGTCATGGGGTGGCAAAGAATGAGCTCCAGAGGAAACACGTGGGAAACTGGGCTTTCTGCCATTAAAAGAAACAGATCTTTCTGGTGACCTAATTCAAGTTTTTAAAAAATTCAATTTGGACGGTTAGCAAGCTAGGCTTTGTTCCAGTTGGAATAAGGATGCGATGCAATGACCCAGCTGATCCCGGGCTGCCTGCCATCTTGAGGAACCGAGCGGGTTTATCAGCTTCTTGCAGGGACCTGCTTCCGTGGGGACCCAGTCTTGGGTAAGGAAGGTGTCCCATGGAATCACACCGATGTCCCGGCCCAGAGTGGCTGCCATGACTTAGAGGAAGGTGTATTTTGGGGGAAGGGAGTCATGATGTATGGTTCTCACCCCGGGAAGGAAGGGTGATTTCTCTTTTGTGAACCCTGACAGTTGTTTTCTCCCTTTTGTGTAAGGCAAGTGCCTCATGTAAGCTTTGATTATGGAGGCCTCTGTTCGAAAGGGACTCTCTCCAATAAACACACCACTGGATAAAGGGCCAGGCTACCATCAACACCAAGGCTCCTTTGTTTTAGGGATCTTGGTTGATTTCAATAACAGATCATTTAGGCCATTTATCACTGCTCTTTCTCTCCATTAAATTCCTGCTCTTAAGTTTCAAATTCACCGATAAAGAGTGGGTCTGGGAAACCTAGGCTCCCACCTTCCACCCGAATTAAACCAGGCCTGTGTGTGTTTTCTCTCTACCTGCAACCTGGCTGTGTGGTCCCCAGGTGTACCGTGTAATTTCCAGGGCCTGTAAGTAATAAGCCTGTGTTTTTTCCAAGTGTCCTAATGGTTATTGCTGAACCACAAGGGCTGACCCAGCTGTGACATTTGTTATTGGCAGGCTGAGAATGGTACAAAATATCTTTCCCCTGTTGTTATGGAAGTTTAGGGCGTCTAGAAGAAACAGCATCCTTCCAAGTCACCCATCCAACCAGCCTTCCGTCCATCCGTCTACCCCCCTACCTCTCTGTTCATCCATTCAACATATACTGTCTGCTTACTCCCCTCAGACACTGGAGAGAAATACTAAATATAACACCATTCATACTCTGAAAGAGCCCAGTCTTTATGCAGATACAGATGACTAAAGCAGTGGTTGCATCCACAAGGCTCTGAGTCGGAAGACCTGGGTTTGAGAGCTGACTCTGATTTACGTGGCCATGTGACCTTGGGCAAGTCGCCTCTCTCTAGGTTAAGTTTTTCCTCCATGGAATAACGCAGCTGGACTAGAGGAATGCACTCTAAGACCTCTTCCAGGTCAGATATGCTAAGATTCTTTGTCCAGGCAAATTCTGCATAAAGCAGATTATCTTGTGTATGTACACTGCGATTATCTCTAGTAAGGGGTCTCCTCTGTCCACCTCGCCCCGCCAGTGTGTCTCCTGTAACGTAGGCCGAGGGGGCCTGGCTAAAAGTGAATATCATTATTATTTTTTCACTCATCTTCCGAAGGGTGGATGCCTTCGGCCTTTAGCCTCTTAAGATCAAATTCTAGATCTGGTGGCCTTGCCTAACCCTTTACCTCATTTTGCACCAAGCCTTGACTGGTTTTCTTTGCCCCTTACACTCATCGTAGTTCCCCTTGCTACAAAGCCCCTGTCTGGACCACTTATTTTTGCCCCCATCCTCCACGCTAGGAGAACTACCCACCCTCCTAAAAGCAGCCTGCTCACCGTTTCTTCAAGGACACTTCCTCTTACCCATTCAGGCAAGGCCTGGCTCCTTTGTCATTCGACATGCAGAATCATATTTCTTTCCTTTAGACCACAAACACTACTCCTGCTCTAAACCCTAATAGAGGGGTCTCTTGGTTTTAATGTCTGGCTCCCCCAATAGCCTACATGTAGTCCCATGAGATCAGGGGCTGAGCCCAGTTTACCAGCGCATCGCCTGGCCCATAGAGGGCGCTCAACACCCCAAAATTTTTTTTTTCTTTTTTTCTTTTCTTTTTTCTGAACAGTAAATACGGTTAGTGTCCTAGGCTGATAGATATAAAATCTGCCACACCTGGAAATGAACCTGGGCCATGGTATCCTCATTGAGTGAGTTCACCTGGGGGAAAAGAAACTGCCTCAAAAGCCTCCCATATGTTACACACTTGCTGCAGAGAAGACCAAGGGGCTCACTCTCCCCCCATAAAATGACAAAGGGGGCCCGTCAGATCTCCAGGGAGAGGACTCCTCTGAACCACAAGGGATGTCACACCAGCCAGGACTCTGAACCCTGGGGCCCGTCACCAGCTGTGGAGCTCCTGCTGAGTTGGTGGCGGGGAATCAAGGGCAACAAGGAAAACAGGATGTAAACAGGAGACTAGAGAGTGAGAACTTGATGAGGGGTCTCTCTCTGGCACCGGCCGATGGGGGGGCTAGTCTCAGTCTGGAAAACCAGTTCTGTGGTTTATTTTATTTTATTTTTTTTTAAAATATTTTATTTATTTATTTGACAGACAGAGATCACAAGTGGTCAGAGAGACAGGCAGAGACAGAGAGAGGAGGAAGTAGGCTCCCTGCTGAGCAGAGAGCCCAATGTGGGGCTCAATCCCAGGACCCTGGGATCATGACCTGAGCTGAAGGCAGAGGCTTTAACCCACTGAGCCACCCAAGTGCCCTGGTTCTGTAGTTTAAAAAGCCTTCAGGGAAGAAAGACAATTCATAATTTTTCTTGAACTTGGTGAAAAATACTTCAAATGTGATTCTGAGTAGCATCATCAATGGTTGAGAGTATGAGCTTGGAAGTGGAGCTGGAGGCCCTGTTCTAGTGCCGGGCGGGGGGCCTTGCGCCAAGCCTCAGTCTCCTCATCAATGAGGACAACGGTGTGTTTATTATGGGTTCTAGGAAGCAGGAAGGGAGTTATGTAGGCTCAGTGGTTCACACAGGACCTGGCACATATTCAGTGCTCTATAAACCGAAGCTGCCCCCAGTAAGACCAGGAACTCCCTTTGTGCTCCCTTCCGGGTCCCTCTGGTGCTCCTGATTCTGGAGTGGACCCATCTGCTGGAAGTGGGTTCCCTTGGGAACTGTTTGCTTTCATGGCCCCAAAATCCCCGCAGCGCACCAAGTCCGTCAGCTACCAGAGGTGGCCCTCTTTTGCAACTGTCTCCAGAATCCACGGCTACTCTCCGGTCTAGGCTGCTAGCCTGCCTCGCCCTGACGATGGCAGCGGCCTCCTAACAGGTCTCCTCCCTTCCTATGCCTTTTGGACCATTGTTTCCTGGTAGGATGGCCAGAACAAGCCTGTCAAAATCTCAGTCAGGGCGGGGGTGTTTGGAGGTTGAGGGTGGCATCTGGGTGGCTCAGTTGGTTAAGCATCCCTCTCCTGATTTTGGCTCAAGTCATGATCTCAGGGTCATTAGATGGCGCCGCACATGGGGCTCCGTGCTCAGTGGGGAGTCTGCCTGAGACTCCTTCTCCTTCGGCACCTCCCCCAGCTCATGCATGTGCATGTGCTCACTCTCTCTCTCCAATAAATAAAATCTTCAAAAAACCCTCAGGTTTTTGTGCCTCTCCTCTGCTTGAGAACCTCTAATGCCCCCCTCACACTTGGAATGAAACCCCAGTCTAGACCCTGTCCTCCCAAACCCTCCTGATCACCCCAGCCGACCTTTCCAATCCTGCTCACTCTCCCCTAACACGGGTCCCAGTTACACTGGCCTCACTGCCACACACCGTGCACATCCCTGCCCGAGGGCTAGAGACCTCGCCACCTGCCAGCCTGCATGCTGGTCTCCCCACGACCTTCATGTCTTTGTTCACACGTCACCTTCTCGGCCAGGTCTTTCCTGACCACCTTAGTTAACACTGCAGTCTCCACACAGGACCCTTTTCCTTATAATCCGTCTCCCATGACAAGCGCCATTGCACTTGTCAACCATCTGATGTACTATATACATTTTACAATTGGTCTGCCATCTGTCTGTACCTCTAAGTTCCATTAGGAGGGCACTTTTGTTCTGTGTTCCCTGTTGTAGCCCCAGTGCCCAGATCCTCATGGAAGCAACATGCTGGGTGCTTCTGAATGAATGAATGAATGAATGAATGAATTCAACAAATGAATAAATATTCACTTATTCACTTAATATTTGTTCATACGTTGTACGACTATATGAATGAGTGAGTGGTCAGCCCAGTTCTTGAGGTGTGGATGCCTTCTGTGTACACTCAGAAACTGTTCTGGATTATACAGCAGTTCTATCAGGATCCCCAAGTTGCTTCTTTACAGGATGTCTCTACTATTATCCAGTTCCAGAATCTTCTGGGCTGCAGAGTCAATCCTGGACCTCAGATGTCCTTCACGCCAGCTCAAGCATTGCCACACATTTTCACAATGGCTGAGAATGAGTCAGACTCTGATACGGTATAAATATTTAGCCACTTGCCTTCTGAAGGTGAATTCGTTGTCTCAGGTTCCCAGAAATATCTCTTGGTTCTCTAAAGAAGAAACACACTTTCTGGTGTGCATAAATTGCCAAGACAAGTAAGAAAAAGCAGTCTGATGCTTGGCCACCAAGCATGATGATAAGTGGGCAGGGAAGAGAAGTGGATAAATAACTATACATCTGTTTCTCATATTCCTATCCTTAAGTAGAACAATGGAATCCCTTCTGGAAGACTGGCCGGCTAAATTTGGAGCCTTACTTTCCATTTTAGAGAATAGTGGCTTTGCTTTAAAGGGAAATTGGAGGCAGCCCTGGGGAAGGGGTGAACTGTGTTCCCAGTGGCACCCAGAAGCACCCATCAGGCTTGTTCATGTCAGGATGCATTGTGGCCAAAGGATGAGTGTGGGGAGATTCATGATAATGGCACTTGCTGGGGAAGGTTTTAGGCAAATGTTTCAAGGAGGACATCAACCCAGCAAGTATCTGGGAGTAGGGATGAGCAGAAAATGGTGCTTAAAGTAGTAGAAAATCCTAAGACATAACCACTCCATGCTGCTTTGGTGATCATAAGTGCTCTTGAGTAGTTATTCTGATCAGATTCTACTCATAACCAGTATATTATCTAAATGCTCCTCTGGGAAACTTAGGTGGGAAGGAAAGGGAACTGGACAGGAAAGGGAGGCACTCTCACACCTCCACTGTGCTTGAGAGTGGAGTGGGAAGATGCGAGTTCAGGACACTAAAATATTGGCTTGCTGGCAATGGCCATGTGTGGGACATGTAGGAGAGGACATTACAAATCTACAGTTTCACAGAACTTCTAATATTGATATGATGATGCAGCAATATAAATCTTTCATTGTCATTCATCGAAATTCTCTGCATTCTCATGTTAGGAGGACCTAAAGCAGAAAATGATGGTTGTCAATAGAATAAACATATTCTCCTGAGTGTACTGAGGCAATCATCAGGAGAAGTATACTATCAAAGATAGGAACTTGGACTAGGAATCTCATTCATTCACTCACTCATTTACTCATTCATTCATTTATCTATCCATTCATTCATTTATTCACTCACCCAGCAAATATGTTTTGAGTACCTACTATATTTCAAGCATACATTCTGATGATATAGAAGTCAACAAGATGAACAAGATTCCTGCTATCTTAGAGCTTGAATTCTGGTGTATGAAGACAATAAACTAATAAAAGAATGGAAAAGACAACTTTTGATAGTGCTGAATATTAGGATAAAAACAGTGTGTGATGCTAAAGTCTGGGGGTTAATGTTCAGGCTCCTTTCAAAGGGATAGGCAGGGAATGCTTCTCTAGGAAGTGTTGTTGAAGCTGAGACCTGAAAAATGGGGAGGACCCAGTCACATGAAAATCTAAGGTGATGGTTCTCATGGAGCCTTTGAAAATAATGGATGGTGGACCCTCTCTCCAGAGGTTCTGGTGTAATTGATCTGGAGATGAAACCCAAGGGTATCCTCATAGGTACCCAGGGTTGCCAACCATATATGCAGATTAGAAGAAGGAGAACTTACTAGATAGACTAGCATGTGCAAAGGCTCTGCAGTAGGGAAGAGCTAGGAGTGTTTCCAAAGCAGAAAGCTGAGTGTGGCTGGAAGGGAATGGCTGAAGCAGAGAGAGGTTAAGAGAATTGGACGAGGCAGGGATTGTACTGGCCATTGGTAAGCTTGCCAAGGCTTTAGAAGTGGACCCCTGAAGTACAGAGGAAGAAAGGGTTCCTGGCTACATGCAGAGGAGGGTATTGTTCTGAAGGCAGCCGGGGAAGCAGGATGGATGGTAGGGAGTGAAATGTGTCCTAGGGACACATTTCACTTCTTCAGTGTCATCAAACAGCAAACTAATCTTAACTGCAGAATTTCTCTGGTGATCAGTTGCCTGTTTTCCTGGGGTGATCAATCTATGAAAAGTTTCCAAATTGTGTTAAAACTGCCAGTTTTTCGGCAAACAGCACAGAGCACAGTTTCCAGGGAGAGAAGTTCAATAATTAAAATGAGTCAGCACTGAAGGACTGGAGGGCGGTTTGATCTAGTTCAGCAGCCGACATTTTCTTAGCAGAAAAATGCAATATCCATAATACATTATTTTGTGCCGAACAGAAGTCAACTAGAACAGAACTGTCTCGGGAGAGACCATGGCAGCTTGCCAGAAAATCATTTTGAAAGCAACAGGAAACTGGGTCTTCAAAAGCTGAAGTTGGGGAGTGGTCTCGGAGGCTACTACCTTTGGTACCTGCTGGTCGGAGATGCTCCCCAGATCTGTTCCGACGTGCCTCTCTCCCCCTCGGATGGCCCTTAAGGGCACACAAACACAACCCCCAGGCCATCTGAACACCTGCGGTTCTGAAGCTTGGCTCCCATCCTCACCCCCAGCAGAAAGATCTCAATGAGGGGCACCTCTTGTCCTAGGGGTCAGGGTTGCATTTGCTTGGGGTGTTACTGCGGGAGGTGGGAGGTTGGGATGATTTTTTTTGTTTGTTTGTTTTATTTTGTTTTCCTGAGATTAGAAGAGCTGTTAAAAGAGTAAAGTGCTTTCTCTGGATGGCACGCGTCCCTGCAAACATCCCCCCACTGAGCTTCCATGATGAGTGAAATCTGCCGAACCTGACAGTGGCTTGGCTTGAAGTCCAAGTCGTGGTGAGAGGTTGTAGGAGTCTCCTCCCTATGCTGGCTGCACGGTCTCCCCTCCCGGGGTTGGCTCTCCAACTTCAAAGGGAACAGAAATTGGCTCCATTCTGTCCTCCTGAAGTTCATGCAGTTATGGGCCCAACTAAATGTGTGTTGGATTATGCCAAAGACTAAACAACATTTTGCTTTATTTTTTATTTTTTGCTTCACTGACAATAGTCCAAAAGAGGAAGGCTTCAATTAGAGTAGCAGAAAATACTGATTAGAATCAATCAACACCTCTAGAAGTTTAAACACTTAAGTTAATTAAACGGTTCAGTAAACTTGAAGAGAAACTTGCAAACAGAAATTGCAATGTATAAAAGGATGCCTAGATTTTTTAAAAAACAGATAATTATCCAACAAGCTCAACATCAACCTCACCAAAGGCTCTGTGGAAATGATCAGGCAGTGCATTAATTTTCACTGCAGCTCACACTTATGTTAACGCCAGTGCTCCAAAGGAAAAACTCATGATTCCAACCGGGGGTGTGATGTTCTAAAAAAAAAACAAAAAACAAAACCCAAACTGGTGTAGACTTAGACTACCTAGACTGTTGGGAAACTGGTGATGACCATGTGGTTTTTGAAAAGTTCCAAACATTATAAGAGACAATCGTTCCCTTCAATATATTCCTTCAATATATATATTCCTTCAAATATTCCTTCAATATAAATTCCTTCCTTCAATATTCCTTCAATATAAATAAAACCACGCAAATGGAACTAGATCTTGCTGATTTTGTCTAATGTAGAAGAAGACCCAATCAGAATGCTGAACATGGCATGCATGTTATTTACAAGGACCTATACTTTGTAAACTCTTCTGGTACAAAATGAAGTCAAACTTTGGTGGGGTTCCCTTAGACAGAGTCTGAGATGGGGAGTCTGGTGATTTATTGAGGCTGAGTTCTTCTGACAAGGTGGGGTCAGGGAGCAGGACAGAGAAGAAGCAAATATCTAAGTAAGGGTGCTGACTGGAATGGAGACTGTTTCAGTCTGAGCCTGGAAGGAAGAGTTGGAGTGTGGGTTACACACTAGTCCCACCTAAGTCAAGGAGGTCAGCTCATTATGCCCTTGTGTACACATAAGTCACTGACTATGGGCTTCCATTGGAGATGGGTGGGACTGGTGGGGTGCGGTCTTGTGGGCAACAGCAGGAGTTAATTCCCCAGGAAAAGGGACAGCTATACAGCTGTCAGGTGTTATAGGACAAAGTTACAGCCAGTGGTGTATGGACACAGTGGCTACCAGATGGGATCTGGGCTGGGGGTCAACTCTATCGGGCCAAGGAACTTCTATCTCACAGAAATCAGTGGGTGATCTTATATAAAGGCAGTGCTGCTAGTTACTTTGGATGAAGAAGCCCATTCTCAAGTGTGAGCTCCACCAAGATACTGTCTTGTTCACCTCCGAGCATATGAATGAGTCGGTGCATTAAATGAATGATGAACAGGTTGATTATAGTGTCAACTGGAGACAGAGCAATTTTCATGCCCTTTCCAGACATTTCACAAACACCCATTGGAGATTAAACAATAATATGCTACTTGAGGTTCAGTCTTTTTTTTTTTAATATTTTTATTTATTTATTTGACAGAGAGAGATCACAAGCAGGCATAGAGGCAGGCAGAGAGAGAGAGAGAGGAGGAAGCAGGCTCCCCGCCGAGCAGAGAGCCCGATGCGGGACTCCATCTCAGGACCCTGAGATCATGACCTGAGCCGAAGGCAGCGGCTTAACCCACTGAGCCACCCAGGTGCCCTTGAGGTTCAGTCTTATAAGGATATATAGGTTGGAGCCCTGCTGTCGCTTGTCACTGGGTATGTGGTTTTGGACTTCAGTTGTCAAATCTATAAAATACAGTACAACTTCACGGGGCTTTTATGGGATTTAAGAGAAGTGGCAGATGGAAATATTTAGTCATTTGTCTTTTTCTCACAAAATGCTGTCCTTTGGCAGAGAGGCTGGAGGGAAGGAACAGAGATACCTAAAGCTAAAGCATTGGAAGACTATTTAATAATAAAAATTTACTGTATAAGGATAAAGCAAAACTAGGTCCATGCTGCAAGCCAACAGACACCACGAATTGATATTGATCTGCAGAACACACTTCCAGGAATGAAGCTACTAGATAAAGCAAGGTAGACCTAGAGCAAACATCTCATTGTTTTATTTCCTAGACGCGTTGCAGCTCAAGCTCTGAACTCTTCTTAACTAGAGAAATTGAAAGTTGTAAATAAAACATGGGTTTCCCTTGTGTTGGCCATTTGCAAGTGCACAGCACTTATTACTCCTTCTCAGACTATGTGGAGTAACTTATTTTGGGGTTTGCCAAAACAAACACTGCCTACCACCAGTCAAGAAAGCAAAGGGAAAGTGAGTGGGCTTGTCAGGATAGGGCATGGTAATGCAGGAGCTCTGTGCCCTGGTGTACCAGCTATCTGGTGACCTATCTTGGCCTCCAGGGACTCTTCTTCCCAGCCCCTGTTGGGCGACTATTCATGGGTCTGGAATTGGGGTCATCACAGAGACTTACCCAAACAATAAATCAGAGATCATATTTTCATTATTTGGGACCATGAAGACTTCAGTTGTCCAACTGAGTGACTTCTTGAGAGTTTTCCCTATTTTAGAGTTCTTGAAGAGTTGGGAGCTACTCCTTAACATGACCTTTCTTCATCCTCATTGAATGGTCTGAACACTGTCCTCATTGACTCAGGGACTGGACTAATGGTTGGACTTCACATACAGTCAGAAGGATGAATGAGTGGCCACTTCTTGACTTGATCATAAAAATGAGGGAATAGCTCTCTAACAGGCAGGTGTAACAGGATGATTAGAATCCTGCACTGACTGAGCCCATCAGAGATGGGGACAAGGTAGGGCACCTGAAGACATTGGTGATGCTAAGTTATATGAGAAGAGTAGGATCTGAAAGAATATGAGTTTCAGCTCTGTATCTTTTTATGAATGTGCCTTCCTAGCTATCACTTAAGCCTAGAACCAAAAGCAAGATTCCCTGACCACTAGACTTACCTTGACTAGAGCAAAAGATGGAGTCTGGGTAATGAGTATTCATTGTTTTCCTGCCCAGTATCTCTCTATTCCCCATTCTCTTGATAATAGCTTCCTTCCTTTTCTTTGGAGAATGCCTCTACCTCATTCCATGTGGCCACTGGGGAAACACCAGTCCTGACACCCTGCTCCAAGGTGGGTCCATGATTGCACAATTTAAGCCAGATTTACTCTCCTGGGAATTTGAATTATAAGTGGAGTGAAATGCGGATGGAAGATAATTGACTATTTGATGGCAGTACTCAGAGTCAGTCTGCAATCCTTGATGCTGATCTGTTCCTGACCTTCTCGTGGTCCTTGAATCTATAAGATACCTGGTATCACTTAAAACATTAAATTTAATCCTTGAATTAGTTTGAGTGGCTTTTCTGCTGTTTATAATCAAGGAACACCGCGAGTTCCGGTATAGAGGGCCATAGTGTTCCTAAGGAGAGAAATGTCAGTCTCTCTTTCTTCATGTCTCTTGCTCTCATGCCACACGCCTGCACGTGCAATGGTATGAGCACTGATAATAGTCATGCCTCAGTAAACTTTACTCCAGGCCTCTTGTCTGTCTGAGAGGTGAGGTGTGATATTATGTGTTACCTTCCATCCCTGTCTTAAGGAGACAGTCTCTTGGAAAGAGTACAGATCTTTGCAATCAAAGAAAAGTGGCTTTGACCTTCAATCTGAAGGTCTGCTACTGAAAAAATTGGTTTGCATTCAACAGAAAGCCTCAGGGGTCACCAGGTTCATGGTAGGACCCACATCAAGTTTATGGTCTTTGGGGTTTTGGCTATGTAGGCAAGGGGATCTTAACTATGGTGGGGATGTGGAGAAATGAATTAGAGTATTCTTTGAGTCATCTGTGAACTAGGTTGTTGCTGTCTTTGGAAACCCACTTCTTTGAGGTAGTTTTCTGTACCTCCTTTTACACCACAGCATTTGTAAGCTATAAGCTGCGGGCATTTCCCCAAATGGTCACTCCTTTTCCTCTGACCTTACTCCGGTCCCTCATTCCTTTCTGAGATCTCATCTGAGTAGACCACACATCAGCATGTGTGCAAAAGTACATTATAGGGAAGAGGAATTTGATGAATCATAAAATCTCCTATGGTACCAGAGAAAGTCCAGGATAAATGGACTTTGAATAAAATAAATGCCACCAAACCCCCCACATAAATGATGCATGACATTGCCTGCAAACTGAGGCATGAAGGCATGAAAATTTAAACTCCCAGATGGCTTCCCCTCTGTTTCTTTTCAGCTTATCTTCACAAAACTACATCACTCACTGTTGAACTTAGAGGACACTTGAACTCAGCCTGTTGCTGAAAAGCAGGCTGGGAAGTCAAGCCATTGGGGATCTGAAGGCAAGATCCATATTGTACTTGCCCCCATAGACTCAGTACCTAATACAGGACTGGGACATGGTCAGTCTCAGTAAGTGTTGCCTGCATGTTTCTAAAAGGGGAGGAGAGTTGGCTCTGAGAGGCATTAAGCAGATGTCTTTCCTTCATGATGTAAGGGACTCAGAATGTGCAGATGAGGATAAACCTGCTGTTGCCAGCCTTACAGGAGGCAATGAGGTGGGCTTTGAGATCAGACAGGCTGGATGTTCGTTCTCAGCTCTGAAACAGGCATCTAAACTCTGAGACCTTGGTTTTCCACCATTGAGATGGTAATAATAATAATAATAATAATAATAACTCTGATATTAACAATGATAAAAGTTATAACATCACACCTTCAAAGCATTATTTCAAAGACTGAGCTAATTATGCAGCCTAAGGGACCAGGACCCAGGAGATACCTTAGGAATTCTTCTCTTGCTCATGCCTTCCCCAATCCCTTCACTGATTTGGCCTGATTCTACTGGTCCTATGAGTTGCTCCAATATCAAGGTCGATTCCAACCATGGGTGTGTGTGACATTTTACTCCTAACAAGCATCTTTTCAATAGGACAGATGTGAGTGTCTTTTTAATCCAGGTCTACTCTGGACAGTTTGAAAGTAACGTTGAAGAAATGAGGAAGAGGGGCATCCTTCACAGTCACAGTTCATGTCAGTGACTCTGTTAACCTTTAGGCTCTGGAATGCCTTCAGGGTTTCCTGTCTCCTGGTTCCCTTACCAAAATTAGTGTGCCATGGACTTCCATGCATTCTCTTATATGACATTTTTAACAGCCCTTGGGAGGAAGTCTGGACTAGACAAATTATCACTATTTTCCACATGAGAAAATGGAATCTCAGAAAGACTTGTAATAAAAAAATCAAAGCCTATTAAAGCTGGAGGGGGTCTTGGAGATCATGTGGCACAATCCTGTCATTCTCTGACTGGAAGATGAAACCTGGATCAGGAAGTGACTTGCCTGAGACCACACGGCCATTGGTTGAACTAGGACTGAAACCTATTTGTTTTGATTCTTAGTTTGGTACTTTCCTCTTGGTTACATCTGTTAGGTCTCAAATGCAGATTTAAAAGAAAAAAAAAATTTTTTTTTTTTTAAACAACAAATCTAGTGCTTACCCGCACCCTAACCCCTTAATATCACCATCTAAGAGATGGGCTTTTCCTGAAGTCAGTACCTCTCCTGTTGAGACAAAGAGTGGCAGGTTGATTGAAAAAAATACGGTTCGATGGACAATACCAATTCAGCTTTCAAGATGCTTTCTGGCTCTCACTTTGAGGATGGGGTCCAATGGGAAAGGAGCCCATCAGCCAGCCCGGAGGAAGGAGAATGCTGGGGAGGAGTTCCAGCCAGGCACGTATTTGTTCAAGTTATCCAAGAGCATGTCATTGGCGGTAGATCCTGAATTACATGACAGGGCAATCAGGGTTACCAACGAATTCACGCCAAATGTCAAGTCTAAAGGGTGAAGGTCGGGATAAAATTGGAGGACGAGCCATGAAGTGGATGCTGAGAGCATCAAGAGCAGGACGGATTCAGTATGAAGAACAGTGGTTCAAAATCAAGGATGTGAATGGCCACCGAGGACTATCAGTGCCTGTGACGTGGGGTGGGGGGAAGCATGCTCCCTGGAGGTGCCAGGCAGGACGGGTCATGTCCACCGGGCAGTCCTGGGCGTGTCATCTTTGGGAAAGGCATGCATTTTAGAAAATTAATCAGTCATCATCTTAAAGAATTACATATATATCAATCTATATTTTATTACATGTATTTAATAATATATAATATTACATATTATATATATTTTATATATATTTTTTAGGTCTCTAGGGAAGGTTTTTGAAACTCAGTTCACCTTCCCTTTGATGTGAGCAAAGCAGAATCAGACTTGCAATCTTTTTCTAACCTACTTGCCATTCGTCTGGGGTGCTTGCTGACCCTTTTATCTTTGCTGAAATCAGAGTCCTTTATGTCTGATGAGTGTGCTAGGGCAATGCTGTTTGGGCTTCGGCATGAGGCTGTTTTCCCCTGCCTCTGTCCCCTTCCCCCATCTGCCATTACATTTCTGAGCACAGATAAAAAGTCTGGCGCTCATTAGCTGGGCACTGCCACAGCCAGCCAGCCCGTGTTTACTTGTGCCCATGGGGCACATGGCATCGCCCTGGGCACCTGTGTGAGCCGCCCATGGCCCTGCCATCCTCTGCCCTCAACCCTGGCTCCCAGCGGGGCCGCAGGGCTGTGTGGGCCTGGCACAGAGCAGCGGCAGACAGCCAGGCCTGGCGAAGAGTAATCGGAACTATGAGTGGGCCTGGGAGTTTGGAATTTTGAGAGGGCTCAGCGGTGAGAATTCAGAACTGTGAATGATTTTGTAAACAACCGTTCTAAATGGAAGGAAGAGCATCCAGAAATGCAGTTTCCGTCGATGTCCTTAGAGAGTAGCAGGGACCCCCCCCACCACCTGCTGTGCATTCTGTAACTGATACAATATGATAGGAAAGAATATTGTCACAATAAAGGGTGTCTCTTGGTTGGGAGATGTGTTGAGACTCTCTGGGCCTACACACTTATTTTCTATTTAAGGAAACTCTTTTCTGTTTACTCTTTCTGCTTAAGAAGGTCTAGTAAGGGTACGTCCTTTTGAATAGCATGAACGTTGGCAATGAGCTTTTTCAGTAAACACTGGCCACTGCCAACAGAAGTGTAGGAGGGGCTGAGATCCTCATCTTTTGGACGAAGAAAATGAGGCCGCACTTTCTGAATAAAATGCTGTCTCTGTCTTTGCCTAATGAAATTTCACTTGCCCTGACCTGGGAAATAAAAAATAAAAAGTTTGATTTTGGGAGTGGAGGACTGTGGGTGACTTTTTCCTCTTTCATTTTGTTTTCTCAGAATATTATGACGATGACCTGCTCTTTCAAGGAACAAGTTAGCCATTGAAAATGCAATGTAAGAGAGAATATTTCCCTTCCTGGTTTGGGAATGAAAGCAAAGTATGCCTATCCCTGATGACCTGGGGAAAATTCTGTCTGCTTTGTGAAAGTCCTCTCTTAAATATCTCTATGCCTCCCCAAGGCCCAGCACACTGGTGGGAGCCCAGTGGTCATTTAGTGAACCCTTGCTGAAGACGAAAGGCATAGTGATAGGTAGTGATAATGATGACAGTTTCCACTGTCGAGGGTCTACCAGAGGCCAGCATGGGTGGGAACAGCCTTATAGCTATCATCTCTGGTCCTCATGATAGGCCAGCAAGGGAGGAGTGACATCCTAGTCTGGTCAGCCTGAGACTCACAGATATAAAGTGGCTTCATCAGGGCCACACAATTAGTAAGTGGCAGGATTGGAACTTGATTTGTTGGACTCCAAAGGCCTTGCCCCAGGGTGGTGGTGGGGGAAGATCTTGGTGGCATCCCATGGGACCAAATTCATGTTAGTGTGGCTGGCCAGAGTGCTCCCCTTGATTCCCACCTGGACAGGACAAAGATTCGTGAGCATTCCAGAATCCCTTTGAAAACAGCTTCTGAATAACCCGTCTAAGAAAGGACCAGTAAATCAGCCTAGTTTCTTGGGTTTCATTGCTCTGGCTTGAACTTTAATAGAATCTACATCTTCTCCTCTTTCTAGTTTCACTAAATGTCAAGGTTTCATCAGCATGAGCCATGCTTTCCAGGGAGGGAAGTGTGCACTGCTGCCTAGCATACCAACAAGAGGGAGGAGTGCTTTCCCAGTAACCAGCTCAATGTCAAGGCCGGTAGTGCAGTCCTCCTGCCATGTTGGTAGCAAGTGGGAGCAGGTGCATGGGAGGTACTCCAGAGCCATTTCCTGGTTGAGAGGGGAAGGATGATTATTGGTTTTTCTTTCCTTCCCTAGCATCAAAGAGGGTGTGTTTGCCCATTGACAGGATTCTTTTTCTCTTGTGATTTCTCTCTCTCTCTCTCTCTTTTTTTCTATATTCATCCTGCATATAGGTCTCTCGGGTCTGAGTAGAAGGCAGATGCTGATAGCCCATCTTTGCTCATATATTCATTTATTCATTCATTCATTCATTATAGAATACTTCTGCTGGGCATCGCATCCTTTGCTGGAGATAGATAAAGACAGGGGCCTTGAACCATCTTGGAGATGGAAAGACTCTCTAGCTGTAAAAGGATGTGATGTGCAATAGGGACACATTTACATATTCTGTGGGAGCCCTGAGGCACTCCCTGCCTGGGGATGGAAATAGTGATGTTGGTGTGGCTTGGGGCACAGAGAAGTCTTCAGAAATCAGGTGCACTTCTAAACAGGGTCTTGAGGAAGAAGTGGGATTTAGTAGGCAGACACACAGGGCAGGAGGGCTGGGTGTCCTGGCCAGAGGAACTACCCCTGCGAAGGCTGGAGATGTCAATGAACATGTTGTTTTTGAAGGAGTGATGGTACATCTACTCTTCTGTTCTCTGTTTATGGGAATATGATGCATCCTTAAGGTCCAGCATAAGTCCCACTTATGTAAGAGGTTGACCTGACATTGAACTACCCCAGGAGATATCCTGGTTTTCTTTTAAAATAATTCTATAGAATTATTTGTCTACACTTAACCATCTAATGTTTCGTGTTGCTACATAGCTTTCCAATGCATGTCTATCATCTTTCCTAAGCACTTTCTGGAGCTCTTAGAAATATTTAATATGCACTTTGAATGACCTAGAGAAGGACTTAGAGATTTTTCTAGAGATCTGCCCCCATGGGACAGAGGAGAGGTCCCAAGAGACAAAATGGTTTGTACACATTTATGAAACCATGTGGTGGGATCAGAACCCAGGGCTGCTGATTCTCATAAAGTGGCTTGTCTGTTGCATCGGCTGTTTTCATATTTGTTGAGTAGAGGGGTGAATGGTGGATGGATGGACAGATGGATGCATGGGTGGACACCATGGTGTGTGACATGCTTTCATTGCATCCTTACTCTTTGGTCACTTGCTAAGTCTCTAATGCCCCCACACTATCTGTGGGGAGGAGCATTTCTAGAAGCTGAAACTCCATCAATGGACTAACTTCCACCAGAGCCTTCTAATGACCACTTTTCAGAGTAGCTGACATTTAGGTGTGGCAGAAGGAGAGGAGGGGGCATAATCTCCTGCTTTCATTTTCAATTCTGCAGAAAGAAAGGTCTTCTCTTGTCTTTGGCAAGAGAAGTCTCTTACTCCACTGAGTATCATTCTGAAAACAAATGTTTCCTCGGTGGAGGAAGAGGGGGTGTCCCACACATTCTTAATTCAACCCAGACTAATAAAGTGTCACCAAGATGATGATTTTTTAAAAACTTTTCAATGATGTTTCTCTTGTTTTGGAGCCTTTGAGTTGGAAAATCTTTATGAACAGAGTTGGCTGCCAGTCAGGGATGCCCAGTAATGGCTTGGTCACATACAGCGGCTCCCAGGGATCCTGAGCTAAGCTGTTGCTTTCTGCAGCCATGACCCAGGAAGTGGGCAGTCTTTTCCCCAATTTAAAAATCAGAATTGGATAATAAGAATATTCTCTTCTCTTTGTGAAGAGTGACTTGCAAAACACTTGAACTGCTTCATGCACTTTTGAAACTATGTTACTGAGCTGAGTGTCCATTGTATTGATTTATGGATATTTACTGAGGTCCCATTATGATCCTAAGCGTTTGGGGCACAGCAGTGAAAAAGACCCCCAGTGTCCCTGATATTGCAGAACTTGCTTCCCCCCCCAACCTTTTTATTTTGAAATTATTTTATATTTATGTAAGAGCTTTAAAAACAGGCCAGAGAATTTGCGTGTGTTTCTTATCTGCCTTCCCCTAGTGTTCCATGACCGTAGGACTTGTATCAAAATGAAGAAATGAACATCGGCACAAGATCGTTAACTGAACCGGAGACTGTATTCAGCTTCCCTCTCCTTTTTCCACCTCTGACCTTTTCTCTGTCCTGGGACCAATCTTACATAGTCGTCCCTTCTCCTCACTACTCACCCCACAGTCTGATAATTCTTCTGTCTTTCCTTGTTTTTCATGACCTGAGTGTTTTTGAAGAATGCTTCTCAGTTATTTCATAGAAAGTCCCTCAGTTTGGGTGTGTCTGAGAGCATATCCTGCGTCTATTCTGTTCCCCTGCTAGGACAGGGGATACAATTTCTGCTGAATTGCATGATTATACCCCAATAATGGAGTTCTGGATGCCACTGCAAAGGTAAACTATCTTTCTTCTCATTTCCAGAAGTAGCCAATATCCACATGGCATCTCTAGTGATGCTAACCTTCACCATTCGGTTCAGGCGACTCCTCCAGAAAGCTAGCATTCCCCCCCCTTTCCATTTCTTTCTCTTGGAAAGCAGGTCAGTAAGTCCTGTCCATGCTCCAGAGGGGAGGAATTAGCAGAGCTTGCTTTCTGATGAAGGGAGTTAGAAGATATACAAATAAGTAGGTACATGGGGGAGATTATCAGTAAGTGATAAATGCTGAGCCAAGAATGAAAACAGGATGATGTGACAGTGAGTGACCATGTAGTTAGGGACAGTTACAGCTGAGGTCTGAGTAACAAGGAGTCAGACATGAAAAGGGCAGGAGGAAGAACATTCCTGGGAAAGGAAACAGCTTCTAATGCACGAACAAACTTGGTGTCATCAGACCATGTCACTCTGTTCTGGTGACTCCCTTCTCACCCAGAGGGAAAGCCAAAGTCCTCACCTTGGTCCCCCAAACCTGCATGATCCGCCTTCCCCCGTTCTGCCCCTCTGACCTGACAGCTCTCTGCTCCATCTCACTGACCACCACCCTGTTCCCCAAACACACCAGGCACAGTCCGTACTTAGGTCTTGGCACTGGCTGCTCCCTCTGGGGGAACTCTCTTCTGCCCCCTGTGCTCACAGTCGGTCCCCTCACCTTTCAGGCTGTGCTCCAATGCCATTTTTTCAATGATGTCCACCTTGACCTTCTTATTAAAAAAGCAGTATGTGCTCATTGCTGGTACTTCTGAGCTGCTTAACCTGGTCTCTTTTTCTGCATTACCTTAAACCTTGCAATACACACCCCCACAGACCCCAGACCCAGGGAGTGAGCAGGTAATCCCATCATTCGGAACTCAAGCACTGGGTGAGAAGGAAGTCCCTTGTGTCTAATCAGGTCGTGGGCACTTTCTTTAGCTAATGAGGCCTGTGTGACAAGCCACTAGGCCTGCATGACGCTTTCATTTCCACCTCCTTAATGTATTTTTTTTCCTGACAGTTGCCACTGCCATGTTTGCCAGCAATGAACCCCCTCTCTCCCTGCTTCAGTCACTGCCTACTGTTCAGGCAATAGCAAATTCTGTTCTCCCTCTTCATTTGCTGGTGATGGAAGAGCCATCTGCATTGTGTTCCCCACCAGCCTATGCATGAGTAAGCTATTTTGGGGGAGAACCTGCCATTTTGCGTGGAAATTTCCAGTATTCCTGAATATAAAATCTGGGATTTCTTCACTTTCCTTGATGGCCATCTCTTTGGTCTATCTTTTGCCCACACAGCCAATATCCAACCTCTGCAGCCCTCTCTGAAGCATTCCAGTGGGGTAGACCAGCTGACCGGTTAGCAGCCACACAGCAATGGCAGGGAAGGGGTGCCCAGAAAGACCAGGAAAGCAGACCAAGAACTGCAGCTGACATATGTTATTCTGTATCATACCATTTCTGCTAAATCTCTCAGATCCTGGTTTTCTATGATGATGGGGATATTGACGTGGCATTAATTTTCAGAAAACACAAAGCTTAGGCGAATGCATGTGGTCAGAGAAGGGGAAGTAAGTCTCAAATAGACGTCTCTCTGAAATGGCCAACAAATCAGGACAGAAGGTGAATCAGTGAGGTGTAATTTGGTGCCATTATTATTCCCATTTTAAAGATGAAGAAGCTGAGGCAGAGACCTGAGAAATAACTTGCCAAGGGCTAGCACCAGCAGTAGAGCAAGCGTTAAGTCCAAGCAATCCAGAAGTGCCCATAATCCCCTGCCCATGGGTCTGTGTATTCCCACCTCAAGCAGTGCCATCTCTTACCACAGAACTTGGTGAGAAACACTAAATGTCTCCTTGCTAGAATGGAAACTCCTCGAAGACATGGATTGTTCATTATTCATATTGGAACCCAGAGGGTGGGAAAATTTTTCACAGTAAAAACCCTAATACGTGTCTATGATGAATAAATATAATTCACGACACAGAGTTTTTGGGTTTTTCATTATTTTGAATTAGTGGTTTTCTGTTTCCTTGATGAGGAAGTCATTAAACACACCAATTGGACTTTGTCAAACCGTGTGATGCAAGAATATTTTCTTCCTTGTTGGATTCTTTTTCTGAACTCGTTGGCCATTATTTCCTGGTAGAAATGTTTTGTAAATGTGGCCCCAAAATCAAAAGGGACTCAAGCAAGTTTAAGGGATAAACATGTATTTGCACCGAAGCAAATCATACTGCATAGCTAGGGAAGTAGTTGGTTTTGCAAATTTAACCCTGATCCCCAGCTCTTAACTAAGCAAACATCCTTTTTAAATTGAATATATTTCAGTATGAAAAAGAATGCACCTTCAATATTAAAGGTCCACTGTAAATGAACTTTTCTTTTAATTAAATCGAGCACCCAAATTAAATAATATCACCTTCAATGTTGATCAAGCTTGGCCCCTACCCAAAAAAGCTGTGTGTTTCTCACCTGTTGGCATTTTCTAGAACACTAATAACAAGAAAACTATCCCAGTGGGGATATCCTGGACTTTGAAATTCCAAAGGATTTTGGAGAACGTCCTACACCTGGGGCTTTTAAGAAATTAAGTCAACACAAGGGACAGAATAATTCCTTGGGTTGTTTCAGTGCCATGGAAGGGACAGAGATTAGATACAGTTGTCATATACTAATCATCTGTGCCCAGATAAGATGGTCCCTGACTGAGATGGGCAACAGGGAGCTCGAATGATCAGCCCCACTGGATGCTCATTCGACAGGCTTAATACCAAGTAAGTGAAAGTGGCTCCAAGCCAATGAACAATTGTGAACAATACAAACAATTCTTCCTCTTCTTGCTCTGAGTTCTGGAAACTGACAGGCAAGAGGTGAGAACACATGTAAAGGTCCACTAATTATTTTAGAAATGTTCCCTCTTTGGATGGGTGGGGAAGAGTCCTTATTTTAACTATTCTGTTCCAATATTAGACCACATCCCTTCCAAGTCTGTGTGTTTTTACCCAAGACATCTCATCAGCCCATTTTTGGAGAAGACAACGGATAGAGAGGGAAGGTGCTGGAAATAAACATTCTTGACATCCCCTCCGTGCCAGACACAGTGCTGAGGCTCTTTATCTCAAACTGCCTTATTTTATCCAAACAACAAACCCTCTGAGGTTGATATTGTTACTATCATTTTTCTCATCTTGGAGGTGCCTAAATATTTTTGAAGGGCACACAGGAAGTGGCAGAGCTGGCATGTGAAAGTGGGTTTGCTTGACGCCAACCCGTGGGAAACTTTTTTGAGCCCACCCCATTTATGTACTGGCAGAAAGGGAAGAGAGGGAAAAGCAGTGTCCGCAGCCAGGAAGATGAGTGACATGACTGTGATGTGCCACCGATGTCCCCACAACGGGTGAAATTGTTGTGAAAATCACAAGATGCTAAATTCTTTGAGAGTACACCATGGATTGACTACCTTTATTCTTTCTATTAACAGGTGCTATTCTGTTTGTCTGGGATACTCTTATCCTATTTCAGCCACATTCATATGTTTCTTTCAAGATCTTGCTCATATCCAAAAGCCTTCTCCAACCCCAAGATTCGCGTCCAATATATCATGTGGATTTTGTTGGGCTAAGCAGGAAAAAACGTCATTCTCCACCACAGTCAACATTTTGGGGGGCATCCATATGGCTTACAGTGACTGCTTACTCCATGTAATTGCTCTCCTTCCCATTGGGGAAGGGTCCTCCCGGACCTGTTTATCTACATGATGCCACCTCACATGCATTGATGCTTGGGTCAGAGAGGACATCAGATCTAGGTTGGAAAAAAAATCAAACCTCTCCTCTGGAGAATTTGAAATTGGGATGAAGAGCCAGCCAGCCAGTCAGGCCAGGGTAGTCTTGATTCAAGACGGCATACACTTGGGAGCCTAAGAGGGGTCATGTATTCCCTGATGGGCACAAAGAGTTGCAAGAAAAAGACAGCTGATGGAGAGAATGAGAATAAAGCAGCCATGTGAAAGAAGTGGAGTTGGAGTAGTTCCCAGGGTTATAACTTTGTTTCTCTTCTGGGTTCCAGTCTCTTCACTGGCCCAGGTGACCTTGAGTCCTATGACATACCCCAGAGACTTTCCATGGATTGCTTTGGTGGCTTCACTTAGCTTAAGGGAATTCCCAAGACTTGCATCCCAAAGCACACCACTTAAGACGTCCTTAGGGACCTAAACTCCATGAGGACTGTGGCTATGTTTGTTCACTGAACAGCCCTAGGCTGGAGCCATTCTTGGCTCAACTGCATGGAGTTTTGTTGAGCAGCCCTTGCTGATGATACAGCTTTTCTGTCTAAGAGATAGAGAGAACGCTACCTGATCCTCCTCCAAACCATCATCTGCTCCCGGAAATTAAAAGAATTGAAACCAAGGGTTGGTTCGTTCTATTGAGAGATGGGGGCCTCATCCCCTGTCATTCCGTCCCATCTCCAGTTTGAGAATGCAGGTAGCTTACAAGTATCCAAAAGTGAGAACAGGAAAAAGTGACAAGTGAGACAGGGTATGAAGGGGCTTGTTTTGTTCTGTGTGCTTTGGCATCAACTCGTTCTTTAATTAAGGGAAAAAAATCACCCTCCAGCTAGTAAAGACACCCCTAAGAAAATTAAAATAATATAAATCAAGCTAAATGAATACTCCAGAAACAGCAACAGAGCTTGGTGGGACTGAGTGTTTGGATGCCCCCCGAGGCTTTAAAAAGCAAAGCCTGCAACTGCCTTTTGGAAGAGAAACCCTCTCCCTTTTGTTTGATGGCAAAGAGGGCTAAATGCTGACACCAATAGGGATTTACAGAGGGGTTTACGGTGACAGAATCTTCTTGCTGTTCTGGCTCTCTAAAGACCGGAATTGAAACAAAGCCTAAGTGGAGGATAATGATAATTCCTGGGGTTTCTTCCTGGGGTGCTCCGTGTAGAGAAATCACTTAAATTGTAATTAAAATACACAAAGCAACATGGTTCGAGGGGGAACCTCTGGTTTCTAGTAAAATACCCTAGTAACCACAGGAATATGTTACCTGGGAGGGAGCTGAAGGACCGAAGCCTTGTAGAATGTGTGCGTGTGTGCGTGTGTGCTAACTCTGTTAGTACTGTGGCCACTGTAACAGGGACACAAGGAGGAGGCTCAATATTTCAGGCATTATAACAAGTGAAGGTGACATATCCAAGTCAGCAGAAGCAGCTTAGCTTTAATTTTTGGTGTCACATCAAATGTCTTAATTTCCCAAGCTTTTACCTTGAAGGACATAACAATGGTGGCCAATTATAGAGTATATACTTAATCTTTGGGAGAAGCTCTCCAATGTAGCACAAAGATTTTATGGGAGATCCATGTTTCTAACCCACCACACAGCACAACAAACCCCTCAGTCCACGTTTATATGTGATGATAAAATTATGCAGGAAGATTTTACTTCTCTCAGCCCCTTGGTGCTGGAAGGGCTCTAAGATTAGAGGTACTCCAGTCCTCTAATTTTCTGGGCTACAGGAGGGAGATCCAGAGAGGTTAAGCAGCTTGCCCAAGGTCTTCTAGACACAGGGGGACCCAATGATTCATTGTACAAAATGAGGCATTTTTGAGAGAAAAGGAGGTGCTATTTCAATGATACCAGGACCAACCTGCCTCAATCTTGACTGCCCTAGGAGCATGCGATCATCCTATTCAGTCTAGACCACCTTAGAAAAATTCGATCATCCTACTTAAGATAGCTCAAGGTTTTGTCTCAGACACAGAGCATGAGAAAATGCTGTACTTGCTGGTGACCTTTGCAAGAATGAAGGAGCCCTTATCTGGGGAAGGGGAAGGACACTCCCAGAGGCCAGGATGGGGATTGTACTTCCTTGCACATGCTCCTGCTGAATGCTTTCCCCCACACTGCCAACCTGGTGTTGGCAGGGGCGGGACTGGTCTGCATGGGGTCCTGTGATGACTAGAAGGAGGTGCAGTTCTGAGGACAAACACCTTGGCCAGTGGGTGGCACATGTGCAGCCCTCTTCTAGGGAGTATTGATACCTATATAAGAAAAGGTGAAATGTAGGCATTTCACCTGCTGCACGGATGCCACTCTGGATTCTTAGATGGGGACAGAGGGTAGAAATGTTGACCTTAACAGATGGACCTCGAAGAAGCATACTGTTGCCAATAAATGCTACTATTTCTGAGCACTCACTGCGCACCAGACACTGTTCTGGGCACTTTACATATACCAGTACTCTTAATCCTGAAAACAACCCTACAGGGTAGAATGTTCTGTATCCTAATTATGATGGTGGTTATACAAATCTGTACGTGCTAAAGTTCAGAGAACTGTATGCCGAAGGAAAACAGTTAATTAATTAATTTTTAAAAAGATTTTATTTATTTATTTGACAGAGAGAGATCACAAGTAGGCAGAGAGGCAGGCAGAGAGAGAGAGAGAGAGAGGAGGAAGCAGGCTCCCTGCTGAGCAGAGAGCCCGATGCGGGACTCGATCTCAGGACCCTGAGATCATGACCTGAGCCGAAGGCAGTGGCTTAACCCATTGAGCCACCCAGGCACCCGAAAACGGTTAATTTAAATGTAGATCATTTAAACAATAAAGTTAAGCAAAGAGGCACCCCACAGAATGGAAGAAGATATTTACAAATGACACTACAGACAAAGGGCTGATATCCAAGATCTATAAAGAACTCTTCAAACTCAACACTCAAAAAACAGATAATCACATCAAAAAATGGACAGAAGGCATGAAAAGACACTTCTCCAAAGAAGACATACACATGGCTAACAGACACATGAAAAAATGTTCATCATCATTAGCCATCAGGGAGATTCAAATCAAAACCGCATCGAGATACCACCTTACACCAGTTAGAATGGTGAAAATGGTGAAAATTACCAAGGCAAGAAACCACAAATGTTGGAGAGGATGTGGAGAAAGGGGAACAATGTTACATTGTTGGTGGGAATGCAGGTTGGTGCAGCCACCTTGGAAAATAGTGTGGAGATTGCTTAAGAAATTAAAAATAGAGCTACCCCAGGGTGCCTGGGTGGCTCAGTGGGTTAAAGCCTCTGCCTTCGGCTCAGGTC
Organism: Neogale vison; assembly: GCF_020171115.1. NCBI lineage: Eukaryota > Metazoa > Chordata > Mammalia > Carnivora > Mustelidae > Neogale > Neogale vison. Next base: position 44,349,788 of record NC_058095.1, on the reverse strand, counting down.
ATGGTGTCAGGGTCCTGAGATTGAGCCCCTCATCAGGCTCTCTGCTCAGCGGGGAGCCTGCTTCCTCTTCTCTCCCTGCCTGCCTCTCTGACTACTTGTGATCTCTCTCTGTCAAATAAATAAATAAAACCTTAAAAAAAAATAGAGCTACCCTATGACCCTGCAATTGCACTACCAGGTATTTATCCCAAAGATATAGATGTAGTGAAAAGAAGGGCCATCTGTACCCCAATGTTCAGAGCAGCAATGGCCACAATCGCCAAAATGTGGGAAGAGCCAAGATGACCTTCAACAGATGAATGGATAAATAAGATATGGTCCATATATACAATGGAGTATTCTGCCTCCATCAGAAAGGATAAATACCCCACTTTTACATCAACATGGACAGGACTGGAGGAGACTATGCTGAGTAAAGTAAGTTAAGCAATGAGAGTGAATTATTATATGGTTTCACTTACTTGTGGAACATAAGGAATTACATGGAGGACATTGGGAGATGCAGAAGAGAAGTGAGTTGGGGGAAGTGCAGGTTACTCCTGAGGGGGAGATGAACCATGAGAGACTGTGGACTCTGAGAAACAAACTGAGGGTTTTGGAGGGAGGGGGGACGGGGGATGGGTGAGCCTGGTGGTGGGTATAAAGGAGGGCACATATCCCATGGAGCACTGGGTGTGGTGCATAAACAATGAATCTTGGAACACTGAAAAAATAAAATAAAATTGAAAAAAATTAAAAAAAGACTACATGCTGTATGAATCCATTGAAATTTGAAAAAAGCAAAACTACAGGGAGAGCACATCAGTGGTTTCCAGGGGTCAGGGGATTGACCTCTGAGGGACATGAGGCCATCTTTTGTGGTGATGAAAGGGTTTGAGATCATAGCCGTAGCAGTGGTTACATGACTATGTACTTACGAAGATATATTGACTTGTACAGTTAAAACTGCTGACTTTCTTGTGGATAAACTCTACCTCAATAACATTGGGGAGGGGAGTCCCACGGATGGCCATCGCTGTTATTCTCATCAATAAGGAAACTGAGGGACAAGTGGGTTGAGTAACTTGCCCAAGGTCACAGGTGTGTGTGACAAAGCCAGATTCAAACATAGGAGTGAATAGCTCTGGCAATTTTAAACTCTGAGATTAACCACTGCTCACATAAGTAGGTCCTAGCTCATCAGCTGGGGCAGGGAAATATATCAGCCCTTGACAGTCAGGTGCAACAGGAAATGTTTGATCCCCACCAAGGACCTCACAGAAAGAATAGTTTTTCTGGGTGGCTGTTTGGGTCCACCACAACGGTCTTTCCCGAAGGAGACACTGCTATTTGCTTTGAAAACCTTGGGGCGCCTGGGTGGCTCAGTGGGTTAAGCTGCTGCCTTTGGCTCGGGTCATGATCTCAGAGTCCTGGGATCGGGGCCCGCGTCGGGTCTCTGCTCAGCAGGGAGCCTGCTTCCTCCTCTCTCTCTGCCTGCCTCTCTGCCTGCTTGTGATCTCTCTCTGTCAAATAAATAAATAAAATCTTTAAAAAAAAAAAAACAAAAAAATCCTTGGAGCAGGGGGCCGAGTTCTGGGGCAGGTATCTGGTGATCGCTGGGCCTTCCCCTTTTTCCTGGCCAGGAGTGTGATCTAAAACTTCTTGGCTAAGCTCACTTTGCCAAAGAGCTCCTGCAGGGTCCATGTTTAAGTCTCAATACAGAAATTTCTAGGTTAGCAAACAGATCCACTATAAGAAAATACATTTGCCCAAGCCACCTCTGAGACTAAGGAATAAGGCTTCCCACACTTTGCAGAGGGAAACAGATGTGTTTGTACAGAAACGAATTTACAGATAAGCAATACCTTGTTTATTGTGTTTCAAAGATGTGCAAGAAAAAATAAATCACTGTGCATCTGTATGTAACATCCCAATTACTGTCCATCCGAGAGGGGCAGGTGGATGGACCTACAGTCCTCAGCAGGTGCACGGAAGTGAATATTTCCCCTTGCTCCTGTCTCCCTTTATAGCCAGAAAAAGTGCAGGTTACTCCTGAGGCTGGTGCAGCATCCTCTCAGGTGACACACAGGGCCCTTGTGATTAGAGAGAAGGAGCTTAACCTGTGATCAAGCAGCTACTTAGAAGCAGAACTAGTTAGGTGCCCTAACTTTGCATAGCTGAAGCCAGAGACCTGGGTTCAAATCCCCACTCTTCCCCAAATGGACCCTGTGACTGAAGCTGGTTCCTTAATTTCTCTGACTTTTTTTTTTTTTTTCCTTTTTGTAAAAATGGTGCTTCCAAGTGTTAGCTCACAGGTTCATTGTGAGCCCTGGGAGTGAGAAGAAATATGAACTATGAACTGGGTCATAGGACATGCTCGATAAATGAAAGCCGATGGTAGCAACCACCTTGGCACATTGTGATTATCTTTATAAGTCCTCTCTGCAAAGACTTTGGACTAGATGACTGGCATAGCACTTTATAGCTTAAGAAGCCCTATCACAGGAATGCTTTTTCTCAATACACAATGAACCGATCGCGTCTACGGGACTGGATTTATTAAACCCAGTTCAGAGTTTTAAAAGGGTAGGGAAGGCTAAGTGATCTGCCCCGTTTTGACCTTCCTGAGATCACACAGCTAGTAGGTGTCAGAACGGCGTGTTGAAGGCAGATCTTTGAAGGAAAAACATTAGCCTCCATCCAGTACCACAAGTATCTGACTCCCAGGCCACTGTCCCTTCTCCAGGGTGTGCTTGCCCCTGCTTCCCTGCAGCCCTCTTCTGGACCAAGCCACTACTGCTCTTGGAAATGGCCTCTACCAAGCTGATCCAATGAATAATCATGAGAGCCATCCTAGTGTTGCCCTTTTACTGCTGAGATGGGGATAGATTTATAGAAGCTGACTCTGGCTGGTATTTGGGAACGGATAATTACCTTCACTTACTATATCCTAGGCTGCTTCGGCTAAATATTTACTGCCCAGAATTCTGCCCTTTCCAACCAATTCTGAACACGAGCATGCCACAGGCAACTAACTGGTATAATTCATTCAGGACGACCATAAATCTAAGGCTTCCACCAGAAATGATGCAAAAAATTAATGGAACATGAAATCAAGTAAATGGAATTGAGTACAGTAATTAGTTCATATTTTAATCCTCAGGTCTGTTTATTATCCGTCAACTGGCGAGCAATTAAGTCAGCACCATTGAGATGATTAGCTTTGTTTCAGCAAAAGTTTATCGATATGTCAGAGCAAATGAATCTGAGGGTTTTAAACGGCTTTATCATGGAATGGCTAGACATCTCATGATTTAATTTTGCAATATTATTATCTAGATTACTTATATTTAATATTACGAAGCTGTTCTAGATGTTTATGGGGGAGTGTGGGCGGAAGGGGGGATTCAAACTGTAGAAAAGCATGGCTTCTATTCTCAAGTGCTCATGATTGCCTTTTCATAATAAGACCAACCAAAGGGTCTTTCAGGAATTTTACTTTCTATTTTAGTTTTCCAGTCTTTCATTTCTACATTTCTTGCAATCAGGCACTATTACAGTTCTCATATGGACGGTATTTTTGTTGGGGGTGATTTGGTGACTTCTAGAACCCTCTCCGCAGGGATGCTGATGAGTGCTCGTGTTTGGAAAGTAATCTGTCCATGTCTCTGCCTCTTTGAGGCTGTCTGCATAAATGTTCTTGTGATGGGCTCTGCTCACTAAGCTAGGGAATCTGATTATCAGACTATACGTGCTCTGTGGGGCAACTAAACCAGATGGACTCAAAGGGCCTGCTGAATCTTGAGATTGTACATAATTTACATTTTTATCTGAAAAATTTTAAATCTCAAACTAGGGCGCCAGAAACTTAAGTTTGGGTCCTAATTCTGCCACTGACTCTCAGTGACTTTGGGCAGTGCTCTTATCCTCTCTGTCATCTGATTTTTCTATTGTACAGTAAGTGGTTTGGAAGAGGTGACCTCCATGGGACCTCCAATTTTAACACTTCAGACGGAGGCTTTCAGCAGACTCATTCTTTTCAATAGCAGGTCTGTCCCTTGAAGTAGGAGATGTGATCTTTGGTGGAACCTCTGCAAATTTTGTGAACTCTTGACAGTGGTCAGAGTAGTAGTGAATGGGTCACTCTTACTTCACATCTTTCTTTTCCAGCTGATTTTATTCCTGTGGCTTTGGAAAGGGGTGTAAAAAGTTCACTCATTGGTAGAAGTGTCGGGTCCAGTACCCTCCTTAACTGCTATGTCATTGGTTACTAAATAAAGAAAGACCACATTTGACACTTGTAAAACCAAACACTGATGGTCTCCATGGTGACCATTATGTTCGAGGCTGAACCTTGATCAAGTCCCAGGTAATGTCTTTTACATTAATGTCTTTGTAATATAATAAATGTAAAAATGTAAAATAATATAATAAATGTAATAATGTAATAAATAATAATATAATAAATGTAAAAATGTAAAAAAATGTAATCTTTTACATTAATGTCTTTGTAATATAATACCTCCTTCTCTGCTTTAGACAGAACACCAGGGAGAAGATTAGAGTCCAGTAGAAGACCATGGTGGCTGTCATAATGGCATCCTGGCAGGACCAGGTCAGAGGTATGCTGCAGGTTGGAATGGGAGCCCACAGGATAATGAGTTGACCTCAGCAAGTTGTCTTTAACTGCAGTGTTTCTCTCTTTGGCTGCCCCATGGTGTTCATCTAAAACTAGCAATCCAGGAAGCTGCTGACTTGATTGGGTTGTCCCTTCCCAGAAGTAATCATAATAATGTCCAAAGGCAAGACTCTCTATTCTTAGATCACAGTCTTCATCTACTTGCTGGCATCATCATAATAGGTCCTACCACCATTTGGGCTTCCGACTTCTGTTTGCTTTGCTTCTCGAAGGCCAGTTTGCTAATTCTGAGTGGGAATGGCTCCTGGGATCCAGAACTTTGGCTTCTAGCATTGGCAAAGATAAATTCCCTGGTCTGATCCTGGGAGTAATTCCAGGGCCTGAAATGAGGAATCTACATGAATTTTTCTAGCATGTTGGCTATTCATTGATCCATTCCTCCTCCCAGGGACTCTGAAAAATTCACTTACTCTGCATTTGTGAATAACTTAACATATGTAGAACTTCTGTTGATATTGACATTAACTTTATAGGTTTGCCATTACGATGATAGGACTGAATCCATGATAGACTGGGCATAATTTAGGCACTCTTAAAGTTGTCATCTTTTAAATTATCTTCATTTGCTCATTCAATTTTTTCATTCAGTACTATCTGTCAGGTGCCTATCACATGTATGGGGACATATTAAAAAGTACAACCTACGGGCACCTGCCTTTGGCTCAGGTCATGATCCCAGGGTTTTGGGATCGAGCCCTGCATAGGTCTCTCTGCTTGGAGGGGAGCCTGCATCCCTCCCCCCCCCGCCCCGCTCCCGCCTGCCTCTCTGCCTGCTTGTGATCTCTATCTGTCAAGTAAATAAATGAAATCTTAAAAAAAAAAAAAAAGTATAACCTACTCTGTGACTTCCAGGAGCTGACATTCTGGGAAGTCATGGTCTTCACCATGGTCTACAAATCTTTGAAATACCCCCTGGGCTAGGGCCCAGAGTAGGTGAGCAGTCACCACTCTGGGGTTTATAGGTAGGTAAAGCTTGGCTTGTTTAAGCGATGTTATGAATCGGAAGACCTGAGTTAAGCCCAATCTCGATCATTTACTGTCTGCATGGTCTTGGGCCTTAGTTTCTCCAGGTTCAGAGGGAGACAATGCTAAGAGGTAACTTCACTGAGCTAGTGTTGGGTAATTAAATGGGAGAATTTGTGTTGTGCTTCGGAATTCATTGAGAATAATGGCCAAAGTCCATACAAAGCCCATACAAAGTCCATACAAAGGAAAAGATGACCTGATATGCACTGGCCCCGCCCCTCTCTCCTCCCTGACTTCTCATGCCCTCTCACTTACCCTGCGCACATGCTCCTCTCCCTCTTCCTAGAACACTCATAGCTTTCCCCCACTTCAAAGCCATGGTACCAGCTGTTAACTACTGCCTGGAAGGTCCTTCCCCTAGACATCTCTATGGCAACCTCACAGATGGCATCCTCTCAATACAGCTCAAACGGACCACCCTGCTTACCATTGTAACTCATTACCTCCAGTCCTCAAGCTCTGGTCCTTCTTGACTCTACTTTTCCCTCATAGCATTGATCCTCTTCTAACTTATCACGTGCATTGACTCATTTATTATGTTTATTATTTATTATTTGCCCATTTTCACTTGACTGCAAGCACTATACAGGAAGGACTTTTATCTATTTTCTTCACGGGAGCATATGGTAGGCACTCAATATTTGTTAGCTGAATGAATGAAGGAGGGAATGAATGAAAAGCAAATCAGGAAGCACGTCAACAGTGGCCAGATGTTAGTAGTGAGTCTCCATAACCACCTGTGGACGAGCCGGGCAAGTTCTGGATTGGGCTGCAGAGTAACTGACTCAAGTCTCTGCCTTGCTCCTCCAAGGTGACACTTAATTGTTCAATCATTTTGTGTTCTTTACCACACTGAGGATAGGGCTGGGTTAAGACCTTGTTAATAAATTTTGCATCTCTCAAAGTATAATCCTTTCTCAAAGAAAGCCCAGAACATGCCTTCATGGTAGCTGTGAACTAAACCACTCTTTCTCTTCTCCAGTTTCTAACAGAACTCAGTGCTTCGGACAGCCTTTTTCGAAACCCTTCACCTTCCATTTAAAGGAAGTGGCATATTCCTGGTGTAGTCAATGAAGACAACACACCCCAAATTCCAGGAAAAAAGCCTGTAAGTTTTGAATTCCTAGGTTGCCAATAGTTGATTGAATTATGGGATTCAGTGACTGAATGACTCATTCCACAAACATCAATTAAGCACTTACAGAATGTTGGGTACTGTGCTAGGTGTATGGTATACAAAGATGTGTAGTGAAAAGAGTCCCTGTCTTTAAGGGGCATAGGAAGATGATTTATTCTTTCATTCAGTAAACACTTATGACTCTGCCCTCACGTGTCCGACAATGTACAAAGGGCTAGGAATATAGTGATGATCAAAATAAAATCTCTATCAACAAAGAACTCCATTTCGAAGAGAACTGAGAGTAAGCAGTTATAATATCTACAGTGATGAGCAATTTAATAGATTGGGGTCAGCAACATTTCTTTGTAAAAGATCAGATATTTTGCAACTGTTTCAAGCTTTGGCAGGCCACACAGGGTCTCTGCTGCACATTCTTCTTTGGGAAAAAAAATCCTTTAAATATGTAAACTATGTATAGCTACTCTACTTGACTGAATTTGGTCCACAGGCTATAGCTTGCGGACCACTAAACTGGTGAATATGGAGGATTCTCTGGGAGTCACTGTCTGGGAGGAGGGAAGGAGGCTTGGAAAGCTCTTGGGTTGGGGATGAGGGGCTGTGGGGGAATGAGGAAGAGCGAGAGAAAGCTGGCATTCAGACAGAGGGAACACCATTACCACAGCTCTCCGGGAGCTCTTCCATATGTACAACTGTGTCCCTGTTATTCTTAAACATCCCAATTCTCATTCCCCTTCAAAACTCCACTTGTGCCAATGAACATCTCTACAAGGAGGTCCCAGCCTCCCGGCAAAGCACTAATTACATTGCCTGAGTACCTCCCTCCAGAGCCGTTCAGTGCCTAATGGGGCCCTGGCTCTCCGTGATGTGCTCCTCGGCGCTTTTCATACTCTAGCACACTTCGGAACGATTCGGTGTCGCGTATGCCTCCAAATTTGTGCGGCTTCAGCGCAGCCAGTCTCTAAAGGATGCATGTAACTGACTCCTGGAAGGGGACAGGGCCTGCACTTTCTGCACTTCTCAGTTGTTTGCATGGAGATAATTATTTTCCCTTTCCTGGTTCAGAGCCACTAAATAAATAGGTAAGCCAACAAACAAGCTGCCAAACACATAAATAAATATGACTCTTGTTCCCCCCCTTTAAAGGAAACAATCTTACCCACATTCATGGCCATAGCTGTGGACCGGTTCCTTGCTCAGATGTGTGTGAGCAGACTTAGAGACTTGAGAGGCTGAGCCTGGGAAGGTTCATGTTCCGAGCTCACCTTCAGTGAGAGCAGCAACCGTGCCTGACCACACAGGCGTCCGTCTGTCCTCTACTTAAAACAGTCCCAAGAGACCTACTTCATAAGCCTCTTCCAGAAGCATCCTCAAATATAAGCCATGTGACACTGTATTTTAAATATATGTGTCCCTCAGTAGACTGTCTGCTGTGCAGGGCTGTGGAGCTCAGCACACAGCAGGAGGACCAGAGGCATAGGAAGATGGATGGCACGAACGGGAGGACCTGGCAGAGATTTCCTACAAAATGGCGGGCATGAGTCTCAGTATCTACCCTCCCTTGGGCCTTCTGAAAGAACTTCAAGAAAGTGTTCAAAATGAATCTTTCCAACCTCCCCTCAATAAGAAAACTTATTATTATTATTATTTTTTTTTGTCTAGCCTCTCTATTGGAACTTCATCCATCCCCATGATTCTTTTCAAATATTATCTTCTGCCTGGTTAATGCATTTGTTTCTTTTCGTAAATACCCTACTTTAGAAAGGACATGAATCTAACCAGTTAGACACGATTAGCAGGCAAAGGGTCTTCCTTATTAAGAACGGTTCGTTTTCCCTTCTTGAAAAAAATGGAGATATTTGAATCCCTGAATATACTCATTTATCACCGACCCCCAACAAGGCATCCAGGAGTGCTTCATGTAGGACATGAATAATTAAAAAAAAAAATGTGGTTGCAGACTGTGTCGTACATCCACGCAGCTTTATAAAACAAAGCAAATGATTACCATCAATTACAATAACCTCACTAGACAAGACTGCAATTAATCTACAGCTCTTGAGATAACGACTGTTGCACTGTGCCAAGGAAAATGCCTGGCATTAATTGACTTATCACGATCAGCGATGATAGATGGGACAGATGGCGATGTGATTATTCATTGTCAACAAAATAAACACACGCTCTGTTGCTAGAAGTGTCTACTTAGGTGCTCGTAGAGGATAGCCAAAAAACAGAGACCAAAGGTGGCTTTAAGGAGAACACTAAATAAAAATAAGACACCGACCTACAGGATGGGCTCTATGTACTCTAACTGGGGCTAAAACTCAGTGGAATCTGGTTGGGGGACATTTTCTAGCAGGAAATCATGGATTGCATGGGATTTCAGCACTAGAAGGTGCATTCCTTGCTCATGAGGATATGAGGTGAGATATTCTTATGAAGTCCTCAAATTCCATTTCATGCTTAATAATTCCAGTGATGGGAATTCGCTATTTTCAGAGGCAAACTCATTCCAGCAATGGATAGCTCTCACTGTTAGAACGTATTATTTATTTGGCTGAACTCCATCTGTCTAGGACTTCCATCCATGGACCCTAGCTCTTTTCCCTCATGCCACAGAGAAGGTGCCAAACTTTTCTTGGTCACTAAACTCTTAAATATCTCAAAGGCTAATACTTAGCCACGTGACATTATTTGGGTGCTTCTAGTATTTTGATTTCTTGCACCTAAACCCACACCAGTTCAGAAGCCACTCCATACCGAGGGGCTGGGAAAGAAATATGACATAGCTGATGTCGTCTGCCCATGACAAAGTGTGAGAGTTCTTGTGCTGAGGCCAAGGCTCTGGCTTGCCTTCTTGGGAAGCTATTCCCCAGATCCCATCCCTGTAGACAGCACCCCCAGCTTTGCCATTTGCAATGACACCTGGGTGCCCTTTTTAATGCTTGTGCAATATGGTTTGGTTGATTAAGTTCTCATTGTTTAGAAAACTGGGATAATTCCAGCAGAGCGAGGGCTAGAAGTGGCCCAGTGGTCACTCACCAGAATTTCTACAAGTGTGCAGAGCTGACTCCACTCCCTGAGGCCCTGATTCAATTGCTTTAGGGAAGGATTCAAATGTAAATATTTTGACAATGGTCCCCAGTTAATTCTCACTTGCATCTCTGTTTAGAGGCTCTATTCATTGAGAGCACTTAATAATGTGCTGGTGGAGTGAGTGTTTCACAAACCTAGTCAACAGACTCTCCTGGGGGCTTTAAAAATGCAGATTCCTTGGAGTGCCTGATACCTGCAGTCTGGGCATGTCTAGGAAAATTAATACTTTGAGAGATAAACTTGTTATATGTTTCCCTGAAGGATTTTGGAGAGACTCATTTACTCTAAAATTGTAGTTCCTATACAAATTACAACGCACCCTTTATCACACATTGAAGAAAAGGCAATTCTAAGGAACTCTACAAAGTAAAGATTTTAGCCAAGTAACCATCCAAATTTATTTTCACTCATTCATTGAATAAATTCATTAATAAATTAATTTTTAGTCAGAGGCAACATTATGATAAGGAGAAGAATGTAACAGTTCAGTGAGGGAGAAAAGCAAAGAAATGAGCAAGTAAGCCAACAAATAAAATACTTACAAATATTGAAATAATATGTATTTATAAAGGAAGTGTTTATCTAATTTATAATAGTCCTTAATTCAGACTGGTAATCCCTGGTCACTCTCAATTCATGGACTTTTGTCCTGCTTTCATCATCTTCCCTGCTCTATACTCTAGCCCAGAAACTGCAACTCTAGGGAGTTTTTCCATTAGGGTCCCTAAACTCGCCTACGAGTATAGTATGAGTATTAAAAACAATGCCAGGTTTAAACATGATATTGACTGAAAAAAAAATTAAAAGGACCAGGTCCATTGTGAGATACATACTTCTGTTATTTCACAGCTTTATCAGTTACCGAGGACTTTTAAAGACAAACACAGTTACTGGCTATTTAGCATGTAAGCCCCCTGGACTCCTGGTTGATAACCACCATCAAGTGTAAGAGGACAAATTAACTAGACCGTGCTTGTCAAGGGTCAGAACCCGGATGATATCTGTTTAAACCATAGCTCTCATCCTATAATTGAAGCCATTTTGGCTCACTGCTATGGTCTGAATCCTATCTGGGTTGATGGTGGCACACAATGATACTCACCATTAATGGTGACATACAGTGACATTTCCAATCTGTAGAAAGTCAGGCAGACCGTTTAGTTGCCTGACATTTGTTTCACAGTAAGTTATAGTTTTGTGCAAATAAGACCCATTCTGCCAGAAGGAAGAATTATGGAGCCTATACCCTTCTATGAGAGGCTGATGGTCCAGGGAGGTCTAAGTGAAGGTATGCAAGAAAAGTGAGGGTTTGGGGTTAAAATAATGCTCCAGAGACCACTGTAGGGTGTGGGTCATGAGAGCTGCGTCAATGTCTCAGAAGGAAATACCCTGTTCCATTGTGGCCTTCCCTAGAAAAAACTGGAAGCACAGTTTATAGACTTCCAGTCAACTTGCAAAAAGACAGATGGAGAAAGGAGGCACTGACCTTCTCATTTCACAGATTTAAAAGAAAGCTTTCCATCTGTTATCCCACCTTGGGTATAAATAGGCACCAAGCCTTATTAATTGGCACTCAACTTTAGGACTTCAACAGCCCCACATACCTCCCCAGAGAAGGCTTGTCCGTTGAGGAGGTGCTCCGACCCTTGGCTATCCTCACTCCCGAAGTGTAGTCGGATCTCCTCCAGCCGGTGGCTGTATGTCATGGGTCCTCCTGATATGTTAACCAAGTGCTCCTTGTCCAGGCGCAGGGACACATGTCTTCCAGTGTTGTACATGGTCCCACTGACCTGCAACACAATGCACAATAAGTCAAGCAAAGTTCTCTTTCTGTGTCTCACCAAACCCAGCATGGTGCTTAGACAAATGCCTTTTGCCTCCTCTTGATGGGCAACCATTAGGCTAAGTCTCTATATGAAATGGGGAGTAGAAGTACTTGGAGGGCATTCCTGCCCTACCTGGCTTATGTGGTACTTTCCGAGAGGCATAAACCACATTTACGATCACATGATCATGTAGGAATTTGAGGTAGGGATTCAAAGGAGACCTCAGCAATTGTGATTAATATTTTGAACATTGCACTTAGAAAAAGTCACTTGTTCCGCTTAACAACAGGTGTTGGCAAGGATGTGGAGAAAGAGGAACACTTGTGCACTGTCAGTGGGAAGGCAAACTGGGCCAGCCATTCTGCAAAAACAGTATGGAGTATCCTCAAAGAGTTAAAAAAAAGAATTACCCTTTGATCCAGCAATCACACTACTGGATATTTACCCAAAGAATACAAAAACACTGATGCAAAGGCACACAGGCAACCCTTTGTTCTTAGCAGCAGTATTTATAAGAGCCAAAGTTGGGAAGCAGTCCAAGTATCAATTAATAGCATTGTTAGATAAATGGATAAAGAAGACACACACACACACACACACACACAGAGAGAGAGAGAGAGAGAGAGAGAGAGAGAGGAATATTACTCAGCCATAAAAAAGAATGCAATTTTGTCATTTGCAGCAACATGGTTGCTATGGAGTATCAGGCTAAGCAAAACAAGTCACTCAGAGAAAGATAAATACGATTTCCCTTATATGTGGAATTTAAGAAATAAAACAAATGAGCAAAGGAAGAAAAAAGAGAGAGAGACAAATCATGAGACAGAATATTAACTCTCGAGAGCAAACTGATGGTCACTGGAAGGGGGGGCCAGGTGGGGGGGATGGGTGAAATAGGTGATGGGGATTAAGGAGTATGCTTGTCACCATGAACAACAGGTGATGTATGGGATGGTTGAATCACTCTATTGCACACCTGAAACTAATACTACCCTGTATGTTAACTATCCTGGAATTAAAATAAAAACTTAAAAAAACAACTTGCCCCTCTAACCTTAAGTACTTGGAATGTATACAGACACTGTAAAAGTTAAAATCTCAGGTGTGAGAAATTGGAGAAAGCAAGAGATGCCACAAAGACCAAATGAGAGACAAGGAAGCCAAAATGGGCGAACAGGAGTGAGCTGTCGTGAGAGACCGAAGGCTTTGGGCCGAAGTCTCAAGTGTGCAGTCCCATGTGCTTTTGTTAGGTCCCTCTCTTGCCCCTGCCACCAGAGGCTGTGCAGAATGTGAGCTCTGGGGGGCGCCTGGGTGGCTCAGTGGGTTAAAGCCTCTGCCTTCAACTCAGGTCATGATCCGAGGGTTCTGGGATGGAGTCCCGAATCGGGCTCTCTGCTTAGCAGGGAGCCTGCCCCTCCTCCCACCCGCAGCTTGCCTCTCTGCCTACTTATGATCTCTGTCTATCAAATAAATAAATACAATCTTTAAAAAAAAAAAAAAAGAATCTGAGCTCTGACCCCCTTCTCAGAGCTCAGGGATTCAGTGCTATGCTAAAGAGATGGATCCAAGTTTCCCATTTCCCTTCCTCACTCCTGATTCCATCTTGCTTCAGCCTCTCAACTGCTGACTTTACTGCTTGATGCTCCCTTTCCTTCTTTTCTCTTTAAACTTGGTATTCAGCTTTATTTTCTTGACTTAGGACCTCTCAACTCTTGATCCTAGAACCCCGATTCCTACCCTTGACTCTACTGCCTTCGTCTCCTGGGTTGACTTAGCTCTTGGGGCAGAACAGAAGATTAAAGGAGACACTGAATGGGTCTGAATGGAATGCTTCTGGATTCTCAGAGGCTGGGATACTTGGATTTTCTTCCTGCTTACTCTGACTTGGGCCCAGCCTTCTGCCTTAGGGATTCCTTAATGGCTTTATGTAATGTCTGATGCCTTCCTTTGTCATGTTTTTATTTATTCTTTCACTAGCGCTATCCTTATCTGCCCCTCCACTTTTCTGACACTAGTTTTGTGAATAATCAAATAGGTCTGTAGATGGCTCACTGTGGCAGAGACAGTAATGCCCACTAAATACTCCATTGACTCATGATTCTGCCATTTTGCTGTAAGGTGGAGCCCATGTGACTGATGTTGGGAGAGATGGGAGAGGACACAACGAGTATCACTTACAGGGTGAAACCGTGGAAAACTTATGCACAAATCTCCAGTATCTCTCTCCCCGGCTGCTTCAATCCCTGGGGCCATGTGGAAATATGTAAATGTTCTGTAGCTACAAGATGGAGCTCACGTCAGCCTGGGTGCTTGGCAGATTAGAGAGCAGATTGCAAAAATGGCCAGAATTCTTCACCTCCCTCTAACTGCATTCCTTACAACATGATTCTGTAGCTGCTTCCATCAAGATAGGGGTCTGCTTCTCTCCCTCCTGACTCTGGGCTGGCCTTTTCACTTGCTTTGGCCAATACAGAATATGACATCTGTGCTTTCTCCTTCTGGGAAACTTGAGACCATGTCAACAAGGGCTAGCCTGCTGGGGGATGATACAACACTGAAGAGAGTAATTCAAGGAGAAGTCATCACAAACTGACCACCCCATGGCTGGCCTGCCAACTGACTGGCCCAGCTGAGGTCAACTTAGCCTGGCCTGGACCAGAAGAACTGCCCACAGACCCACAGACTTGGAAGCTAAATAATTGGGGTTTTAAGCCCCTAAGTTTTGGAGGTAGTTTGTAATAGAGCAAAAGCTAACATATACACTAGGTGATTAATCTTCCCCCTCCTGAATCTGGAACTAGCAACAGAAACTCTGTTGAGGGCCTGGCACTGTTGAGTACCTGAACTGGAAAGTCACATGGAGTCCAGAGATGCAGCCTGCTGGGTAGCTGGAAGTCAGACCAGAGAGAAGCAGATGTGCCAGCAGTGACAGAGGAAACCTTGCACTGGCAGAGAGAGAACAGCTACTTGACCTTCAGAAATCCTTCACATCTTCTTCATGAGGTCTGAGCTGCATTTTCTCATATGCTTTACATCTTACCAATAAATTAATTTTTTTCTCAAGCTATCTATTCTTTGCAACCAGATAATCCCGAAGTGTGCATGCCTCCATTCTCAAATAAATGCATAATCAGTATGAGATCATGAGGCCTTGTCTTTTCTTCACATCCCAACACACGAGTTTCTTGGCAGTAAAATGGTTAGAGATAGGTTTGTGTTTGACATTGCATTTATTGTTAAGTAAAATTTACTTTTTGTAATTATTAAGATAATATACAGGTATTATATATGGTTAGAAAGATATAGAGAGGCTCAAGGAAATAAAAATCAGCCACAATTCCACAATAATCCAATGATCATCACTAATATTTTGATATATATATTCTTACAACTATATATACTATAACATATATGAATGACTATCTATACCCATATTTTAACGAGATCATTTTATATATGTGTCTGTATAATCAGATGAGTGATTTTTCACATACATGTATATATATATGAGTTTGTGTATATAAATATATACTATTATTTATAATATGTTATGTGTAACATTAATATAAAAATTGTATTACTAGTATATATTTATTATAGATTAATATATAAATCATTAATTGAGGCAGGAATCTATCAAAATCCTAGAGGAGAACAGAGGCAGTAACCTCTTCGACATCAGCCACAGCAACTTCTTTCAAGACATCTCTCCAAAGGCAAAGGAAACAAAAGTGAAAATGAACTCTCAGGACTTCATCAAGATCAAAAGCTTCTGCACAGCAAAGGAAACAGTCAAGAAAACAAAGAGGCAACCCACGGAATGGGAGAAGATATTTGCAAATGACAGTACAGACAAAAGGTTGATATCCAGGATCTATAAAGAATTTCTTAAACTCAACACACACAAAACAGATAAGCATGTCAAAAAATGGGCAGAAGACATGAACAGACACTTCTCCAATGAAGACATACAAATGGCTATCAGACACATGAAAAAATGTTCATCATCACTAGCCATCAGGGAAATTCAAATTAAAACCACATTGAGATACCACCTTACACTAGTTAGAATGGCCAAAATTAGCAAGACAGGAAACAACGTGTGTTGGAGAGGACGTGGAGAAAGGGGAACCCTCTTACACTGTTGGTGTGAATGCAAGTTGGTGCAGGCTCTTTGGAGAACAGTGTGGAGATTCCTCAAGAAATTAAAAATACAACTTCCCTATGACCCTGCCATTGCACTACTGGGTATTTACCCCAAAGATACAGATGCAGTGAAAAGAAGGGCCATCTGTACCCCAATGTTTATAACAGCAATGGCCACGGTCGCCAAGATGCCCTTCAACGGACAAATGGATAAGGAAGATGTGGTCCATATATACTATGGAGTATTATGCTTCCATCAGAAAAGATGAATACCCAACTTTTGTAGCAACATGGGCGGGACTGGAAGAGATTATGCTGAGTGAAATAAGTCAAGCAAAGAGAATCAATTACCATATGGTTTCACTTGTGGAGTGAAACCATATTTGTGGTTTTATTTGTGGAGCATGACAAATAACATGGAGGACATGGTGAGATGGAGAGAAGGGAATTGAGGGAAATTGGAAGGGGAGATGAACTATGAGAGACTATGGACTCTGAAAAACAATCTGAGGGTTTTGAAGGGGTGGGGGGTGGGAGGTCGGGGGAGCCAGGTGGCAGGTATTATGGAGGGCACGGATTGCATGGAGCACTGGGTGTGGTGCATAAACAATGATTTCTGTTACACTGAAAAGAAAAACAAAAAGATAAAAAGCTTCTGCACAGCAAAGGAAACAGTCAACAAAACAAAAAGAAAACCCAAGGAATGAGAGAAGATAATTGCCAAACTGTGGAAAGAGCCAAGATGCCCTTCAACAGACGAATGGATAAAGAAGATATGGTCCAATATGGAATATTATGCCTCCATCAGAAAGGATGAATACCCAACTTTTGTATCAACATGAACAGCACTGGAGGAGATTATGCTGAGTGAAATAAGTTAAGCAGAGAGTCAATTATCACATGGTTTCACTTACTTGTGGAGCATAAGGATTAGCATGGAGGACATTAGGAGAAGGAAAGGAAAAGTGAAATGAGGGAAATTAGAGGGGGAGATGAACCATGAGAGACTGTGGACTCTGAGAAACAACCTGGGGTTTTGGAGGGGAAGGAGGCAGGGGGATGAGTGAGCCTGGTGGTGGGTGTTAAGGAGAGCACATATTGTATGGAGCACTGGGTGTGGTGCAATGAATCTTGGAACACTGAAAAAATAATATACAATTTTTAAAAATCATTAATTGTGTTTATATTAATATATAAATAATATACCATGACATAGTATTAGATGAATGCAATATTATTTAATATATAATAAATAATACATATTATTATATATTAACTTTTATATACATAAATTATATATATAATGTACATGAATACAATATGCTTATTTACATATATATTTATATATATAAATATCACATATGATTATATATTATATAAATACATATATAATTTTCACAAACATGAATATTTCCAGGTCATTAAATTGCTCTTCTGTAATAATACTTTGAAATGGTTGCATAATACTCCACTGTAAAAATACAGAACTTATGGTTGACACTTTACATCCCCTTCATATTTTCACTATTGCAAAAATGTACTGCAATGAGCATCCTATGGATAAATTAGTCTTATTGATCCAGGGATATTTCAGTTGGCAAGTTCTGCATCAAGTGCTGAGCACATGACTATCTACGGCCACAGCCATCAATGTGGAGAGCAGACCCCACAGAGCAGAGCTGGATCTCTGTAATTATCTTCAAATGACACAGCACCATGACATTCATCCAGTAGCATCCGTGTGCACCTATTGTGTGCGAGGCAGTGTAAAAGGAACTGCTCTGAATTTTTTTATAAGACTTTTATTTATTTGAGAGAGAGAGTGAGTGGGCGGGAGGGGGCAGAGGGAGAGGGAAAAGCAGACGCCCCCCTGAGCTGGGAGGACAATGTGGGGCTCGATCCCAGGACCCTGAGATCATGATCTGAGCAGGAGGCAGATGCTTCACTGACTGAGCCACCCAGGCACCCCACCGTCCTAAATTTTTAGAGGACATATGCTCTATTCCATTAGGCAAGTATCTGGGGTTTTCCTGCACTTCTGGAAATCTTTCCATCTGTGCTTGTCTAATGGCTAATGTTCCTAAGAAAACTGTTGCACACTGAAACAAGGCAGGGGCCAGGTGGTATGCTTGTTTGCATTTCCCCAGGACTTAAAAAAAACATACTGGCACATAGCAGGTGGGAGAAGGAAGGACTCTTGAGTCAAAAGATTCCCAGTGTGCCTCTTTGTGACCTTGGGTGGTTCAGTGAATTTCCTGAAGCGTCTACATAATATAGAGATAAGAACCTTGCCCCTCCCCCCATGAAAATGGATAGAAAACTATAAGACATATAGGAAACACATGTCAAAATGATAGAAGTAAATCATCCTCATCAGTAATTATTTTAAATGTAAATAGATTCCACTTATATGAGGTCCCCAGAGTAGTAAGAGTCATAGGGATAGAAAGTGGAACGTGATTGCCAGCAGCTGCCGGGAGAGAAACAGGGAGTTGTTACTTAATGGGCACAGAACTTTCAGTTTTGCAAGAGGAAAAGAGTTCTGGAGATGCATGGCAGTGATGGTTGTTCAGACTTAAGACCATGACGATGCTCGACAAGGGACCCATGCTGATCTTCCCCACTACCCAGCGCCCAGTGGAATACAGTGTTGCTTGTTAAACATCACAATGAAGGACTTCCACTGACTCCTGCATTGTGATGGTTTGATTGCCCCTCATTTCGGATTTTATTTATTTATTTCATTTATTATTTATTATTTTATTTTATTTATTTTTTTATTTAGAGACCATGTGAGGTGGGCGAGGAACAGAGGGAGGGAGAGAAAGAGAGAAAGAGAGACAGACAGGATCCTAAGTAGGCTCCACACTTAGCACAGAGCCCAAGGAGGGGTTCCATCCCACAGCCCTGCACTCATGGCCCGAGCCGCAATCAAGAGTCCGAATAACACCTCTAACTGTGTGTTAGGAGCCAAGGATGGCATGGTGACTAAAACCAGGCACAGTCTCTGCCCTCACGGAGCTCACACTCTCCACCAAGCAGAGACCAGAGAAGGGGAATGGAGTTATGAGGAATCCACCTGCAACTTGACCATTTGCCTGTGTGTTCTTGCAGCTAGACGCAACACCCCTTTATCCCCACCCTTTCCCTAGACACTGAAATAACATTAATTTGTATTAATCAAAAAAAGCTGTGTAGCCCGGGTATGGTTTGTTGCACTTTAATTTAAAAATAAAAGCTTGACAACATTATGTATGATATCTAATGGTACATCTGCACTGTAGTAATTAACATTGCAATAGTGTCATTTTAACTGTAATGCTAATTACAGTGTTTCCAATGAACTACTTTGGTGCACAGCATGTTGGAAAAAGTTGTCTCATGTTGACCAGGAAGCAGAGCTGAGCAGAGAAGTTGAATCTGCAGGGGAGATCCCGGCTGCCTCTGGCTGCTTCCATTGTCCCCCTCTATGTTTTATTTTCATTCATTGCAAAATGAGTTGAGAGGCATAAGTTATGATTATTTTGCAAGGGAGGAATGCAAGTGCTGTTGCTGATGGCTCAGTGACTTATCTAGGATGACACAACGGGCGGGCGTGGCAAAGCCCATCAGGTCTAGCGATCTTGATGTGAGCACGGGCAAGCATCACAGCCCCTTCCAGATGGAGGCCACATTGGGAATTGTGATTTCTCCTCCAGTCTCTAAATGCAGGGCTTAGGCAGGGGCAGAGGCAGCAAGGTTCCTTTTCAGGAAAATAGGGGACCAGAATGGACACTTGGCCACTGAAGTTCATCCTGGGAGGAGACCTGGAGAAATCTGTAGGTCAAAGAAGTTCCTTGATTTCCTGGCCTGTGGTCATTTTCACTGGTTGGAGTGGGGTGGACCCGTATGTGTTGGGAGCAGGCAACAGGTGGTCCACAGAGGGACTGCATATCACTCAATATTATCTTGATCACTTGAAGACATCTAAAAGACATGTGTTCTTTTGCAAAGCAAAGAATTAACCTCAGGTTACTCGTTTTGTAAAGTTGGATGTCTTCTTATAGCAAATACAGAGGTTTACAGTAATTTGTGGTTGGCCAAGTCCTATAATTAAATGGATTCATATCTTTTATGCTGATGACACCACTGTATTAGAAGAAAATAAATCCAGTCATTGTGTTTTTAGGGTCAAGAGAAGTTTGTTTCTTTGACAGTCAGCAATGATCTTGTTCATAACAGCTGCCATCTTGGTTCGAACTGTTCTTTGGTGTCTGGTACAGTGCTAAGTCCTGAACCTAAACTTAAGGATGTGTTACAATTTCTCCCTCACCAAACCCAGCACCAAACAAATGTAGTACTTAGACTCATGCCATTTGCTTCCTCTTAAAACAGTAAGATAGTGGGCTAACCCCACCTGTGGCAAGGAGGCCTCCCACAGGGCATACCTGTCTTGGGCCTCTGGTCATTTTCCACTGGAAGGCAAATGGGGTCATTGGTTGGGGAGCTGGAGATTTACTCCACATATCTCTGGCTCTAAAGCGTGTGATTTTAGCTGCTGGAAATGATTAGATTGCACAACTAACGACCTAACAGTGCCATATGACAGATTTTCTTTAAATACAAGTTGATGGTATAGGAGCCCCACAGGGTGTTTGGGATTGTTTATTGCAGTAGTTAGAGTTCTCTGGAGAAAAGGAAAGCAGTAGGATGTGTGTGGCAGGTTCAAATTCTGTAGGGTGGGCGGCAGGTTGGCGAACCAGAGAAGAGCCAATGAGGCAGCTCAAGTGTGAAGGCCGTTTGCTGCAGAATCCCTTCTGGCTTCAAGAAGCTCAGTCCTTTCGTTCTCATCAGGCATTCACCTGACTGGGGGCACCAACCCACATTATGGAGCACCATCTGATTAATTCAAAATCCACAGATATAAATGTTTGTCTCATCCAAAAATACCCTCATGGAAACATCCAGAATGATGTTTGACCAAATATCTGGACACTGTGGCCCAACCAAATTGACATAGAAAATTAACCATCATATTTATCTTCACAACCCATTTGCTTTCTTTGTTATATCTTGTTTAAGCTGGTCTTGCCCAGCTGTGCTGATACTATACATAACACATCTATGTAATATATGTGTATATTTATAGATATTATTTATTTTATTTATATTTTAAACATATATTATATATAATATATATGTGTATATGTGTGTGTATATATATGCATATATATATATCTCATATATTTTTACATCACCTAATTTAAAAAGTCAGCTGTCCTAAACTATTCAGTATACCTCAATCACATGGAGGGAGAGCCAGTTTGAAATAATCTATGTCTGAGTCCTAGAATAATCATAAAGAAATGATTTAACTCTTCTTGTCAAAGGCTTTGTGCGCAACAAGGTAAATCTATCCTTGAGTCTGGAAGAGAACTCAGAGACAATTCTGGTGTACGTCCCTCATGTTATCTATCTTCCTATTTCCAGATTGGGGGGGGAGGAGGAAGTGCATCTTTTTTAAATGACCCAATTCACAAAATAATCATAGTGACGATTTTTTGTTTAATAGAGATAACACAGGGTTGATGTTTATTGAGGACAGCTAAGCATAAGTAAACCTTACCCTCAGAAATTCCAGAAGATTCAATAAAATTACCTGCCTGGTATGACACAAAGCTAATGTGAGGTTTCCTTTCTATTCTCTCTCAAGGAAGCCTGACCCAAATCTCCTGTAATATACTCAGAAATAATTCCCTACATCTTAAATGGAAATGTTAACACTACAAATGGAGCGTCTGAGAGGAAACAGAATCTCAATCTCTTTGTGTGAAAGGAAGAGGTGACCATCTGACTTGGCAGGAGAATGACTATATTCTCAGCAGGATTCATTAGGGAAGCCATGGGCAGGATGCACCCACAAATTTTGAGGACCTACTGTATATCAGACGCTGTGCCAACTTTTTGAAATTTTAATTCCAGGGTAGTTAACATATGGTGTTTTATTAGTTTTAGATATACAATATAGTGATTCAACGCTTCCCTACATCAGCCAGCGCTCATCAGGATTAGTGTGCTTTTAACCCCCCCATCCCCCATTTCACCATCCCCTACCCACCTCCACTCTGGCAACCATCTGCTCGTTCTCTATAGTTAAGGGTCAGTTTTTGGTTTCTCTTTTTCTCTTTTTCCTTGCTCATTGAAATTGCACTTGGGAGTGAAATTACACGGTATTTGTTTTTCTCTGACTGGTTTATTTCACTTAGCATTATAGTCACTAGCTCTATCCCTGTCATCGCAAATGGCAAGATTTCATTGTTTTTTTTTTAATGGCTGAATAATATTCCAGTATATATATTATATCTTCCGTTGATGGATGGTTGCGCTGCTTTTATTGTTTGTTTATTGTAAATAATGCTACACTAAACACAAGACTGCATGTTTTTTTTTTTTGAATTAGTTTTTTCATATTCTTTGGGTAAACAGTCAGTAGTGAGATTGCTGGATCACAGAGTAATTCTATTTTTCATTTTTTGAGGGACCTCCATACTGTCTTCCACAGCGGCTACACCACTGGGCCCTCCCACCAACACAGCAATGTTACTTTGTAGATCAGGAAACTAGGTACAGATAGGCTAAGAACTCTACTCAAGGGTGTGAGAGAAGCAAGTAAGGGAACTACAGCTCAAAAGAAGTCTTAATGACTCGGACTGAGGAGTCAAGATGGCGGAGAAGTAGCAGGCTGAGACTACCTCAGCTAGCAGGAGGTCAGCTAGAGAGCTTATCTAAAGATTGCAAACACCTGCAAATCCATCGGCAGATCAAAGAGAAGAAGAACAGCAATTCTAGAAACAGAAAAACAACCACTTTCTGAAAGGTAGGACTGGCGGAGAAGTGAATCCAAAGCGAAGGGAAGATAGACCCTGGGGGGAGGGGCCGGCTCCCGGCAAGCGGCGGAGCAATGGAGCACAAAATCAGGACTTTTAAAAGTCTGTTCCGCTGAGGGACATCGCTCAGGAGGCTAAACCGGGGCGAAGCCCACGCGGGGTCGGCGTGACCTCAGGTCCCGCGGGGTCACAGAAGGATCGGCGGTGTCTGAGTGTCGCAGAGCTTGCGGATATTGGAGCAGGAAAGCCGGCTGCAGAGACAGAGCCAACAGTAAGCTCGCAGCTCGGAGTTGCCTTGAACCGGTCGCAAGCTCGGTGAGCTCGGAGCGCAGCTGGAGGTTAGGCAGACGCGAGTTACTAGGAGCTGTTCGCTGAGGGCGCAAAGGGGAGCGGGGCCCCGGGCTCTCGGCTCCTCCGGGCCGGAGACCAGGAGGCCGCCATTTGTATTCCCGTCCTCCGGAACTCTACGGAAAGCGCTCAGGGAACAAAAGCTCCTGAAAGCAAAGCCGAGCAGATCACTCAGCCCGGCCCCTGGTAAGGGCGGCGTAATTCCGCCTGGGGTAAAGACACTTGAGAATCACTACACCAGGCCCCTCCCCCAGAAGATCAACAAGAAATCCAGGCAAGACCAAGTTCACCTACCAAGGAGTGCAGTTTCAATACCAAGGAGAGAGCAGCAGAATTCCAGAGGAGGAGAAAACAAACCACGGAACTCATGGCTTTCTGCCTGTGATTTTTTAGTCTTGCAGTTAATTTAATTTTTTTTTCATTTTTTTTTCTCTTCTTCTGCTAAAATTTTTTATAACTTTTACCCTTTTCTTTTTTAACGTTTTTTAACTAGATTATCTAATATATATATATTTTTCTTTTTTATACTTTTCTTTATTCATTTTCTTTTTTTTAATTCTTTTTTCTTTTTTTTCTTTCTTTCTTTTTGAACCTCTTTTTATCCCCAAATCAGAAGAGATCCTAATCTCTTCAATCTTTTTTTTCTTAATTCTTTTTTAAATTCTTGATTGAATTTTTAATTCAATCTCTTTTTTTTAATTCTTTTTTTTTCTTTCTTTCTTTTTGAACCTCTTTTTATCCCCAAATCAGAAGAGATCCCAATCAGAAGAGACTGGGAGGTCCCAATCAAAGGAGATCCCAATCAGAGGAGATCCCTCACCCAATCGTGAGGGGGGAGAAATCCCCCCTCACGATTTGGGATCTCTTCTGATTTGGTTAAAGCATATTTTCCTGGGATTGTTGCCACCCTTTTAGTATTTTACTTGCTCCTTCATATACTCTTAGCTGGACAAAATGACAAGGCGGAAAAATTCACAACAAAAAAAAAGAACAAGAGGCAGTACCGAAGGCTAGGGACCTAATCAATACAGACATTGGTAATATGTCAGATCTAGAGTTCAAAATGACAATTCTCAAGGTTATAGCCGGGCTTGAAAAAGGCATGGAAGATATTAGAGAAACCCTCTCCAGAGATATAAAAGCCCTTTCTGGAGAAATAAAAGAACTAAAATCTAACCAAGTTGAAATCAAAAAAGCTATTAATGAGGTTCAATCAAAAATGGAGGCTCTCACTGCTAGGATAAATGAGGCAGAAGAAAGAATTAGCGATATAGAAGACCAAATGACAGAGAATAAAGAAGCTGAGCAAAAGAGGGACAAACAGCTACTGGACCATGAGGGGAGAATTCGAGAGATAAGTGACACCATAAGACGAAACAACATTAGAATAATTGGGATTCCAGAAGAAGAAGAAAGAGAGAGGGGAGCAGAAGGTATACTGGAGAGAATTATTGGGGAGAATTTCCCCAATATGGCAAAGGGAACGAGCATCAAAATTCAGGAGGTTCAGAGAACGCCCCTCAAAATCAATAAGAATAGGCCCACACCCCGTCACCTAATAGTAAAATTTACAAGCCTTAGTGACAAAGAGAAAATCCTGAAAGCAGCCCGGGAAAAGAAGTCTGTAACATACAATGGTAAAAGTATTAGATTGGCAGCTGATTTATCCACAGAGACCTGGCAGGCCAGAAAGAGCTGGCATGACACTTTCAGAGCACTAAACGAGAAAAACATGCAGCCAAGAATACTATATCCAGCTAGGCTATCATTGAAAATAGAAGGAGAGATTCAAAGCTTCCAGGACAAACAAAAACTGAAAGAATTTGCAAACACCAAACCAGCTCTACAGGAAATACTGAAAGGGGTCCTCTAAGCAAAGAGAGAGCCTACAAGTGGTAGATCAGAAAGGAACAGAGACAATATACAGTAACAGTCACCTTACAGGCAATACAATGGCACTAAAATCATATCTCTCAATAGTTACCCTGAATGTTAATGGGCTAAATGCCCCAATCAAAAGACACAGGGTATCAGAATGGATAAAAAAACAAAACCCATCTATATGTTGCCTCCAAGAAACTCATTTTAAACCTGAAGACACCTCCAGACTTAAAGTGAGGGGGTGGAAAAGAATTTACCATGCTAATGGACATCAGAAAAAAGCAGGAGTGGCAATCCTTATATCAGATCAATTAGATTTTAAGCCAAAGACTATAATAAGAGATGAGGAAGGACACTATATCATACTCAAAGGGTCTGTCCAACAAGAAGATCTAACAATTTTAAATATCTATGCCCCCAACGTGGGCGCAGCAAACTATATAAACCAATTAATAACAAAATCAAAGAAACACATCAACAATAATACAATAATAGTAGGGGACTTTAACACTCCCCTCATTGAAATGGACAGATCATCCAAGCAAAAGATCAACAGGGAAAGAAAGGCCTTAAATGATACACTGGATGAGATGGACATCACAGATATATTCAGAACATTTCATCCCAAAGCAACAGAATACACATTCTTCTCTAGTGCACATGGAACATTCTCCAGAATAGATCACATCCTCGGTCCTAAATCAGGACTCAACCGGTATCAAAAGATTGGGATCATTCCCTGCATATTTTCAGACCACAATGCTCTGAAGCTAGAACTCAACCACAAGAGGAAGTTTGGAAAGAACACAAATACATGGAGACTAAACAGCATCCTTCTAAAGAATGAATGGGTCAACCGGGAAATTAAAGAAGAATTGAAAAAAATCATGGAAACAAATGATAATGAAAATACAACGGTTCAAAATCTGTGGGACACAACAAAGGCAGTCCTGAGAGGAAAATATATAGCGGTACAAGCTTTTCTCAAGAAACAAGAAAGGTCTCAGGTACACAACCTAACCCTACACCTAAAGGAGCTGGAGAAAGAACAAGAAAGAAACCCTAGGCCCAGCAGGAGAAGAGAAATCATAAAGATCAGAGCAGAAATCAATGAAATAGAAACCAAAAAAACAATAGAACAAATCAACCAAACTAGGAGCTGGTTCTTTGAAAGAATTAATAAAATTGATAAACCCTTGGCCAGACTTATCAAAAAGAAAAGAGAAAGGACACAAATAAATAAAATCATGAATGAAAGAGGAGAGATCACAACTAACACCAAAGAAATACAAACTATTATAAGAACATACTATGAGCAACTCTACGCCAACAAATTTGACAATCTGGAAGAAATGGATGCATTCCTAGAAACATATAAACTACCAAAATTGAACCAGGAAGAAATAGAAAGCCTGAACAGACCCATAACCAGTAAGGAGATTGAAACAGTCATTAAAAATCTCCAAACAAACAAAAGCCTAGGGCCAGACGGCTTCCCGGGGGAATTCTACCAAACATTTAAAGAAGAACTAATTCCTATTCTCCTGAAACTGTTCCAAAAAATAGAAATGGAAGGAAAACTCCCAAACTCATTTTATGAGGCCAGCATCACCTTGATCCCAAAACCAGACAAGGATCCCATCAAAAAAGAGAGCTATAGACCAATATCCTTGATGAACACAGATGCAAAAATTCTCACCAAAATACTAGCCAATAGGATTCAACAGTACATTAAAAGGATTATTCACCACGACCAAGTGGGATTTATCCCAGGGCTGCAAGGTTGGTTCAACATCTGCAAATCAGTCAATGTGATACAACACATCAATAAAAGAAAGAACAAGAACCATATGATACTCTCAATAGATGCTGAAAAAGCATTTGACAAAGTACAGCATCCCTTCCTGATCAAAACCCTTCAAAGTGTAGGGATAGAGGGCACATACCTCAATATCATCAAAGCCATCTATGAAAAACCCACTGCAAATATCATTCTCAATGGAGAAAAACTGAAAGCTTTTCCACTAAGGTCAGGAACACGGCAGGGATGTCCATTATCACCACTGCTATTCAACATAGTACTAGAAGTCCTAGCCTCAGCAATCAGACAACAAAAGGAAATTAAAGGCATCCAAATCGGCAAAGAAGAAGTCAAATTATCACTCTTCGCAGATGATATTATACTCTATGTGGAAAACCCAAAAGACTCCACTCCAAAACTGCTAGAACTTATACAGGAATTCAGTAAAGTGTCAGGATATAAGATCAATGCACAGAAATCAGTTGCATTTTTCTACACCAACAACAAGACAGAAGAAAGAGAAATTAAGGAGTCAATCCCATTTACAATTGCACCCCAAACCATAAGATACCTAGGAATAAACCTAACCAAAGAGGCTAAGAATCTATACTCAGAAAACTATAAAGTACTCATGAAAGAAATTGAGGAAGACACAAAGAAATGGAAAAATGTTCCATGCTCCTGGATTGGAAGAATAAATATTGTGAAAATGTCTATGCTACCTAAAGCAATCTACACATTTAATGCAATTCCTATCAAAGTACCATCCATCTTTTTCAAAGAAATGGAACAAATAATTTTAAAATTTATATGGAACCAGAAAAGACCTCGAATAGCCAAAGGGATATTGACAAAGAAAGCCAAAGTTGGTGGCATCACAATTCCGGACTTCAAGCTCTATTACAAAGCTGTCATCATCAAGACAGCATGGTACTGGCACAAAAACAGACACATAGACCAATGGAACAGAATAGAGAGCCCAGAAATAGACCCTCAACTCTATGGTCAACTAATCTTTGACAAAGCAGGAAAGAATGTCCAATGGATAAAAGACAGCCTCTTCAATAAATGGTGTTGGGAATATTGGACAGCCACGTGCAGAAAAATGAAATTGGGCCATTTCCTTACACCACACACAAAAATAGATTCAAAATGGATGAAGGACCTCAATGTGAGAAAGGAATCCATCAAAATCCTTGAGGAGAACACAGGCAGCAACCTTTTCGACCTCAGCCGCAGCAACATCTTCCTAGGAACATCGCCAAAGGCAAGGGAAGCAAGGGCAAAAATGAACTTTTGGGATTTCATCAAAATCAAAAGCTTTTGCACAGCAAAGGAAACAGTTAACAAAACCAAAAGACAACTGACAGAATGGGAGAAGATATTTGCAAACGACATATCAGATAAAGGATTAGTGTCCAAAATCTATAAAGAACTTAACAAACTCAACACCCAAAGAACAAATAATATAATCAAGAAATGGGCAGAGGACATGAACAGACGTTTCTGCAAAGAAGACATCCAGATGGCCAACAGACACATGAAAAAGTGCTCCATATCACTCGGCATCAGGGAAATACAAATCAAAACCACAATGAGATATCACCTCACACCAGTCAGAATGGCTAAAATCAACAAGTCAGGAAATGACAGATGCTGGCGAGGATGCGGAGAAAGGGGAACCCTCCTACACTGTTGGTGGGAATGCAAGCTGGTGCAACCACTCTGGAAAACAGCATGGAGGTTCCTCAAAATGTTGAAAATAGAACTGCCCTATGACCCAGCAATTGCACTACTGGGTATTTACCCTAAAGATACAAACGTAGTGATCCGAAGGGGCACGTGCACCCGAATGTTTATAGCAGCAATGTCCACAATAGCCAAACTATGGAAAGAACCTAGATGTCCATCAACAGATGAATGGATCAAGAAGATGTGGTATATATACACAATGGAATACTATGCAGCCATCAAAAGAAACGAAATCTTGCCATTTGCGACAACATGGATGGAACTAGAGCGTATCATGCTTAGCGAAATAAGTCAAGCGGAGAAAGACAAATATCATATGATCTCCCTGATATGAGGAAGTGGTGATGCAACATGGGGGCTTAAGTGGGTAGGAGAAGAATCCATGAAGCAAGATCGGATAGGGAGGGAGACAAACCATAAGTGACTCTTAATCTCACGAAACAAACTGTGGATTGCTGGGGGGAGGGGGGTTGGAAGAAGGGGGGTAGGGTTATGGACATTGGGGAGGGTTTGTGCTTTTGGGTAAATTGGAAGTGGAGATGAAGCATGAGAGACTATGGACTCTGAAAAACAATCTGAGGGTTTGAAGTGGCGGGGGGGGGTGGGAGGTTGGGGTACCAGGTGATGGGTATTATAGAGGGCACAGCTTGCATGGAGCACTGGGTGTGGTGAAAAAATAATGAATACTGTTTTTCTGAAAATAAATAAATTGGGAAAAAAAAAAAAGAAGTCTTAATGACTCAAAGTTCATGGTCTTCCTACTGTCTTGGAGAGCAATTTCAAAGCCACCAAGGAGAGGCTGCCCTCCATTTATCATGAGCCTGTAAATCTCAGAAATATAATAATGGTCATTTTAATTATTTATTTTGGAGTTGGCATATGAGTCCTCTTCACTCGTCATGCAAGAGTGTTAGCATTCTTGCCTTTAAGATACAGTCTTACTCAGCAGATGGTCTACTGTACTTGGAGTGAACACAATGGGCCAATGGATGTCACTATAATATTCACCACAACAGCTGTGATATATATATATATTTTTTTCCAGGCCCTGTACTTATTCTTTCCCATGCATTATCTCCTTTAATCCTTACACTACCCATGTGAGGAAGGTATTGTTATTCATATCCTACAGCGGAGGAGATGGAGGCTCAAGGACTCATGACTAGAGTTAGAAATAACAGAGATATTGGCAGAGTCAGAATTCCAGCCCAGGCCTGTTTGAATCCAAGTTCTCTAGCTCTGGAAGAGAAGAAGCCTGGAAGTTGGTGGAAACAGTTTTGGGGAAATCATGTAACTTCTAAGTAGCTTCTAGGATTGGGGATAAGGTTGTAAAGTTCAAATATGGGGTCCCCCTCGGTGTGCCAGAATGGGTTCAATTTGGCCAGTCCTAGCCTGAATAGCCTTGTGGTTTCTAGACCCAGGAGAGCATAGCCCCTATTTGCTGGGGCTTGAGGGATGGGCCACACCTGCCTATTCTATTGTTGGCTTAGCAAGTAGGTGGCCAAGACTGTCATGTTGGCTCAGTGCCTAGAAGGGTTAGTGAAGGAGGTCTGACAGCATGCTCTATAAATTAGGTGTCCTTTCATTGCAACTGAGGCTTCCTATTTTATGTCTCTGAACGCTCTGCTGAGGTGTGTAATAGGTCCTTTTTGAATGTAATTAGTGAGCCCAAGAGATTTAAGAACATCCCTTAGTCTGGTTTCCTATAGAGTAGCTCGAGATGCTGAAGGGCTGATGTGTAAAGGCAGAAGGCAAGAAACCAGTGGGCTGCTAGCTCACATGGACACTCCAGTGGCATCACTCCAAGGAAAAGCGACGTGGCAGAAATAACTGGAGTCAGTCATTGACCTCACTACATCACAGCATATACACGGCTTGGAAAAATTCAGATACTATGAATTCTAGAGCTGAAAGGACTTCAGAGACAATCAAGCCCAACATTTTCCTCAAAAAACCCAGAGGACTGGGACACAGAGAAGTTGAGAGGCTCATCCAGGATTGCATAGCAAGTAAGTGGCAGGTTCAAGACTAGAAATTAACCAGCCAACACTGTTCCTTGCTCTGGGAAGCATATCTCCTCTTCTTCTTATTCTTTTGTTTTTCTCCTAAATTATTTTAGGCAGATTGTACATAAGCATACTGACTCAGCGACTCAGAGTTGGAAATGCTGGGTGTGTATACATGAATACCATAACCCACAGAAAACTAGAAAAGAGTCAGCCTGACATCTGGGCTTAGCATTTACATGATGTCAGTCATCTGGATTCAGGGCTCTTCTCACTGCTCGTCTAGACATTTTGTGCTACGTAGATTTCAGAGTAATAATTAGACATTGAAGGGATTAATTGTTAAGAAAAGAGATGAAAGTAGAGGACATGGAATTAGGAGAAGGCATTTTTTTTTTTTCCAATGCAGCTTTGAAAGAAAGAAGAAGAAAAGTATTTGGAGCTCGTGGGTTGGGGCTGTTAGGAAGGAAGTGGCTGAGATGTGGGTAAGGAACAAAATGGAACCCAATCAGAGAGCTCTGCTTTGAGTTACCATACGTGGAGTTGTGGAGGAGGGTTGAAGAAGCACTTCCAAGATCTCGCCTACCACTCTTACCCCTGCAGGGCAGATTGAAGTTTCTTCCTTGGCAAGACTGAGTTTACTCCAATCTTTCTCTATCCCATCTGAGTCAGTCTGTTTTCCCTACAGGAAGAGCCCAAGCCTTTGGAGTCCATGTTGAAAAACCAGATGAAGTGATCACATGTACCGCTTGTTATTATAGGGATCCGATTATTATCATTATTATTAAGAAAAAAGTTGAAACTATGTAACATGTCAGTATTTACTCTTCAAATAACAGATATGCAAAAGCTAGGCAGCGCCATGGCAGCAAAATCTCTTGAATGTGACTGGCACTGGTGGGGATGACAAGAGGAGCAGAGAACAGTTGTGAATGATGTTGTCTGTTCATGTGGGTTACGCGAAGATAATTCCCTTTATCCTGCAGCTTCCTCAAGGGAATGCATGGCAGGGGGTTGACATGCGGCTAGATATGTTTTGCCACACATTGCTTTTGGCCCTGAAGCCCTTCGCCTATACCTCAGCCCTTGGTCTCTGACCAAGGAGGGGGAACCCCAGAGAATGTTGTCTGGAATGAGTTTCCCCCTTCTAGTTCTGGTATAGGGGTGTTTAGATGTGAATCCCGTATACCACTTGTTCCCTGAGTCAATGTTGCCTACCAATGATTTCATTAATTTAATATTATTTTAATAATTTAATATTGTGCAAAGAATGTAATAATTTGTCTCACGTGTGTCCTTACGTGGTTTATGAAAATTTTAAATCCCTACACAAAATCTTCAAGGTATATGTGATCTTCCCATTTCACAGATGGGAAAACTATCACCGAGAGGGTTATGTGACCTGTCTCACAACTAGTGGGTTAAAGAGTCCCGAGTTTGGACAAAGACTGTTAGATTCCAGTACCATGCTGTCTTGGTGATC
Source organism: Neogale vison (assembly GCF_020171115.1). Taxonomy (NCBI): domain Eukaryota; kingdom Metazoa; phylum Chordata; class Mammalia; order Carnivora; family Mustelidae; genus Neogale; species Neogale vison. Next base: position 44,317,738 of record NC_058095.1, on the reverse strand, counting down.
ACAGCTTTGTAGTAAAGCTTGAAATCAGGTAATGTGATGCCCCCAGTTTTATTTTTGTTTTTCAACATTTCCTTAGTGATTCGGGGTCTCTTCTGGTTCCATACAAATTTTTTGGATTATTTGCTCCAGCTCTTTGAAGAATACCGGTGGAATTTTGATCGGAATGGCATTAAAAGTATAGATTGCTCTAGGCAGTATCGACATTTTAACAATGTTTATTCTTCTGATCCAAGAGCATGGAATGGCTTCCATCTTTTTGTCCCTTCTTCAATTTCTTTCATGAGTGTTCCGTAGTTCCTTGAATACAGATCCTTTACCTCTTTGGTTAGGTTTATTCCCAGGTATCTTATGGTTCTTGGTGCTATAGTAAATGGAATCGATTCTCTAATTTCCCTTTCTGTATTTTCACTTATTTGTGGAGCATAACAAATAGCATGGAGGACATGGGGAGTTAGAGAGGAGAAGGGAGTTGGGGGAAGTTGGAGGGGGAGGTGAACCATGAGAGACTATGGACTCTAAAAAACAATCTGAGGGGTTTGAAGTGGCATGTGGGTGGGAGGTTGGGGTACCAGGTGGTGGGTATTATAGAGGGCACGGATTGCATGGAGCACTAGGTGTGGTGAAAAAATAATGAATACTGTTATGTCGAAAATAAATAAAAAATAAATTAAAAAAAAACCAAAACTGTTAGATTCCAAAGATGGGTCTCCTGCTTCACTGTGCTTTGTCTCTGTGACCATTAGTTCAGTATTGGTTTCATGCTTAGCTCCCCAGTTCCCCAGATGGACCAGCACTCTGTTTGAAATCTTAGCCTGCTAGGACTTTGAGAGCCTGCAGAGTTCTTGCCAAGCCTCTCATGGGTGGTTGTCTGGATCCAATTTTTTTTTGACTCCCTAATGAGTGGCCAATTAGATAGAACAACCAGACTCAAGATAGTATCAGCTGATTGGCCAGCAGAACTGTCTCCATGGAAACCTCTGTTCCTTTGGGGACACTGGGGCCCCACCTGAGTAATCTGCACTGACTCCTATATATTTAAATATATCTGTAATTTTTGGGAAAAGATAACATAGGCATTGTTCACACTTACCTTTCCTGTTACCGGCTGCACTCTTCGCACAGGAACAGTGCTTGGTTTCTATTTGTTGCAAAAAAATAGACATGGTGGTACCCAGCAACATTGGGGTGCCTTTCCCAGCTCTGCCCTCTAGTCTGCTTCAGTGGGTCTGAGGAGGGACTCAGGAAACCACCATCTTCCTCCTCCAGGTTCTCTTGATGTTCTCTCTAACCCAGTCTGTCAGATAGTCCATGCAGGGGACAGGGGCACAGTCATACAGAGGAATTGTCTTTATCCTTCCCCATCCTCCAGGCTCTAAGGGTTGCTCTGATAATTATAAAGACAATAGCATTAAAATTCTCTCTCAACACGGAGTGGGCTATAAATGAATTCATCTTCAGGCCACTGTTTTTCCCTAAACTGTGAAAATTCAAGGTTAGGCCCCCTTAATTAACACACTAAAACTTGCCTTGGAAAAGTTATTTCTAGCTTAATGTCATTTTACTCAATCCCTGATTCATGAGGCTTTAGGCAATGAACTCCCCATCTCTAGTTATCTCATCTCCAAAGAGGAAAATGCCTTTTGAGGGGAGTCGGGAGTGGGGGTGGGGAGGACTCAGTGGCACACAGGTGCTAACAGAGCACACAATCACCTTCACATCCCTTGTGCGGGGGTCGCTGGTCCCACCGATTCTATTAGAATCACTGATGCCTATTTTTCAAAGACATGAGAAATAGCAAATGTTTAGGGGATAATCAGATAAGAAGTCCCTTTGTTCCTACCTCATGTCCTTGTGTGCAAGTGAATTGCAACATTTATCTCCCTCAGTGTCCTTGCACTTATGGACCCTTGCCCACCATGAGCTGCACCCCCTGTCCCCAGGGCAGATTCAAATGCCCACAGTGGCCAGCAGTCATGCAGATAAGTGAGACAGGCCAGGTGGGAGACAACAGGCCAGTGGTGGAGACTGGGGGAGGCACTGGGCAGCGCTACTTCTTGGATCTCTGGAAGGGTATACAGCACACTAAGAGGATGCTTGCCTCTGGGGGAAAACCCAAGAGGAATCAGGAAAAGGAGGGCAAGGGGTACAAGACTAATTTTCAACTTATGCCCTTTGCATTGTCTGAATTTTCCAAAGTCAACAAAATAACTTTTTAAATAAGATCCATTTAAAATTTCATAATAAGGTACTCTACCTTATCACATCTCATGCTAAAATCTGGGCTTTGGTCCAATGATTATGATGGGGGCCTAGGTACCATTCTAGAGCAGCTGTCTGTAGAGATAGAAAGCAAATCTACATCTGCAATTTTAAGTTGTCTAATAGTTGTGTTAAAAAAAAAAACCCGTAATGAAATGAATATGAAGAATATATTTCATTTAACCCAATACTATTTAAACAGGTAATCTATACAGAAATGATGAACGAGGTAGTTTACTTTCTTTTTTTCATAGTACATTTTTGAAATTCAGAATATATATATTTTGCTCTCAAAGCACATTCCAACTTGATCTGCAGGCATCTGAAATGCTCAACAGCTACATGGGGTTAGTGGCTGCCATATTGAACAGTAAAGCCTGGTCAGTCTTCTTTTCCAATGGGTTCTCCCTCATGCAAACAGATCTATATCAAGGAGTGGGCCAACTGGGTAGCTGCTGAGGGTACCAGACTCTGAGGGGCACTGAACGCCCCAGGAATACATGAGGAATATAGTGCCAGTAACTTATACCTGTGACTCATCCAAGCAGACAAGGGCCTATTTGTGAGGTCCTCTCCCCCTCCTCTCCCCTCCCCTTCTCTTCCTTTCTTTTTTCATCTCTTCTCCTTCCCCTTCCCTTCTTTCTTTGTGATTCATATTACAAATTTTAGGGGCGACCATGCATGGGAACAGACAGACGACAACCGCCTGGTTAGTTAGAAGCTCCTGACCTTGAAAGCCAGGAAGGCATGGCCTAGCTCTATTTACCAGGAATGTCTACTGTGTCCCATTATCAGAATGATGCACCTCTTAATATTCCTCCTCAGATGTTAGCTGAATCTGAAAATCGTGAAATAAACTGAGAAGCTAAATGGCATAAACGTAGAAAACCTTTTGCTCACAGGTGTCTTTGTTGGGGGGGAATCCCAGAAGAATTCCCAAATGCTTCCATCCCACAGCCTCCTCCTTCTCCCAAGATCAGAGAGCCCCGTCCCCCTCTGGAAGGTCACTTATTCTCTATTCCCCAGAGCTCTTTGTCTTGTCATTTGAATGACTGTGCATTTGCGATTTTCCATTGTTGTCCAGTTCTCACATGCTTTGCCTTTCTCAGTGGCTCTGCAAGCGTAATGAACATTTCCCGTGCCCGGGAAGGAAGGCTTACGGTCTTAAGCTGATAAGTAAATATCATCCACAGTTCAAATCCGAAGATGACTCTGATGCATTTATTCTGTTGGATTCCTCACTGGGGCCACTTACAACCGTGGCCTCTAACCAGGGGGGAGGTGACCATGAAAAAAGAGACCGATTTCTAGAAATAGCATGCATCCCTTCCAGAAGCAAGCGACCATGGAAATTACATTTTCTGACTTGAGATCGCATCTGGATACACTACTGCTATGACGCCAAAATCCCTCCCCTCTCTCGAGCCCTGTGTGTCTGCCACTGGGCGTGCCTGAAGCACTTGATCCTTGCCACTGCCCCCAGGAAGCAGATGTTTTTACTATCACTCTTTTTATGAAGAAACCGAGGCTCAGCTAGGGTAAATAAGTCGCAGGGCTCCATATGTCAGAGGTAACGTATGCGAAAGAGCCCGCACGGACCGCATACAGAGTTGTTCTGTTGGCTCTGCAGGGAGAGAAATGACTTCCATCCAGGGATGCCGGCATCTCAAGTAACCTTGGAGACGGTAGGATGTGGATGCCCAGAGATACCTAGACTATATCGGCAAAGACCGGGGATGGGAAGACACAAGTTGTGCAAAGGGAATGGTGGAGTGACTGGTCCCTGTCCCCAGAGTGACTGAGACAGGAGCCACCCACGGTGGGGGCTTGCACCAGGAGTCTAACTGGAGGTACCAGACACCTGCCATGGGACAGACATCCCTACCGGTGTTTTATAAAGGTCGTCCCATTTACTTTTCAGTGGAACAGATGCAGGCAGCTGTTATGACCATCTCTGCGTTACAAATGATGAGAACCATTACAAATGATGAGAATCTGGGAGAGGTTCATTGACTTGCCTCGGTCCCCAGCCAGCGAGCGATGGATGGAAGATGTGAGCACATGTCTGTCCTACTCTTTCTTCGACAATGTGAAATCATGTCGGAAAAGGACACGTTTCCTAAGAACGAATTTCCTGCTGGCGAGCTCTGTCCTTCTACACTGATTCTCCAGATTTGCCACATTCATCAAAGAGAGCCAGCTCCCCCCTCGCCCCCCCCCGCCCCGGCCCCGCCCCGCCTGGGGAGTGTCTGCCATCCCTTCTGTCACCATCCTGGTAACCCTCTTTTCCCTCTTCCTAGTCCTTAACTAAAAGAATAAAATCTAAACATCAGCAACCACAGAAAGCCCAACAAAATGATTAAGTAGCTGTCAGCACCAACTAGAATCTCACCTTAGAAGATGAATACCGCAATAACCCAAATCTCAGAAATGTGTGGCTCCATTTGATGCAACTCATATTCCACTTACTAGCTCCAAAGCCACAGTTGACATCCACCAGTTTGCGTCCTTAATACGGTAAAACGCCTACAGAGGGATGGCTGTGAGCGAGCGTGCGGTACGGGCTGGGGGCTCTTTATTGAGGATCCTAGAGTCAGCTCACTGGGGATCCAGCATGCACAAGCAAATGGTCCTCTCTCACCTCGTCCATGACAAACGTGCTGAGTGGTTCCGAGGTGATCTGTCAATTGATTCAGCTGATATTAGGGCAGCGTATTTGCCAGATAAGTTAGAGCAAATTACACGCAGAAGACAGTCTTCAACCTAGAGGGCTGGAAAGAAATCATGCAGTCCCTTTCCCGACCCCCTCCCCATCTGGCCTCCATCATCCTGGTCCACTGAAAACATGCACAGAATTTTATTCTGTGAGCTGATCTCATGGCGACTTTCTGGTATGTAATTCCCCATGTCCCTTATATGGGCAAAGAATTTAAAACATTCACAGCAAAACCTGTTTTTATCAGTTTCTTCCAGTTGTTAACACACAAACACACAGCCCCCACAGAAGAACTCTCTTCTTCATCCCTGACATACATTCAACAATTATAAAAATCCCACCTCCTAGAAGCCTCCATAATCTCTCCCCTTCTTGCTGTCTCTATAGCCACTACCTTATCTTATTGTGTCCCTTTATTTTATGCTGTCCCGTCCTGTCATTTCCATCCTCCCCAGCCACTGCCTAATTTAAGCCTTAGTTTTCTGTATTTCCTCAAATCTCAGATATGAAAGATTGTAAAATGCACCATGATTTTATGTCCCACCTCAAAGTGAGAAGCTACCACAAGTGACACAGCACCATTCACAGGCGGCATCCCCTAGAGATATTAAAACGTGAAGAGAAAATGTGCATCTTAAAAATTGACAACGTATAGCATCTCAATTAAACTCATCTTGTCTCCTAGGCTCTCACCCGTCACTCCTGTCCTGGCTCTTCCCAATCAGGCCCCGAGCTATTTCTCCTTTTCTTCCGCTTGGAAACCCCCTTCTCCTCCTTCCAGGTCACCTTCTCAGGGTCTCCCGAGACCCCCGCACGCATGGTGATGACATTTCCTCCCACTCCCATGGCGTTCTGAACATGTTCATGTAATAACAGGTACGCATTGCTTTGTAATTATTTGCCTATGTATTTTCTTCCCTTCAAGGACTATGAGGAATTTGAGGACAGGCTGTGTGTCTCGTTCAGCTCAATATCCTCAGTCCCTGCACAAAGCCCGTGCTGGGAGAGAGAGCGCTGAACACAGCAGAGGGCTGCGAGCTGCCGCTTGCTTCTGGGCAGAGCCACTAGAGGGCAGTGTGGAACCATTCCATCGCCCAGAACGGTGGTTCCCTAGGAATGCAGGTAGGAAAGGTTGAAGGAAGCCGGCCTCCTGTGGGCAAGCTGGCTGAGAGCCTAGGAAGCTCTGTAGCTCCAAGGGCACCGTAGCACTCCGCAGAATCTGCTTTGAGGATGCTCCTTGCATCTCCCTATCCCTTGCCAGCCCGCCCACTCCGGGTGGCTGTCTCAGCACATTCTTTTACTGAGAACCAAGCGCTCTTCCCTGCTTTCCATCCTGGGTGGAAGGGGGAGGGAAAGGAAAGCTTCCTTCACATCCCCATCCTCGTTTCTAATAAAGACAGGCTTGCCGAGAAGGGCCTGGAGTATAATTGCTCCGCTTTGAAGAACAACAGGTAGCAGCATCAATATTTGATTTTTAAAAGGTTGTGTGAACAGTTTTAAATATTAAAGATAAAGGCAAAGACTCAGATTGCCTTTTCATCTCAGCAGTTGGAGCATTTTAAACGAAAAACGGTGCTAATGAGCAGAATAAGACTGTTTGCCCATCAAATGGTATCGGGGCGCGATAAAGCAAAATCATTTTGAGGTAGGGTTGGGGGGAGGCAAGGCGTGAGGAGTGGTATCTGTACCGGGGAAGTTCGCGGTCATTATTTCTGTAATGAGAGAAAAATAATGCAACTCTGCTAGAGTCACTTTCTTCCATCTCATTGTGGGCTGTTTAGCTCCCTCAATGAGTGGTCTGGGACAGGCTCTGAGGAAACCTCATAAATTAACTATCTAACTTCCTGGCTAATGAGCCCAATATGTCAATTTCCAGTGATCAAAATGATGCGATTCAATAAAGCACAGTTCATTTTGTAAGGAAATATGCTTTTAATAGGAAGAACTGAAGGGTCGTGGTCCTCCCGAGATAATTATGGGCCAGAGGAATTAGAGGCACGGAGCTGTTCTTACCGTCTAGAGATACCCCATGGGGTTTGTGTGGCAGAGAGTATGTCTTTCAGGGACAATAAATTCCTTCATTATATTTCCATTACAGCATTAATGCAGCAATCTCTGAATTTACTTGTAACCAAGAAGGCTGGTTATTCCTGAAACTTGGCATTTAATGCTAATGAGTGCTTGCAAGTCAGGCAGCTCCCTGTGTGTGTGTGTGTGTGTGTGTGTGTGTATGTGTTGGGCTCAGGCAATCCGGCAGGAAAGTCAGGAACATGGGAGGGCCGGGTTCAGAGGGCTGCTGTGACTCAGGCCAAACCGACAGATAGACACCTGGAAAAGTCAGGAGTAGATCGTTGAAATCACCCCTGAAAAGGGAAGCCGAGGTCCCCACTAGGTAAGCAGTACCCAGTGTGAGATCCAGACCTTAAGGTAAGGCAAACAGGACACCCTTGAAAGACAGGACTGCTGGGCAGCAAAACGGTGGAGGACCCAAGCCCAGAAGGAAAAGAGAGAGCTGAGACCTTATGCCAGTTCAGGGTTGTCCATGCAGTGTAGGGGCCTTGGTGGTGATGGGGCCAAGGGCAGCCCAGCACAATGGGTATCTCTCTAAGGAGCTCCACCTGGATAGAGACAGCTCCTTGAAGAGCAAGGACTCCATACAGACATGTGGGAAAGGTTTGATTCTGCTCTCTGTACCCAACAGCGAAAAGATACCTATCTGGTTTATAAAGATAGAAGTAGATGGAATGAATTTCACAAGCCTCCATGCAGGGCGGGATGGCCCTCCAACATGCTACTCATCCCAAGCTGGGAAGCTCTCCTTTGAAGGGAAAAACCACTTAGGAGAGGTGAGTTTCATTAGGACTCTTCAAATTGGCTCCAGTGGAGTGGGTAGGTGACGTCGCAGGAGACAGGATAGTTCCCGGAGTCAGGCTCACATTCAGACTCCTCCACGGTCAGCAGAGGAGTGTTGGTAGGTACTCAGCTTCTCTGAGCTGGAGTTTCCCTAACTGACATTTAATTTGCTTGGCAGTCTCTCCATTTGAAGGGAGATGGGAAGATAAATGAATATGTCAGTCTGCTTAGTTTTGTTTATTTTTTATGTATTTCTCCAACACCAGAGATAAGGGGAAAGAAATGTTACAGACAGAACTAGGATTTTTTTTTTCCCCTGGAAGCAATTCTTATCCATAATGGGACTTACCTAGGACAGTAAGGTTGCTATTAATTCAAGTAACTTGGAAAAAAAATTGTAAAGAAAGGATTTTTTTCCATGAGTCAGAGGGCTGAGATGATTATGCACTAATTAGAGGTGTTTATTTAAGGTGAGAAATAGATGGTGCCAAGTTCAACCTTATGTAGAGTCTTGCCAGAGGTCCCTGATGGGCAATGAAAGGCAAAGCTCATCAGCTTGTTCTGCCCTTGAAATGAGACTCTTGGTTGTCCAGAAGTTATGAGAGGAGGCTTGGCAAGGATTTCCTGCTCTTAAAAACAAAACAAAACAAAAGAAAACGAACCCCCTTTTTGGCTTTTGATGCTTATCTTGTTTTCACCTTTATTAAATTCAACTAATGGGCACTGAACATTTACTTCCTGCAAGTTTGTCTTATATGCTCTTTTAATCATCATAATAATTATATTAAGTGGGTTTAATTATGCCCCATGTTTAGACATGAAGAAACTGAAGTTCAGGCAGGTTAAGAACTTAATCACAGGGAAGCTCATTTGAGGAAAGGGGACTCCATATTCATGCCTCTGGATAAACTCTAGGTCTTACTTCCTTTTTCACATTTCGCATCTTATTTCTCAGTGGCCTCGGGATTTGATTCTCTTAAATATTTTTCCTTTTCTTTATTTAAATTCAATTGGCCAACATCTATTATATCATTAGTTTTAGATGTAACGTTCAATGAGTCATCAGTTGCGTATAACAACTACTCATCACACACAACACTCCTTAATGCCCATCCCCCAGATTCTCTTAAAATTTTGACATTAACTTTATATTTTGGATTCATTTTAGGTTTATGGGAAAGTTGCAAAGTTCACACAGAGAGCTCCTGTCAACCCCTCACCCAGTTTTCCCGAAGGCTCACATCTTCTATAACCACTGTACATTGCTTACAACCAAGAAATCAGCATTCGTACATGGCTATTAAGTAAACTACAGGACACCACACAGCAGTCAGCGCTTCTCAGGTGCAACTTGCTTCATTTGGGAGAAGGTTGGCAGAGGGATCAAGTTTAAAGGCTCACATTTTTGTAGGCTATACCCACTTGTAAAGATATGCTAGTTTTTTTGTTCAGTTTTGATTTTGCCTTTGGTAGAAGCAGTTCTTAAAACTCATTGCAAATGACACTTTCATCCTGGCTTGCAATCTTGGCTTGTTTGTACCACGACTGTGAAGGTTTGGGATTGAGATTCAGCTTTCAAAAGCAACTCTCCATCATTGTCTTCTTTCAAGGACGGGAAATTTCAAATCAGCTCTAGGCTTCTGCAGGCACTGTGCCAAACATTCTTGAAGTTTCCACGATTGCCAATAAGCAAGACATTCCATCATCTTTAAGGCGTCAAATTTTCTGATAAATTGAATTTCATAAAATATTGCTCTATTGATCTTAGTGCTTAGCTTACAATAAGGGCGAGCCAGCCAGAATTGCTAGCTGGAACTTTCTGGGAGGAAGATGTTGTTGTACTTACATGGGTAGGGACATTTATGAGGTCAGGGTCCTTGACACTAAATTTTAGTTTCTGACACTACCTCAAATCCAAACCGATCCGTAGTGACCCCTCCATTGCTGCCCCCTGAACTTTCATAGTAAAATCGGATTTTGGCTTATGAACGGGAGCGTAGAGGTGCTCTATGAGTTTGCACAGTAGCGAGCACTCGGCACACGGTGGGTGTGCATTCTGTGTTAATGCTGCCTTTCCTTGGAGAACAAAAGGAACTCAAACCTGTCTCAGAACTCAGAACTCAATTTTGAGAGTTATCACGAGGACAGAAAGGAAAGGGCCAGTGATGAAGATAGTGCGGCAAGACCAGAAAGGAAAAAAGTCAAAGCACAGTGTTTTCCCCCCACCACCAACATTCCCAGGGCTGCTCTTCAAATAGTCTGCAGGGATGGGCGGGTTCTCTTAAAAATTTTTTAAAAACACCAATAACATTTTCATACTTTTCTAATGACAACATGTCTTGAATGCCATCTGTTCCTGCCATTTGTTAAGGCAACTCAATGAGAGAAGAGTATGTGACGACTAATACTTAGCTGGTTCCTAGTTGTTTATAAACGGGTGGACAGCTTCCCTTGAGATAATATCCCGGGATCCATGGCAAGCTTGTGGAATGGGAAAGCTTAAGGTAGGGCTTTGCCATCACTAGACAACTTGGGTCATTCAGGCAACATTTCTGGAGCAACTATGATGTGCCAGACCATGTGCTAGGACCAGAGAAATAAAGATGGAAGAGAGAGAGAGTCTTCTAAGGCTGGTGGGGACTGAGCAGCAAATTCATGATTGTATATGAAGGGTTAAGTGCCATGACAGAGGTCTGCCTCTGGATGCCACTGGAATATGTAAGGAGAGATAATCTATTCCTTATATATATATATTATTATATAAGGAACATATAAGGAGGCCCAAGACTCAGTCTGCATGTATGTGTGTGCTAGGGGTGGGGGGTGCGAGGGGAGAAAGAGGAGCTCCGGTAAGTTTCCCTGAAGATGATAAAACCCAACCTGAGTCTAACAGAACTGGGAGATGTCAGCTACATGTAAAAGAGGGGGGGGGTGGGTGCAGCCTCAGATGAATCTGACGGGATCAACGTGGTGCATCAAGGACACACACATAGTCTTCTGTCTATTTTAAGTGGACCCAAGAACAGAAACATTCAATAGAGCTAATAGGTCAAACACTGTTTCCTGGGCACTCATGGGTGCACCCTAAAGCAGCTGATCGACATGAACTGATTGCTCAGCCCCAGAACAGAGCAGATGAAAGAGGGCTATAAGACAAGACAACACAGTGCATGATGGGAGGGCGGTCACAACCTCAGGCCCCAATCAAACGGCAATGAGAGGCAGCGTGTGAAATATGGGCATCCATATTTGTGCTTAGGGAGCTGGTATATCCTATGTTAGCCCAAGGCCGTGAAGTTGTTACTTGGGATCATGACCGGAGCCAAAGGCAGATGCTTAACCAACTGAGCCACCTGGGCACCCCTCGAACCTTAAGACTTTATCTGCATTGTTCTCTTAGACGACCAAGGTTAAACCCTTTTTACCAAACCTTGTCGTTTTTGCTTTGTTTTGTTCTATGTCCTAGCACTATCTGGGAGTGCCTGTCTTTTCCTATGCATGGGAATGCAGAGTAAATTGCAGTAAACTGCTCATTGTAAAACTGCATTGTCCCCCTCCCCCCACCCCCAGAAATAAAATGCTTTCAAGGCAAGACTTCCATGTTCTCTGAATCGTGGTTGCCTGTGGTGGGCAGCCCATTGCCATGTGCAGCTGTAACATTCTGACTTCTCTCCACATACTACAGAGGAACAAGGAATCCTAGGACAACAAAGCAAATAAGATACCAAGCCCCTAGGAGCTTGAAGGGTCACAAAATCACACCAACATTAATGCTGTGATTTGCTAAACTGCATTGAAGGGTTCCTATGACCTAGACCCTGCAATGAGCACCATGTTCCATGCAATCATGAAAGCAACCCTATGAGCTGGTACTAAGATTGTATTTACTTTACAGATAGGAAACAGAGGCTCAGAGAGGCTCACTCAGCTGTCCAAGACCACACAGCTAGAAGGGAATGAAATGAGGTCACCAGTCCAGGCTTGCCTCTTGCAAAGCCTTCTCTTGATCATACCACCCATGACAAGTCAGTCAAGGGAGCTTCCCCATGCCCGACTCGGCAGTGCCAAATCTCTGTACTGACCGTGGTGGATCTGGGGACCCTCTGTCCATGAAACTCCATGGAGTGTTGTCCAGAGTGATGTCCATGGAATTCTCTGAAGTCCATCTTTCCTGCTATTGTCCTAGGTGACTTTCCTGCCATGTCCCAGCCATGTCACTCATGCTTCTTCTATTCAAGAAAGGGAAAGTCCGCCAGTCCCAGCTCTTTCCTGGTTTGTCTGGCAGGCACCAAGTGAGCCTGCACCGTGTGCCAGTGTTCTAGGCCTAGGGTGATGGTGAGGGGCCAGGATGGGTGGGAACCAGTGAGATGAGACTTGACCTATAAAGGAGCTGGCAATATCGCCATGACTCCTTACCTTTCACAGAGCTGTTTCCCAAGCCTGTTGTCCTCTGGCTCCCAGAAAGAATGTTCTGCAGGGGGAGCAAGGCAGCCTAGCTCCCTGAGTTTAAGCTACTCGTCTGTGGTCATGCCACCTGCAGAAGCAGGGTTTGACACCATCCATGTGATGGCATGCGGAAAGCTCTGTACCCCCGCTCCTCCCACCTCTCCTACATCATCCATAACCTCCCTGGGCCTCATTTTCCTCATCCATGAAATGGGAAGAGCTATAGTAGTACTGGTTTGCTGTGATGATAAATAAGGTACTACATGTAAAAATAATACATACGGTAATTGTTTAACAAACATTAGTTTCCAGCAGTCACTTACTACCTACAGGTGTTGGAATCACTGTTACCACCACCACTACATGGCCACACAAGAACTAAAAAATGATTATGGAGACCATGCAAATTCATGCAAATGAGCCCAAGCACTTGCTTATAAAACGTAACTGTTGGGTGATATGGGGTAAAAGAGTGAGATAAAATACGGTTTCCTAAACTTGGTTGTACTGATGCATAGCTCTAACAGTTCCTGCTTCTGTAATGAAGGTCACAATGGGAAACAAAATATGGATGAAATCTTTAGGAAGTCCCCAAATGGGAAAGACGGACAGGCAGACACACACATGATGAGCAGGTTAAAACGGGGTGAGGGCTGCTGTTGTCAGGGGATCAGGGAGGAGGAGGAGAGGGGCAACACACTCAGACAATTGAATTCTAGTAAGAGTCATACAAGACAAGTGGTGTTGCCCCCATTTTACAGATGAGGACATTGAGACTCGGCCAAGTTAGGTAACTTGTCAAGGTCACAGAACAGAATGGAATTTTCACATAGATGCTTAACTCCAAAGCCCACACTTTTTCTACCTCACGAATGACGATACCCAATCCAAGAGAGCTTGTGATTTCTTTCATCTCTGGACTCTGAGAGCACTTAGCATCTGGAATTTACACACTCACTTGCACACGCATTATTCACGCACAGTGTGCACTGAGTTATTCGCACGTGTGAGGGATCTCTACAATCGGGCTGTAAGTTCCTTGAAGGTGGGTCAGTGTTATAGTTGCTTTTATATTTCCCACTGTGCCCAACACTTGGCCCTGGGATGGTACGTACCTGTTGAATGACCTGGTGGAGAGGAGAGATTCTGTGTTGTGCAAGACTGGGGAGGAAGCAAAGACTTTCATAAGCAGACGTTTGTGCCAGAGTAAAGCCAGAGTCCTTGGCAATGACCTCAAAGTATAGAACCTTCTGGAAGCCAGTTGTGTGAACTACAACTTACTCCCCTGGGCGCAGGTGATTTGACCAGGTCTGAATTCCCTCCATAAGTTGGGCTGTTCAGGTTCTCTTCTTACTCGTCTGAGACTGGGACTGGGAGATTCAGTCTGGGCTGGTCTCTTAGATAAAGGGGATAAAACTCGGGAACTGTGGGCTGGTAAGCTCCTGCCTGAGAAGCAGACAGAAGGATGGAGCCTGCGTTCAGAAACAAGATGTCCTCCCAGCCTAATGGAGAAGTTGTCAGACTTCTGCTGGGTGGAGAATCATGGAAGGAGACCACTGGGTCTTTGGAGCCAGAGTGCTTGGGTCCAAATCCTGGTTCCATCCTTTATGGTCATCAGTGTGACTGGAGGAACACTGTTTATTCCCCATGCCTCAGTTTCCCCTTCTGGGAACCGAGGATGATAGCACCTTCTTCGGGAGCCCAGTCACCTGCCTCAGCACCGAGTTGGAGACCTCAACCACCCTTGGTGAATAGCAGCTACCATTTTCTGATTGTGCCTGCATTTTATTTGGCTGGGTTTCCCATCTGTATGTTTCTGGCATCTTGACTACTTTTTCTTCCTCATTTCAGAACTCTCGGAGGCTCAATTGCTACTTGCAGCACAAAGCAAATCAAAGCCCTCTCGGTCGCCGGTAGAGAGACCTGTCTCTTCAACAGCTACTGCCAGAGCATATTTATCAGGTACTAGCCAGAAACACACACCTGTCTTCTCGAAAGTGACACCCCAGGCCCCAGCACATTTCAAAGCACAGACCTTCCTCTCCTCCGACGGAGAAGGGGCTCTGTGTGTTTGTTCTCTTTGATTCTCGGGGCTTCTTATTAACTGGGTACAGGGCTGGGGATATTAATGTCCTCCCTTTGTCAAGAACATTCTCCCAAGTCATGAATAATCATGTTGTCATGCCTCTGTGACTTAAAATACAAAAGGTGCAATTTATGCAAGTTTTAAAGTTACTTTTTCAAAAGAGTTCAACCCATGGTGCTGTCAGACTGTCAGAATATGGGCACCAGACTAGATCCTTTGCTGTTACTTATGAATTTTCAAAGGACTTTAGCACATTTTTAATTGGAGTTGTTTCCTCCGCCCCCCAGCCTGCAAACCAATCTGTTTGGCTATTACATCTCGAGTGGGGTGGCAACATGATGCTGGGCTGCTGGGAGGGGTGGGTGGAAAGCTTGCTTCATTTCTTGCTACCTTCTAGGCTCAAGGCCATAGGCCCGAGACCAGGTTTCTCAGGCAGTGAGGCATTTTTATCTATTTATTTTTTTAAAAGAAAGGTGAGGAAAGAAAGCAGGATGCCAGCCAGCTAGTTGTGTGTGAAGTTTCTTCATAAGGGCTTGTTTCATAGTACTCCTCGGAGAAACTCGCCCATCCCCCAGTGCACTTGAGTCTCCCAGGAATGGTGCCTATTCTCATCCCCTTACTGGGGAGTAAACATTTTTCCAGGACTCGGGGAGACCTTGGCTCCCCATGCCTCCTGACTCATAAGGACGGACTCTTCCCAGACAAACACTTTTGGTCCATCTGTCCCCTCCTTACTCCTCCCCAAGGAAGAGTGGGCCGACTTCTCTGCTTTGAGAGTTTGGGGATGAGTGGGCTGACTTCTCTGCTTGAAGAGCGAGGAGTGAGCCTGGGAAGCTCAGTACCTTGCTCTCTGCTCAGAACGACCTGCCTGGGCAGGGGGCCATGCTAGTTGGCTCTCTTGGTCATGCTGGGACCTCTGTGGGAGAGATCTGTTCCCCCTGAGGTCAGGCCTCTGGTTTAGGAGGGTAAGATCAGTTTGGAGCAGAGGGAAGTGTTCTCAAATTCACTTCGTAGCCCACCACAGCCACATCCTCCAATGGAGTTCTCATCATCGAGAGGGCTGACATTTTAAGTCCCTAACTCTCCGGCTCCTGGGTTTACGTCTTACTTCATGTGAACCATGCGGGATACAAGGGGTGTGGGGATGGGGCGGGGGAAGGTGCATTGTTTATTAGCCCCCCTCAAACACAAGTAAGAAGACTCAAATCCATGGTTAGATAGCAAATGGCTAGTTTGTTCTGCTATTTCTTCCACACATATTCATGGGGTGTCTCCTGTATGTCAGGGCATAGGTTTTAAAATGAAGAACCCTCAACAAATGTATTTTTTCGTGCTGGAGAAAGGCAGCCAACAATGAAGTACACAATTACGTAGTAATAAGAATGAAGCAAAGGAGGACAGGATGCCCAGGAATGTATAATGGGGGATCTGACATAGTTTTGTCTGGAAATTGAAGGCTGTCTTCTTGGAGCAAGTGACAGTGCAAACTGGGTTCTGGAGGATGGGCAGGAGGAGGTGGGTGAAGGGTGATCCTAGCATATGGCCCCTAGGACATTGAAAGGCAGCAGGTGCAGCTGAAACAGGAAAACGGGAAGTCACTGGGGCACACGGCAAGATGGAGCTGGGGAGACAGGCTAATTGTGCAGGATCTTGAAGGTCAGATTTAGGATAGTCTTTTTTTTGCCCCCCCCCCCCCTTTTCTCAGATCAACAAGAAGGCACTGAAAGATTTTTAAGCAAGAGTGGGATTTGTTGGGCACCTGGGTGGCTCAGTGGGTTAAAGCCTCTGCCTTTGGCTCAGGTCATGATCCCAGGGTCCTGGGATCTAGCCCCACATCAGGCTCTCTGCTCAGCGGGAAGCTTCCTTCCCCCGCCCCGCCCCGCCACCTGCCTCTCTGCCTGCTTGTGATCTCTGTCTGTCAAATAAATAAATAAAATCTTAAAAAAACAAAAAAGAAAGACTGATGTTGGAAATAGAGCTTGTAGTCAGTGCAAAATGCGGGGGGCAGGGGGAAGGAGGAGAGGCAGAAAGGGAGAAGTAGAGGAAGAGGGGGGAGAGAAAGAGTTGGGGGAGCGAGAAATCAAATACGGTGTGTAGTTCATGGTTTACAGTTGTGTGGATAGTAGTTACATTTACTGAGATAGGGAAGATGGGGGGGTGCTTGGTTTGAGAATAAAACCATCAATTTAGTTTCAAATATTTGAGTTTGAAGTTCCTGGGACATATTTACGTAGAGATGTTGAGTTGGCTTCGGGATAAATTGGCTGAGAGATCAAGAAATATGTCAGAACAGTAAACTGAAGTATTACAGAAGAGCTCCCGGACTCCACGCACGATAGAGCAGTGTTCAAACTACAGATAGCCAGAATGTGGTCAGGGGTGGGGTCTCATCTTTTGTGGTGCAGGATTGGTTCACAGGGCAATGCTTAGCTTGCGGCAGAAAAATAATCCATCAGGAATGTGTACTCTTTGCCCTGAAACAGACTCCTCAGGGCCCTTTTTCTTGACTAGTGAGAGTGGAGAGGGGATTTTCAGATAAAGGAAAGAGTTATCAGAAAGGGAGGTCCTATTCTCAGTAACAGCAGCTTTAGGGTTATGCGGCATCCAGATGCTTGTTCACTTTGCACCAATCTCCCTGGGACCCATCAACTCTGAGTGTCCTGGCCCATGAGACAAGCCCAGCACTAGGCACACAGATGGTGCTCCCCAGACTCGACTGATGGCCCAGCCTGCAAGTCCTTCAGATCCAGCGTCATTCGGAAGTCGAGCATGTCTGTCTGGCTTACAGGCTGGTTCAGGGGCACGAACCATCACACCGGTACCTTGCAGACAGGCTTGTAAGGACAGGGCCACCGTATGTGATTCAGATGATGAGGTCTTACAGGATTTCACACTTCATTAGGAGGTTTTGTTCCATCGGTTTGGATGAGATTGCAGAAAACACACCTTGACCACATGGTAATAGCGCCAATAGTCATACAATCAACACCGAACACCTTTACGACAGGGGAAATAATGCAGTGCTCAATTATTTGTTCAAGGTGCAGTTGTAACGTGCTGATATTTTTCCAGGCCTTGTGCTAGGAGAGGAACCACAGGTGAGCAGAGCACTGTTTCTGCTCCCATTCAGGAGGGAGGATGAGTAAACCAGCAGGGCAGAATGTGCTGAAAGGGATGATGGAGGGGTCACAGAAATGTGGCATTCTAGCTCAGGCTGTGCAGGGTGGAGGAGAAGGGGACGTTTCCCTGCAGAAAGCAACCTCTGAACTGGGATTATGGAGGGATCAGGAATACAGAAACCCAAGTTCCTGGGTTAAAGAGTCAAGAGGGGTCCCTGGGAAGCCCAGAGCTCAGTTTCCTGCCTCCTGGAACACTCTTGCCATACATTGGACCAAGCACCTTTCCATTCACTGTGAGATCAAGAGACAGTCTATGATGGAAAGTGCAGGATCAGAGTGTTCAGTAAAACTGAAAATCAGAAAGGGTCAAAGCCAGTGAGGGCCTTTCACAGAAGCAATGGAAGCACAGGCATTTGGGGGCTGGCAGGTTATGGGCTCTGTTTTCCTTTTTCCAAAGAGAGGGGGAAAGAGAAGTGGGCAGTAGTAGCTGGATGGAGAGCCCCATCACGGGGCTTGGCATCTTGGGTCTCCTTCCTACCTAGCAACCCCCCTCTGCTCCCCTACTCCCCACATCCCCAGACTGGGTTCTGGCCTACAGATGAACACCGGATGCTTTTTAAAAAATTTAATCTCTCCCCTCCTAGAATGATTCATTACAAATTCTGTGTCCATGAGATGCATTAATATTGATTAAGAAACAGGTGCTCTCTGATTCAATTAGCAAAACTACAATTATTCACAGAGGGTTACGCTGGAAAATTGGGCAAAATATGCAGGTGTGCAAATGAGCTCTACCCGAAGGCCCCACAGCAGGGCTGGAAAAATGCCTCCCCTCCAGCAAGTGATCTCCTCGCCTTTCCCTTTGTTTGGGTGAAAAATGGAGTTGAAATTTTGGCTCAACAGCAATGATGAACCTCGGTGGCTCAGGGTCCCGTAGAACTTCACAGTTGGAATCCAAGTGGATTCCCAAACTGGCTCATCAGATCCCTGCTTGTGAATCCCTAGAGCCTTCAGCCCTACTCTGGGTGATTCAAGCTCAAGAAATCAGGTGAGGGGCTCAGAATTTGTAGCTTAAAGTGACTCATGGGACTCTTGTTACAATTTTGGGGAATGTGCTTCAAAGGAAGGCTGGGGCTGGCCAGAGCTACGAAATGCCATCGGTGGGGATGGATGATGGCAGGACAAGGGAAGGACTTCACTGTCGCTTCTTGTTGTGCCTGGCCATATGTCCTATTCCAAGGGCTGCCTCTCTTCATGGATGCTGAGTGAGGAGTGGTTTAATCCAACAGGCATGAAAACAAGAAGAGGACATTATCATTTGCTAATCAGTACTCGTCTTTTGTAAATAAGAAAAGAAGGAAAGAGAAAATAAATAGCTTTCTTTGGGAGCGGAGTGATGGACACCCAGCTTGGACTTCGGAACATTTTTGGGATTCTTGCAAATAAAACATCCCTTGACAACAAGACAAGAGCTTTTGTGGCTTAGATGCCTTCCTGGGTAACTGTTTTTCTAACCACAGACCCTCAGCCACAGACATCAGAGTCTCATGGAATTTTTCCCACAGGAAGAATATCCGAGATAATGGAGTCCAACCCCTTTACAGTGCAGATGAAGAAAGGCACGCTGTCTTGGGGGGTGCTGGGGAATATGCCACTGGAGTGTTGAGGTGTGAGATACCCAAGATCTTCCCAAAGATAGGAGAAGAGCTGCCACATTTCATGAACCTGGGTTCTGGCTGTCAGTGCCTTCTTCTGGAACAACTCACCGCCGCTGAGACTTTCTCATGATATAGCTACAATAAGCTCGGGAGTAGGGAAGGCAGGAAGAATTTCAATTTGCTCAATACATGTTAAGAGAGAATCCCATATGTTCAAGGAATTGGGCAGCACCATGAGATGTATAAAATAAGAGCCCCATCCTTTAGGTCACTCAGACATGTAAATGAACAACTGAAATCAAATCTGACAAATGCAAAGTAGGAGTATACATAGAACAGTGGTAACTCCGGGCGGGAAGAGAAGTTAGGCAAGTCTGCTCAGAGGGTTTGAGTCAACAGCCAGAGCTTGTCCCATTCAGAGTCTGCAGCTCACAACAGGGGAATTGTCTCTGATCGAGAACCTAAAGAAATCCATCCATGCCATCCATGCTGCATAAGGAGGGAAAGACCTTCTACGGGAACCATGAGCACTGTAGTGCCACCAACGTGGTTGACCAGACACAGATGAATTCTTCATGGTGCTAGCCAATAGGGTGCTATTGGCTCTTCTGGATCAACTACCGAGGTGAATACTCTCTCTTTTCCATATATTAGGATCCTGCTAGCCTTTGAAGCCCATTTAAAGACATTCCATCTTAAATAAATAAATAAATAAAGCCTTTCCATCTTTGGCATTAACTTATGTTCCATGTGAGGCTGTAAAAGTTTGAACCTGTACTTTCCTACCTCTTTCACTCTATCTTGGGTCAAAATTACTTGTGTGTATTTTTCTTCTTCCTACTAGATGGTAAGTTCTTGGAAATAAACACATCCCCACCTCTACGCAGAGGAATGTCGTACATGATGTGTAGGAGAGAAAAACTGAAGCATAAATAAATGGATGAGTGTGATGTACCGCCTATTCTTATTTTGGGTTATTATGCCAAGTGCTTTATGGATATCTTAGGTACTTCTCACCTGAGAGACAGGCACGACTTCCTCGGTTTTCCCAAAGAGAAGACGAGCATAGGAAGGGGGCAGGACTTGGTTCAAGCGATGAAGACAGCAGACAGGGGAGCTCGAAATACAACCTAATTTGCTTTAGTTTCCAAGTCTGTTCTTCCACTTTACCAATTCCTTTCTATGCTCTGCACATAACAGAGGCTCAGTATTTTTTTTTAAAGATTTTATTTATTTATTTGACAGAGATCACAAGTAGGCAGAGAGGCAGGCAGAGAGAGAGAGGGGGACGCAGGCTCCCTGCTGAGCAGAGAGCCCAATGCGGGGCTCAATCCCAGGACCCTGGGATCATGACCTGAGCCAAAGGCAGAGGCTTTAACCCACTGAGCCACCCAGGCGCCTCGAGGCTCAGTAATTTTTGAACCATGACCAGATTAAACCCAATAACAGATAGAGGGTATGTGATCACCGCTACACATAATCAAATTCCATTTAACAGCCTCAACATACTTGAGCAATAGAAGAGGGGTTCTGGCATCTGTGTGTCAGAATAACTACATTATGAGAAGCCAGTTCATTTAAGTAAGAAGCAAAGATTGAATTAATGAATGATGATTAGTGGAGGGGCTCAGTCTCAGTTGCTGGGTATGTGTAAAACCCGCATCATAGCATGCTGCTCATTATGTTCAAATCAAAAGTAAATTGACTAACTATTAATTATGTTTTTATACATCTGGAAAAGGAAAAAAAAAGTAGGAAAATAAGCACCAGGATCAACAGACCCCATAGAGATGCTGGTGTAGATTAGGCAGATAGAAGCCATAAATCACATAGGAGTGAATTTTAGGAACGATCCATGTCTCACCCCACTGCTACTGTTACAATTATAACCATATCTGACGTCTGTGCAGCTCTTTGTAGTTCAAACAGAATCTCAAACCCCTCTTCGATGTTAACCCAGAAGCTCAGGGTTTCAAGCACCTTGCCCAAGGTTGTCCAGAGTTAACAAGAAAAGCAGGGAGTGCAAACTTTCAAGGAACTGTTTTTTCCCCCAAGGGTTTTACTATTTCCACTATGGCCCACAGAGAGAAGTGGATTAGTCCAATCACTTTATTTTTATCTAATGCAGCTCCGTCTTCCATCTTCTCTCTGGGGCCTCTGCTGCTGAGGGCCCAGCCTGGCTTACACCTGAGGCCACCTGAGTTGAAGAAACAGGAAATGATGGTTCATAAATTTGGACAGAGGTGAGGGTGGAGAGAATCTGAGGCCATGAACTTACAGCGTCTGGAATTCCTGACTTCTTTGGGATCAGCGGCCATCTGGGGGGCAAAAATTCAAAAGAACAACAAACACAGGATGCCTGTGGGGAAACCACATGGGTATGGTTTCACGGGGATCAGGGCGGGTCCAAGCTGATTTGCCCACCCCCTTGTTTTACCACATGGCAGACACCTATTAAAGTCTAGAAGTCACTGCTAGTTAAAAACCTAGGAAAGTTGGGGCGCCTGAGTGGCTCAGTGGGTTAAGCCTCTGCCTTTGGCTCAGGTCATGATCTCCGGGTCCTGGGATTGAGCCCCACATCGGGCTCTCTACTCAGCGGGGAGCCTGCTTCCCCCTCTCTCTCTGCCTGCCTCTCTGCCTACTTGTGATCTCTTTCTCTCTGTCAAATAAATAAATAAAGTCTTTAAAAAACAAAAACAAAAACAAAAAGCCTAGGAAAGACTACAGATGACAACAAAACCAAATAATGGGCCATGGCTGGAACCGGAATTCTCGATAATCTTCAATTTGGTGCAAATCTATTACAATAGTCCCTGGGAGGCTGGGTACCCCACGGAAAGTAGGTTTTGCCCCGTGTTGAAGCTATTGGCTAAGACAAAACAAGTGGCTTTTGAGTAGAGTTTGGGCTTAGAGAAATATTCTGTAACTTGGTTATAAACTTATCTCTGGTACGGTGGACAGGGGAAACACTGAACAGCTGCCGATTGGTAAATCAGTACACAGACCCACATGCTATCTGCGGAGCAAAGACTATTGCTTTTCCCCTTGCGTGTTTTAGACAGATGTTTGGTGTTCCTTGTGCTTTCTCTCCTTACCATCTCATTTCTGACCTTTCTTTGTCAACTGTTCATTCAGTGGAGGGTTATCATTTCTCCACCTGCTGTGTCTCCATCTGCCTCCGAATACCTGAGCATGCTCTGATTCTGGACATTCGATGCAGTCTGATGGGGATTTGCTTTTCAGAGCCCTTTTCTCTTTGTACACAATACATCAAACAGCCAACGGTGACTGTGGGACCCACCTCTGCAAAGTCAACAGATGCCGGGGAGTTGTTGGGAAGAAGGCTGAATTGAACTAGGCAGGACAGATATTTGCAAATTAAAACAACTGCTTTTCTGCCAGGGTTTTGGTTGAGTCTCACAAGGCACAAGGAGAGAAGTTAATTACACCAGTCACCTTGAATTTCTTGAGCATCACCAGAGGGAAAGGTGTATTTTTAGTTTGTTTCTGGCTCTGCTGTTCACAAAAATGAGTGTGTAAGTAGGGCATTCTGCTGCCCGGGCACCTGAGCGTGGAGAAGTCACCTGGGAGCTGGAAGGAAAGCTGGTGGAAATGCCCCTTCTCCATTTTACCCATAGAAAATTGAGGTCAGGGAGGTTACAGGCCTGGCTCAAAGTCATACAGCTAATTGGCAACTGGGGTGGAAGTGGAGACTAGGTCATTTTACCCCTGGGTCAGCAGGTGTCATCACACTATATTGTATTAATTTTAATTTCTATGTATTGGGCTCCAAGACCTTCTCCTGCTCAGGCAGGGATCCTTTTTATATCATAAATTTAATTGTATGATATTTAAAAATTGATACCAAACAAATAAAACCAAATAAGTATCATGTATAATATATACACTAAATATAATATGCAATGTTATAAATTTCCTCATTCTTTCAACAAATATTTATTTAAGATGTTCATGCAGCACTGGGACAGAGATAGTCAGAGTTTCAATAAAAGAAATTTATAACAGGGTGGAAAAGTAGGGAAAGAAAAAAGTAGATACTGCAATCCGGGAAATACATTCGTGACAGTAGAATCAAGGATATTTCCATATATAGAAGGCAAGACATCCGAGACTTCAAAGAAAATCTGAAGGTTCTCAGTTAAGCAGGGCTGATATTAAAACTCAGTTAATTAGAAGGGAATTCCCCGGGACTCTCAATTAATCAGAACTGGATTGCCCCTTCTGCTTTGGGAAGAAGAGAAAAACCACAAAGAACAAGCAGGATGGCATCTAGGAAGGGCTTGGGTCCAGATGTAGGTTTCCAGAAGGCTTAATTTTTCTATCACTCAGTTTCTTCTCCTGTAAATGGCCAGTATGATGTGTCACCAAGTAGGTGGGAAGGTATAGTGTATGTGGGTATCTAGTCCAGAGCCTGGCATGTTGCCTCTGCTCATGAAATGGTCCCTGTCTCCCTTATTTCTTAAAAATGCACTTCAGCAGGGGCCCCTGGGTGGCTCAGCTGGTGAAATGGCCAACTCTTGATTTCAGCTCAGATCATGATCTCAGGGTCCTGGGATCGAGCCCCATGTTGGGCTCCCTGCTCAGTGGGGAGTTGTTTTTTCCCCTTTCCCACTGTCCCTCCCCCTTCTTCTCTCTCTCTCTTAAATAATTAAATACATCTTTTTTTTTTTTTAATGCACTTCCAGAGGACATTACTGCATTTGGTCCCTATTCAGAGCTGTGTCTGGCATCATCTTCCTCGTTAGATGGAGCAGCAAGGGCCAACATTTGGGATTATGTGATGAGGCTCGGGGGAAGCCAAGGCTATCCATAATGGTTCTAATGTGTTCCACTTACCAAAGGAGAACAATGGAATTACACATTTTAGAAATGTGTAGGCATCAAAAGGTCAACCGGAAGATTCGATTAACCAGAGCATGAGTGGTATAAGAATTGTGGAAGATGGAGATTTGCTTTGTATGAACCTCACAACGTTACCTTCAGAGGCAGGTCTGTGTGTCCTGGTATCAGCTTCCTCCAGGAGGTAAAGGGCCCAGGTGCCCTGACTAAAAATAGTCTCTGCTCGATGGGACAGGTGCTGACGGAGCTCGGGGCTGACCACGGGGAGGAGCGCAGTGGCACTGCCCACACACGTGGTGGTCACAGGACAGCACTGTGCTGGCATATGCTGATGCTTCTCAATGTTTCAAATCCCTCTGCTTTCCAAAAGTGGATTGGGAAGGTAGGCGGGAGTGGGGGAGACTCCAACCAAAGCAAAGGAAAATCATGGCCTAAAAAGTCCCAGAGAGAAAGCGATCTGAAAGGCTACAGACTGGTTGATGCCAACTGTATGACATTTTGGAAGAGGTGAAATTATGGAGAACAGCAAAGACATCAGTGGTTGCAAGGGGGTGGGGTAGGGAGGGCGGAGAGAAAGAGGCAGGGCGTGGAGGGTTTCTCGGGGAGAGAAAATACTTGTGACATTGCAGTGGTGCACACGTCATTATACGTCTGTCCAAACCCATAGGATGTACACCCACAGTGAACTCAAGGTAAACTACATCATGTGTCAATATAAGCTCATCAATTACAACAATCATATCACCTGGTAAGGGATGCTGACAATAGGGAGGCTAGGTATGTGTGGGGACAGGGGGCAGGGGCTTATGGGAAATTCTATGGACCTAAAACTGCTTTAAAAAAAAAAAAGAAAAAAAAAAGAAAAATCCTTTCAAAAAAGGTCCTAGGAGTCAGAGTGATTTACCTGGATACTTTATTTTATAGAATGAGAAACTGCACTCTGGAAAAGGACAGAGGTTTCCAGGAAACAGTGGCAGTGGGACCAGAATTCAGGTATGCTAATTTTTCACTCAGTTTCTTCCTGCCATCCCTCTGACGACTGGGATCTTGAACGACTTTCCCAGGGCATTTCTGGACCACTCCCATGGAACTGGATGTTACACATGGAAGGCGTCTTACAGACCTCTGGATTCAATTCTCTTCTTTTTCAGAGGAGGACCATGGGGGTACAAAACGGGAATGTGCCTTGCCCAGGATCTCATGGAGGTTAGGGGGAGAGCCTGACCAGAGCTCACCTCTTCTGTCATGGGCCCAGGGCTATATTTTTATTCTATTCTGCAGAGGCTATGGACAGCCAGACTTCATGGAGGACCAACCCGCTCCCACCACTCCCAGGAATGGCGAGTTCAAGTGCCATGTCTTGCTTGTCAGACGGAAGAGCTAGGATGTTGTAGGGTACACACAGAGAAAACTAAATCCTTTGGGGTGAAGGAGATTAAGGCAAGAGAATAGACAAGAAGACCTACTATCCTCTGGTTTAAATCTTTTTAGATAATTCAAGTAAAATTCATGAATCCTGGACCACTCTAGCCTGGGATTAAAACTAAACTCACAAGGGTCATAGAACTGATCTGCTCTAGGCTTTTTCTCTACTTGCCATCAGGCTGCCTGCAACACTTCAAATCAGGAAAGCCATCTCCTGCTTACAAGGTAGCATCTGTCATTCCATCCCCTTCCTCCCCGAAGTCCTGCCCATTGCCAAGGCCTCCAGCATCCATGCCAAGAGCACCGGTGCTTTCCCTAAAGCCACCAAAGCCTGAGAAGGTGACTGCAAAGCTGGCTTTCACAGCTGCCAGGGACACTGGTACTTTTTTCTATAAAACACAGAATGAATGTCTTTTAAGTTGAGGGTGGTGACCTCGTTAGCAATTACTTAGTCATTATCTGCATCTTTAAAGGCATCTTTTCTCCCCTTCTTCCCAGAAGCATCCCAGGTATACTACAGCTTCTTCCCATAGGCTGTCTGCCAGCAGCTTAGGCCAGGACAGGTGCCCGTCAGGTGGAAGAGGGACCCGGAGAGCCTCTGCACAGCGTCACAAGGCTTTCAGATACTGGGGAGGCGGGCAGACCCGTCACAGACAGCCCCAGCTGCGGGTGGCTGACACAGCTCACCTGGGCATGGAATAGGGACTGGGGGCTTTCAGGCAGCATGAAAACAGATGTGTATTTGTAC
Source organism: Neogale vison (assembly GCF_020171115.1). Classification (NCBI taxonomy): domain Eukaryota; kingdom Metazoa; phylum Chordata; class Mammalia; order Carnivora; family Mustelidae; genus Neogale; species Neogale vison. The sequence continues at coordinate 44,291,568 of NC_058095.1, read as the reverse complement.
GCACTGTGCAATGTGATGATGTTTCTGTGGACTTTCCAGGCTCAAGCTGCAAACTCCATTCTATCCTAATTCATCACACACACACACACACTCACTCCTGGAGTAGTGGTTCTGGAAGTGATCTGAGGATCATTTAACCCAGTGGTTCCTACGCTTGACCATGCCTATTGATCATGCTAACGACCTGCAGAACTTTTAGAAATCACAGATTCTTGCTCTTAGAAATCACAGGTTTTCAGGCCCCACCCTCTGACCTAGTGAATAAGAATAAAGAATATCTAGAGGTATATATATATATGTTTGTGTGTGTGTGTGTTATAATACACACACACACACACACACACACACACTTGAACAAACTTTCCAAATGATTTGGATGTAACCAGCCCAGTATGCATCTACAGATTAGTATCTTGGGTCCACTGATTGAAATCCAAATACCCTCCTTCCAGTGCTATAATATTACTGAAGAGGACCCAGAGGCCCTGGGAGAGAAAGTGACTTGCCTTGAAACCATGGTAAAGCCCTGATAGAAACAGGCTGAAAAGCAACTCACTCAACTTCTTCTGTTTCCTCCTTCCTACCAGTCTACTGCCCTGTCATTAATGGCCAAACCTTCCTTCTTATTTTTCTTACGTTCATACCAGGACACAAACATGTTTGACAGGGCAACCACATCTACTGATCAAAACATATCCTGCCTCCTGTAGGAAGCTCAAAGTCTCCCTGTATATGAGTCTTCTGGAGAGCCCTCAAGGCTTTTAGAGAGACCCTAGGGCTTCAGAGACCAGTGTCTGAAAATGTACATCGACTGTTGTATACAAACATCTGTGCTGATTTTTTGGAAGAGGGTTCATAGCTCTCCTCAGACCCTCAAAGGCATCTATCTATATCTCTAAAATGACTAACACCTCTGTTTATAATACCTCTGATAAGAGGTCGTTCACCTATCATTTTGAAGGAGAAGGCTTAGAACTTAAAAAAAAAAAAGAAAGAAAAGAGAAAAAAAGTTCGCTTTAGAGATGCAGCTTGATGTACTGGTTTTTGGCATGTCTTGCTGGGCTAAGCATCATGAAAGTGTTTGATAAAGTGTCCACATAGATTATATGATCATAAAAGCTAATGCAGCTTGAGAAAAAAATTTTTTTAAGTTGGCTTAAAGCTGCGTTATCACTAATGTGAAGCAAAAGGATGGTCAAACCAAAATGCCTCAAGGAAAAGGCAAGAGAAGCCAGAGAAGGCTTAAGACACAGAGTTGGAAGGATAATAAATTGTTTTATCAGGGCAGGACTTGGGAGGAATGTGAAGCAGTAACCTTTAATTAAAGTTATGCTAGTACACTAGCTTGGGCAACCAAGATTCATAATTAAAATTTTATGCCAACTCTGCGCATCACCAAACATTTTTAATGGTTCCAGGAAGACCATGACGTGGGTACAGGATATGTCATGGTGTAAATCAAGGTAGCCAGTCAAATGTACGAGGTGGAGAAATGGGTGGGAAAATCTAGGAAGCTTTGTCACCAATGCTCTCAAATCCTTCTTCTTCTGCAAAATGGGCAGGGATTGCTTCTTAGTCAAAGGAGTATCCAAATGTCTTTCATAGCACAGACTGAAGTGTAATCTCGCTCCTTGGTACTTTCTTGCCTTCCCTAATTCAATATGGCTTCCTGAGGGCAGGGACTGCATCTCTCATCCTTCTATCCTCAGTACTTAAGATATGTCTTGTCTTAGTTATCTGGTCCCATAATAACTCTGCCAAAGAATCACAACAAATGTCAACAAATAGTTAGCTTAGAAGTCCTTGGGGTTCAGGTGATCCAGACTGGATTTACTTGTGGAACCATTATTAGTTTCAAGACATCTAGACAGCTTTGCCAAACTTGCTAGGTTCACTCATACATCTGGGGGATGCCTGGCTATTGGTTGATCTACAATAGTCTTCATTGGGATGATGGGGTACCTCAGCCCAGTGCCATGTATCTCATTCTCCAGCAGGCTAGCTTGGGCATGATCTCCCAACACCTCAACAGACAAAGCAAGACCTATGGCTAAGTTGTGAATATGAATGAGAGGGTACTACCAAATTACTTGGCAAAGGGTATAGATACAGACCGAACTGAAGAATTGGAGCCCCCTAATGCAGTCAGCCTCCTACCTGCTTCATATCTGCTGAAGGCTCAATAAAACTTCATTGCAAAAAAAAATGAATGTTCCCCAAAGAAGATATTCAAATGGCCAATAAGCCCATTGAAAAGATGTTTAATATAATTAGTCATCAGAAAAAGGCAAATCAAAACCACACTGAGACGTCACTCCACACCTACTAGGATAAGTATTTGTAAGGGTGTGCAGAAATTGGAACCCTTATACACTGCTTTCAGGAATGTGAGTTGGTGCAGACACTCTGGAAAACAGTCTGGCAGCTCCTCAAAAAGTTAAACATAGCATTATCACTTGACACAGAAATTCCACTCTAGGTATATACCCAAGGGAAATAAAAACTTGTACACCAATGTTCACAGCAGCATTATGCCTAAGAGCAAGGGGGTGGAAATTATCCATGTATCTATCAATTGGTGAATGGATAAGTAAAATGTAGTATGCCTGCACATTCTTCTTCCATAAAGAAGAATGAGGAACAGACACATGCTATCCCATGGATGAATCCTGAAGACATGAGACTGAATGAAAGAAGGCAGACACAAAAGGCCATGTACTCTATGATTTCATTTATATGAAATGTCCAGAAGAGGCAAATCTATAGGGCAACAAAGTAGATTAGTGGTTGGCTGCCTAGCGCTGGATGGGTTGGGTGAACTGGAGATAGCTTTTAATGGGTATAAGGTTTCTTATCGGATGACAAAAATATTCTACAACTGTGATAGTTGCACAACTCTGTCAATGTATAAAAAACATTCAACTGTACACTTTATAAGGGCAAACTATACAGTATCTCAATAAAGCTTTTACCAAGAAGAAGAAGAAGGAGGAGGAGGAGGAGGAGGAGGAGGAGGAGGAGGAGAAGAAACTACTAAATGAAATAACTCCTATAAAGGTACTCAGCCCAATGTCTGGCCATGTTAACCACACTTTATGAAATCAGTGATGCTGTAGATTGTACCATTATTTTATGTACCATCCAAAAAGAAAAAAAATACTGCTAAGTAAACTGTGACAGATCATCAATTATAAAATAGATTCTAATTTTGGAGACGTTAAAATGTGGAAAACTATATGTCTTAGCCCCAGTGAAATATGGCACACATTGAAGAAGTTAGTAGCATCTGAAATTAAATCTATTCAACAGAGAGACAAATGTTTCTGTCTTCAGATTCAAATTTGGGGCTCACACATCTTTCCTAGAGCAATGGTTTTCTGGGTATCCATTCCTGACTCCCACTCTCCATCAAACTCAGCAGGTGTGTACAGGTGAGGTGTCTACCTGCCCTGGGCCAACGCAGCCTGTCTAGGGTCCAAGTCCCCAGTCTGCCTGCATATCTCTTTGTAGGGAGGGAGGCCTGGGCAGGGAGTGAGCCTGTCCTTCCCTCAGGGACTGGAGGTCATTTCTTCCCCTGAAGCTCTTCAGGCATCTTTCCTCTCCCCCAGGATGGGATGTGACTGGAATAAACAGGAAGAGTGCTTTGTTGTGGAGAGAGATGTCTGGCCCCCAGTGGCAGCTTCTGCTGAGGAGAGAGTGAAAAACCACACACACGTTCACTTTTGTTTAGGTGATGAGCAGTCAGAGCTGTTGACTGACCAACAATGGGATGAATAAAAGCACGAGCCATCCATCTTTCGGTTGTCAGTAAATCTGTAGAACCCCTCGGGAACTGGGGAGAACTCTTTTCTCCCTCTGGCAATTGACTGGTCTTATTTAGGACAGATAGCAGAATACTTCATCATGGGCAGACTCTCATGTACTTTATTAACTTCTAATTTTCAGGCTAGAGGGGAAAAAAAAAACCAACTGATGCTCTTTAGTCTTCTCTTCCATATATATGAACCTCGTATGAGCTACAGAATGTTCTTGTGGGGAAGGGCAATTAAGACAAAATAGTGCTCAGGGGCACCTGGGTGGCTCAGTCAGTTAAGCATCTGCCTACAGCTCAGGTCATGGTCCCGGGGTCCTGGATCGAGTCCCGGGTCGGGCTCCCTGCTCAGCAGGGAGCCTGCTTCTCCCTCTGTTTGCTGCCTGCTGCTCCCCCTGCTTGTGCTCTCTCTTTCTCTCTGTCAAATAAATAAATTCTTAAAAAAAAAAAAAAGCATTGCTCAGAAGCAATCTTTCTCAGAAACAAAACCTAGAAGGAGAACAATGAGAAGCAGCATGGACACCATGGCCACGTGAAGACCCTTCTCTTGGGGCTGCTCCTTTGTTCTCCATGATTCCAGGCTCAGAGTATAACGTCACAGAAATTCCAGTCAGAAAAGGAGGCATCTAGCGTGAGATGACCAGTGTTTTATGGAAGGTATCTGATCTGGGGATGGCTCAGTCTCTTGGATCATGGTGTCCAAGTGGCGGTGCGTGTACTGGAAGCCTCTGTTGTCCTGAAGTCTTCATGTCAGCCCCACCAGAGACACTGCGCAGACAACAATCCCAACAGATCATAGTCGACAAAGCTTCGGGAGGGGAAGGACTGCCGGGTGTGGTCCTCTGGATGCCCGACGGTGGACTGTCACAAGTTGGGGTGGGTAGATAGCTTCATTTTCCCTCCAGAGTCCACAGGGCAGGACGTGGTTGCTTACCATGCCATGTGGAGAAGGATTCAGAGGCTGCTTCAGAATAGCAATCGGAAAAAGTGCACAGTTACTGATCACACCTATCTCCTCTTTCAGCAGGGGCTGCGGATACAGCTGGGTCTGTCTACTATGATGCTTCTCTTTATTCCTTCAGGGAGACAGCATCTGAGGAGGGAAGGACTTGGAATGGGGTCCACCTGGTTTCCATCCTGGTTCTGCTCTTTGTCACGTGACAGTGGCTCTGGTTTCTCAGTTGCAAATGGTAGCGATCATAACACCCGTGGTTTCTTATATCTTGCTCGCTTGGTGCTGGGCACTGTTCAAAAGGGCTTTGGGTGTTTTAACTCATGTGGTCCTCACAAGTGCCTAGCACAGTCGATCTTTGGCATCATAGATGGCAGGTGCTTTCCTTGAGGGAAAGTTCTTCCTCCTCCGGCTGGTGTCATCCGACCCAGCCCAGTGCACTCTGCAGGCCCTGCTTGGATGGAGGACGCGTCTGAAACATGAAGAACAAGGAGCATTTCCTGTCTTCAAGCCCAAGGGCACCGGAAGATGACGTCTGAAGTGAAAGGGTGTTGCTGAGTCTGGATTCAGTCTGAGGGGCAAAGGGCTCCAGGCAACCATAGAGTGTCCTCACCTCCAGTCAAGGGGTAGAGGACACTGGAGGCTGTGGCGAGGAAGGACCCAGCCACCTCCTTTCCATGCCTACAAGGACATGATACCTAATAGCCGATGCACAGTTCTGCGACCTGGGTCTTCTTTTCTATAGCCGAATTGTAACTGCTTTCAGGTTCTGCTGAATCTGCCCTATCCTTCCACCAAGAACAATAAAACAGCCGTCTCCAAAGGCAAAGGAAACAAAAGCGAAAATAAACTTTTGGGACTTCATCAAAAACAAAAGCTTCTTCTGCACAGCAAAGGAAACAGTCAAGAAAACAAAGAGGCAACCCACAGAATGGGAGAAGATATTTGCAAATGACAGTACAGACAAAAGGTTAATATCCAGGATCTATAATGAACTCCTCAAACTCAACACACACAAAACAGGCAATCATATCAAAAAATGGGCAGAAGATATGAACAGACACTTCTCCAATGAAGACATACAAATGGCTATCAGACACATGAAAAAATGTTCATCATCACTAGCCATCAGGGAGATTCAAATTAAAACTACATTGAGATATCACCTTACACAAGTTAGAATGGCCAAAATTAGCAAGACAGGAAACAACATGTGTTGGAGGGGATGTGGAGAAAGGGGAACCCTCTTACACTGTTGGTGGAAATGCAAGTTGGTGCAGCCTCTTTGGAGAACAGTGTGGAGATTCCTCAAGAAATTAAAAATAGAACTCCCCTATGACCCTGCCATTGCACTACTGGGTATTTACCCCAAAGATACAGATGCAGTGAAAAGAAGGGCCATCTGTACCACAATGTTTATAGCAGCAATGGCCACGGTTGCCAAACTGTGGAAAGAACCAAGATGCCCTTCAACGGATGAATGGATAAGGAAGATGTGGTCCATATACACTATGGAGTATTATGCCTCCATCAGAAAGGATGAATACTCAACTTTTGTAGCAAAATGGACGGGACTGGAAGAGATTATGCTGAGTGAAATAAGTCAAGCAGAGAGAGTCAATTATCATATGGTTTCACTTATTTGTAGAGCATAACAAATAGCATGGAGGACAAGGGGCGTTAGAGAGGAGTAGGGAATTTGGATAAATTGGAAGGGGAGGTGAACCATGAGAGACTATGGACTCTGAAAAACAATCTGAGGGGTTTGAAGTGGCGGGGAGGTGGGAGGTTGGGGTACCAGGTGGTGGGTATTATAGAGGGCACGGCTTGCATGGAGCACTGGGTGTGGTGAAAAAATAATGATACTGTTATGCTGAAAATAAATAAATGAAAAACAAAAACAAAAACAAAACAATAACAACAACAACAACAAAAAACAGCCTTCTCCTGATAGTAAATGCAGAGGAGCAGACCACAGGCTCCTATCCTCACCTCTCAGGATCCTGCCAGTTTTCCCCAGATACCCTACTGGCTAAACGACGAACATACTACTTGTGGTTTAAACGGGGAATCAGCCCATTGCAGTATAAGCCAGCTGTCCCCTTCGAGTCCCTGACATCACCTGAAACCCTGCCAGGAAATGGACCGTACTCAGATTTCTCACTCATAGGCAACTGAGACAGTCTAGCTGGGAGGCAGTACGGGAGTGGGTGGGTTTGAGAAGTGGGCTTTGAGAAGCTGATGAGGATGGGGAACTCTGCCTACCATTTTCTGAAGCAGCAGCCTTGCCCTCCATCATCCTAGGATTTAATCTTTCCTTCCTGAGCCTTCCCTGTTCCAAAATGGCAGAGTGAACCAGGCAGGCTTCCCCGTTGCTTCTGCTTCCCCTACGGTCCTGATTTCCAGACCTTGCTAGAGACGTCATTTCCTCTTTACCGTCTCCTCTCCCCCCGTCCTGATCTCTGTTTTCTCTTTTCCAGCTTTATGATCAAATCTAACAATGGAAAATGTCTGGAAAATTTAAAATCATGAAGGACTTTTGGTTTATTTCCACCTTTTCCCTTTCCTTTATTTTTCTGGTGGTGTTTGGGCCAAAGGCTAGCATGGAGGACTAAGCAAAAACCCCATGTTTAGGAAGAGTAGAAATCTACACAATGCCTGTTTTTAAGTGCCAGTTTTAGTCAACTTCAGGAGCATAAGGCATCTCTCTACAACTCAGTTTGCTAATTAAGTGGGGGATTGGTATATTAAATTTTAAAGTATAATTCAGTCAGATGATAATTACCAGTGAACTAATTAAATTTGCTTTTCAGTGGCTTCAACTTTTGCCACAAATGGAGCTATAAGTTATTGAACTGTAAGGAATTTAGCATCTTCCCTTTCATCAGTGAATAAAAAGCAGGAGAAACAGACTTTCTTTCTACATTGTATTGTACATGAATCTGATGGCAGGCTGTGTGATCTCAACCAAGTTACTAAACTTCTCTGTGCCCCAGTATCTTTCTATTAGTCAGTACCCATCTCACAGAGTTTTCATAAGGAATACATGAACTGGTTCTTCTAAAAATTTTGGAATGTTGCCCAGCACATGCTAAATGCTAAATGAGTGTTATCTAGGATGATTTAAAAAAAATCTTTATACTTTCTGAACTTATCTCCCCTAATGTCAAGCCCACTCAAAAATATAAATTTCTAGAAATGGATCTGGAGGATAAAAAGGGAACGAGAACCTAAACTCACAGATGATAGCGTCTGCTAGTCTTTCTTAGTTTGTGATATCCCTGCCCACATTTCTGCTTCCAATATTTCTCACTTGTCCCTTTAATAAATTCTGAACTGAAGTTTGGAAGTGATGAGAATTGCTGGTTCATTTCTTGATTTGGGTCAGGTAAGGACCTTTCTGGGAGCAGTAATGGAGGTCATGAGAAGACAGGAGCATTAAAATAAAAAATGCTTGAAGTACTTGGACAATATGCCAGTTTCTTTCACATGCTTCAAAATATGGGGGAATGGGAAGTTGGCAGGAGGTGGAGGAAATGAAGTTGGTCCAAGGCATTGGCCACCTTGCTCTTGGAGGTGCCGGAAGCAGTCACAGACTGGATTCCTAGCTGCATTCTTTGTCTTGGCTCTATGAGGTACCTTTCCAGCATCAGGAGTGAGTGTAACTTGTTTGGTAATCCACATTCTAATTAATGGATAAAGTGTTTGCACAGTCCAATTAACAGGTAAGTATTCCCTGGCTCCCAGAAGAGTTCAAGCCCTTTCTGACTAGCAGACTTGACCCTTGCCAACCTTTTTACCCTCATAAAGACCGTGGCATGATCACACCTGAATGGAATTTGGCATATCATTTACCCATCTTCAAAGAGAGTATGTTTTTACTCCCTTCGAAAAATTAGTAGGGTATCACATATCCATAAAACTTGGATAAGTTTTATGTAAACTATGGAAAACACAAAAACTTGGTCAGTTTCTTTCTTAACCAACTACAGGCTCATGCTAATATTTTTTGTGGGCTTTATTCAAGCAAAGTTAATCTTCTACTGACAGCTGTTACATATGTCATCATTTGTGAAATACTTTTCAGGAATAATCAAAATATTTGCAGCTCTCATTGACCCCTTCTTGGCCTTTACCTTGACCTAGTGTGGATTTAAGTTGCACATTCTTAGTTACTCACAGTCAAAATCTGCATTGCAGTGCTGTTAGGAGACCTAGGCTCAGTGTGCGACTTTTTTTTTTTTTTTTTGAGAAATCAGAGAACTATGTTTAGTAACAAAGGGTTTTACTGTGAAACCTTTCTTAGCTTACATACTTATGATCTTAAACTTGTGATCATCTTCACGCAAACTCTCCAGGCATAGAAAATTGAATGATTGTCTTCTAAGATGTCACTAACTAGGAGTTGCTGAAACTGACCAATGATTGTGCCATAGAACGCTTCACACAGATGACTTCTTGACTGTCAACTATACCAAAAGTTACAATCACTATTGGTCATAGACATCCTCAAAAAATAACTGAACTGTATTCATTAACTCTGTTCAATAGATCAATTTGTTGTTGGCATCCTTTTTGTAGTATTCCTGTTTTTGAATTTTCAGCCCAAGTGGTCTATAGTTGCATGAGCTCCCACAAAGACCTATTTAAGGCAGGGAACTGGGATGAGGAGTGCCTAGTGCGAATGACTTTTGCAAGAAAGCAAGGCAGATGCTGTCTTGCCGAGCCCTGGGCAAGTTCTACCCCAACCTGCATATCCTATACTATCTCCTCAAGATCTTCCAGCCCTAGACCCCCATTTTGGTCCCCTGGATCCTCTCTTTTGGAACCTGGCCCTGCAGCCCTTTCATGGTCAACTTTCAACCTCAGGTTGGACATTTGGTTTCTCCTCTTTGGAATAAACCTCTGCTTCACCCCCCCCTCCCCAAGTCTTTACCCAGACATGGCCCTAGTTCCCATCTTCACTCTTCCAACTTGGATGGAGCACCAAAGAGAAAAAAAGAAATTTGCTTTCCCAGGAGAAAATTATCTGCAACAAGGCAAAATGAAGTTATACACATCTAATTGAAAATGGGGGAAGGCAAGCCTGAAAACTTCCTAGCCCATTTTTAGTAATTAAATATGTATGCAGCATCATTTATATTTTATACTTTATTATTTAGTAATCTGTCTGTTGTTCTATCTTAGTGAATGCAAAAACATCAATAAAGATTGCATAGGCTTATGGGGGAAAGGGCTTTAAATTTTGCCATAAAGTCTTTTTTTCCCCCTAGCTTTGAGATATAGTTGACCTCTAACATTGTATAAGTTGAAGGTGTACGGCACAGTGACTTCATAGGTATTTATTGCAAAATGATCACCACAATCAGGTTAGGTAACACATCCAACACCTGTCATAGTAACAGACTATCCTTTTGTGGTGAAACTGAAGGGTTTTAACAACTTTTTAGCAACTTGTATATTTATACAGCACCGTATCTTGAACTACAGTCATTACACCATACATGACATCAGCAGAACTTTTTCATCTTATAACTGAAAGTTTGAACCCTCTGACCACCTTCACCCATTTCCCCATCCCTCACCCCTGCCCCTCACAATTGCCTGTCTGTTCTCTGTGTCTATGATTTTTTTTCATTTTTTTAGATTCCACATACAAAGTGAGATCATATAGTATTTGTCTTTCTCTGCCTTATTTCACTTAGCATAGTGCCCTCAGGGCCTGTCCATGTTGTTGCAAATGGCGGGGATTCCTTTTTTTAAATGGATGAGTCATACTCGAATATATATATATATATATATATATATATATATATTCCACATTTTTTTAATCCACATTTTCTTTATCCATTCATCTGTAAACAATACTGAGCTTGCTTCCAAGTCTTAGTTATTGTGAGTACTGCTGCAGTGAACACAAGAGGGCAGGTGTTTCTTTTAGACTATGATACAAGGTTTTCAACTCCTTTGTGGCAAACTTTTCCACTCTGAGGGTGCACAGTTAGGGAGGGGAAGGACCATACTTTCCCTGGAATCTCCATTCCATATTTCTGGGCTCCTGTACTGAATACCTCTAATTCCTATGTCTGGGGTCTTTCTCTCTTGCTTTGCACAGTTAGATGACGATCTTGCTGGACCCCTGGTCTTAGGGGCCTCTTTTGGCCCCAAGAATGATTTTCACAGATGCCGGTTCACTGTCATGGGCAGGGCTTTAGCAAACATGCTGTGTTAACACACAGTGTTCCTTCTTATTTTTGTGCTTTAGTGGGGGCTTTCCCTCTCTCCCCTACTTCTCTATCCATTTACTTAATAAACATATATGACACAGTTACCATGTGCTAGTTGCTGGACGTTTATAGGTGATCTGGTAAATGTTTCTCCCATGAGGGAGCTTTTATCTACTTATTTATTTATAAATATTTTATTTATTTGAGAGAGAGAGAGAGAGCAAGCACAAGCTGGGGGAGGGACAGAGGAAGATGGGGAAGGAGAAGCAGGACTCGATCTGAGGACCCTCGAACCATGACCTGCGCTGAAGGCAGACACTTAACTGACTGAGCCACCCCAGTGCCTCAAGGGAGCTTTTATTATGTGTGATCAAGACAGTAGTCAAGTAAATGATGGAGTAAATAAGATAATTACCATACTGTGGAGGCAACAAGCAGGGTGAGAAGACGGAGCAGTGGTTCTCAGTTATGGCTGCACACCTGTATTGCCTAGAGAGCTTTATATATTTATAGGTGCTTCCACTCTATCCCCTGATCAGTGACATCAGAAATTCTGGAAGTGGGGTCCAAGTATCCAAGTACCAGTATTCTTTAAAACCTCCTCAAGTCATTTTTATGTTATTGAAAACCTTATCAGAATCTATAAACTTGTCGAATCACTATGTTGCATGCCTGAAACTAATGTAACGTTGTATATCAACTATAGTCAAATAAAAAAAAGCCTTATTTTAAAACTTTATCAATAAAGTTTCAGGGACATGTAATTTACATACCATTCATTCGCCACTATAAGTATCTGGTTTGGTGATTTTTAGTCAGCTACAGCTGGACAGCTATAGATCAGTTTCAGAACATTTCCAACACTCCAAAAGATCCCTCCTGTCCATTTGTGATAACTGCGCATGCCCGTCCGCAGCCCCAGGCAGCCCCTGATCTACTTCCCACGGACTTGCCTTTTCTAGAGGTTTGCTGGGTACTTGCAGTGTGTGCAGCCTGGATTGAGGAAGGCCAACACAGAGTGAGAAGAGGTAGTGGCTAAGCTGGGTCTGATGGATGAGAATTAACCAGCCAGGCATGGGGAGAAGGGCACTCCTGGCAGAAGGAACAGCAAAGGCAAAGGCTCAGAGGAGGGAAAGACCTTGGCACAGCCCAAGAGTAGAAGGGAGGCCACTACATGTATTGAGCAAGGGTGAGAGCAGAGCAGGAGGCAGGATGTGGAACATGCAGGGCTTTGAGGCAGGCCAAGGAGCTGGGGTTTCCTCTAAGAGAGATGGGAGATTACCAAGGATTTTATGTAGGAGCAGGACAGGTGGTGATTTTCCTTTAAACGGGGTTCCTGGCAGCTCTGTAGAGATTGGATCAGAGAGGGGCAAAAGGGAGAAGCAAGGAGGCAATCAGGGGGCTACCGCCACGTGGCTGACTTCTGCTCCTCCTGGAATCTTTGATTCAATGAGGCCTGCCTTGGGAGGCTTTCTCTGTGTCCCGGCTTTTCTCCCACACAGCTCCAATAGCACTTCCATTAAAAACCAATTACAAGGGATTGTTAATAATCTGTTTACTTGTCTGTCTCCCTGATAGGTTATGAATGCCTTTGCTGGATCTCAAGGGGAAAGAAAATCTCACCAAATCAATAAATTAATGGAAAATATAGCAAACAAAAAATGAGAAAGAGAAAAGAATTATGTGTTATTTACCTTTCTATTCCTAGCACTTGGCACTGCCTGGTGCTGTAACAGGTGTTCAGGAAATAAATGTTTATTGAATTGAACGATGCATCTCTTCAAGGGCTGTGACTGTACCTCGTGTTTGCATCCCCTCAGCAAGTAGCGTGATTTAGTACACGAGATGAATGATCTCTAATTTTCATGTTGCATAAATGAATCTACCTTGATATGTGAGTCCATCAGCACATGGAATGGAATATGCAAGGATAATGAAACATTCTTGCAACAATGTATAGTTCTCAGAGCACTTGCATCATTCATAAAAGAGCTGAGCACCCACCAGGAAGCAGGCATTGCATTGGGTGTTGGTGGGTGGTACCTGACAAGACAGAGGTTCCTTGCATGGGGCTGTCCTCTTGCCGGAGGAAGCTGAACATCAGGGTATCATACAGCAGGCTTGAAGTGGATGGACCAAACCTCATTACCTCGTTTTACAGATGAGAAAACCAAGGCAGATTGAGATACTTATCTAAGGGATCAGCTGAGACTCCAACCTGAGTCTTCTGGCTGCCAATTCCCTTTGCTGGAGAGTGAGAAGAATTGCCACATCTGGGACATTGGGCCTTTCCCTGAGGAAAATAGCAATTGTCTCTGGGGCACAGGCCATGTTGGACTCTTTTGAAACATGGAATTTATAGCTGGAAGGGACCCTGGGGAGCATTTGGTTCAATAGCTTTTTTCATAGATAACTGAAATGATTTTCCTTCACATTAAACAGGTATTTAGTCAGAAACCATAAACTCTAGGAGTGAGAAGTCCTCACATATGTTATATTGAAGGAATTTAGAACCAGAGACATAAAATGATTTGCCTAAAATCATACAACCAGCAAATGGCAGAACTCCAAAAAGAACCCAGCTCTTGGTTCCCTGCTCTTACTATTTTTTGTGAAAAACCTCAAAGCTTGTATCTATTGTTCATCAAAAAACATATAAAGAGTGTCCATAGCACCTTTAATCATAATAGCCCCAAAGTACAAATAATAAAAGTTTCCATTGATGGTAGAATGGGTAAAGGCAATACTAAGTATTCAAGGGAATACTACATAGCAACGAAGAAGAGTGGGCCACAGCTTCACAAAACCAGGTGGGCTGATACTAACAGATAAAGTGACCAGCAAAAGAAGTCAGACCAGAGGAAGAGCATGATTTCACTTTCATGAAGTTCAAGAATAGGCAAACTAGCGACAGAGGTCCTGACAAGAGTTACTACACTGGTGGGCTGTGGTCTGGGAGGGGTCATGAGCGACATGTCCAAGGTGCTAGAAATGTTCTCTGTCTTGGTCTGAGTGGCAGCAACACAGGTGGAAACACATAATTCCCCAAGTTGTCATCTTCTTCTTCTTCTTCTTCTTCTTCTTCCTTTTTTTTTTTTTTAAGATTTACTTATTTGATAGAGACACAGTGAGAGAGAGAGAGAGCACAAGCAGGGGGAGTAGGAGAGGGAGAAGCAGGCTTCCAGCAGAGCAGGGAGCCTGATGCGGGGCTCGATCCTGGGACCTTGGAATCATGATCTGAGCCAAAGACAGATACTTAGGGACTGAGCCCTTCCCAAGTTGTCCTCTTAAGATCTGTGTGTGTTTCCGAATGCCAGTTAGATCTCAACAGATAAGATGAATGAAGAAAAAGAAAAGTTGCTCCTTGTCCTCTCCTGCTGTTCATCACAGCTCTGGGAGGGAAGGCCCGTGCTGGGAATATAAAGGGTTTTGCTCAGGGAATTTGCTGGTCAACTCCACAGCCCAGGGTATGTGCCGGCCCAGCCACAGCTTCGCTCAAAAAACTCGGAGGGTTTCAAGCCTTCAGCCAGCCAACAGAGAGAACGTTTTAAGTTTCTGAGAGAGTTTATAAATGTGTTAATTACAGTCATCAAGATTTTGTATTGCAGTGAATGCTTATCTAATGGGTTTAGATTAGGCAATTTACTCAACTTGCTTGTTATTTCTCAATTAACTTCTGAAATCTTTCTCTGACTTTTCAACTTATACCAATGGAGCCCCTGGAGTTTGGATTGAAGGATTTTTTTTTTAAAGTACTATATATAATTTGCTTTACCAGCAGAGAGTGGTGGAGGCAATTTCATACTTATACCTGCCTCTCTGTTGTTTGAATTTTTGGTTTGTCTTGCTTTTCAGGAAGAATCTTTATCCACACAAACACTAACTGCAGCTTTATTTATAATAGGAACTATTCAGAAGCAAATAAATGTCCAACGATGAAGAATGCCTACATGAACTATGAGCCATCTGCTAGACGGAATTCAACGTGGGCAGTGAAAATAGTCAGTAGCCTGAGGAGTTCCTATGGAGGTTAAGGGAAAAAAAACAAGGAAAACTGTACATACAGTGGGTCTCAACTAAGCAAAGTTACACATGTTTAAAAATATATAATATATATTATGTATATTTATACATATACTTACACTGAAATGTCAACACTGATTATATTTAGCTAAGAAAACTAGAGTATTTTGCTCTTCTTTCTCCTTTTCTGTATTTTTAAAATTGTCTTTAATGAGTATGTACTACATTTATAGTTAAAAAATGGTAGCTTTGAGGACAAAACAAAATTAATTTTTTAAGTCTTTGTGGTGTACTCTCTAAATATCCATTTTTCAAAGCTGTTGAGTGCCTCAGACTACTAATAATATTGTATTCTTTTTGCTTTGAGGTATTATTTTTTTTTCTAATTGAAGGAGAGCTAAGAGACAATGGTATATTAGTTTCAGGTTACAGCAGAGTGATTGATTTGACAATTCTACACACTGAGCTAAGCTCACCATAAGCAGAATTACCACCTGGCGCCATATGGCATTGTTATAATATTATTGACCCTCTTACCCAGGCTGTACTTTTCATCCCCATGACTGATTTATCTTATGACTGGCACTTTGTATCTCTTAGTCCCCTTCACCTATTTTGGTCATCCCTCTAACCCTGGCTCCTCTGGCAAACACCAGTTTGTTCTACTTATGATTCTGATTTTGTTATTTTGTTTTTAGATTCCACACATAAGTGAAATCATATGGTATTTATCTTTCTCTGTCTGACTTGTTTCACTTAGTGTAATACCCTTAGACTTCAAATGGCATGATCTCATTCTTTTTCAAGGCCAAGTAATATTTCTCTCTCTCTCTCTCTCTCTCTCTCTCTCTCTGTGTGTGTGTGTGTGTGTGTCTTTCTACATACTTAGCTATCTTCTTTATTCATTCATCTACTGATGGACACTTAAACTGCTTCCATATCTCAGCTATTGCAAACAATGCTGCAATAAACATAGAGGGGCATATACCTTTTCAAATCAGTGTTTTCATTTTCTTTGGGCAAATACCCATCAGGGGAATTATTGGCTCATATGGTATTTCTATTATTAATTTTTTTGAGGAACCTCCATGCTGTTTTCCACAGTGGTTGCACCAATTCACATTCCAACCCACATTCTCCAGGACAGATCACATGTTATGCCACAAAACAAGTCTCAATAAATTTTGGAAGTCTGCAATAATATCAAGCATCCTTTTGACCCCCACAATATGGAACTAGGAATCAATTCCAAGGAAAAAAACCTGGAAAAAACACAAACACATAGAGGCTAATCAACATGGTGGCAGACAACCCATGAGTCAATGAAGAGATTAACGAGGAAATAAAAATAAATACGCAGAGATTAATGATGATGAAAACACAAGTCTGAAATCTCGGCTATGCAGCAAAAGCAGTTCTAAGAGGCAAGTTTATAGTAACAACATTATACTTTTTTTTTTAAAGATTTTATTTATTTATTTGACAGACAGAGATCACAAATAGGCAGAGAGAGAGAGGGGGGAAGCAGGTTCCCTGCAGAGCAGAGAGCCTGACATGGGGCTTGATCCCAGGACCCTGGGACCATGACCTGAGCCAAAGGCAGAGGTTTTAACCCACTGAGCCACCCAGGTGCCCCACAACATTATACTTTAAAGCCAGTAAACTGAAGCTTATTAAACCATAACGTTGTATCTGAGGCTTCTCAAAGTACCATATGGGTTAAAATAAAAATGCAGCAGAGCAAATAAGAGTGACAAAAGCAATGGGAAAAACAGGCTAATGGAATAATGAAAACTAAGTTTATTTTGACCCATCTCCTGTTAGTTAAAACAAGATATCTTGCTGGGGCATCTGGGTGGTTTGGTTGAGTGACTATTGATTTTGGCTCAGGTCATGATCTCCGGGTCAGGAGATGGAGCCCCGAGACAGTTCCCAGCTCAGCGGGGAGTCTGCCTGTCTGTCTGTCTGTCTCTCTCTCCCTCTGTCCCTCCTCCTGCTCCTGTTCTCTCTCTAAAATAAATAAATAAATCTTTAAAAAAAACCCCAAGTCATCTCCAACATATTGATTGCTGAAGGTGGGTATGATTCCATTTGTTGATTCCACAAGCATTTCTAAGCACTTATCATGAGCCAGACATGGTGTTCCTTAGTGGGGTTACAAAGATCAGTAAGATCCAGTTCTTACAGTTGTATGTATGCAAATTATATGTAATGAAAAAAATATAGCCTTTTATCTCAAGAGAGCTCCCCATGGAACAGATGTGAAAAACATTCAGAGAAGCTAAATGACTTGTCCAGTGGCCCCCCCCCCCCAGAAAGCCAGTGCTGGAGGCAGGATTTCAGTGGCTCCCCGGGACATCCTGGTGCTGCAGGCCATTGAGTGATGCAGGTACAGATGTTGCAGGACTGGCACTGGGGAGCTGATAAAGGCTGTGGGGACCAGGGATGATCTCCCTGGGCCTCAGGGGATAGGGTGTGGATACACAGATGTGACGGGGAAGATAGTCCCACAGGTCAACAAATCAGAGAGGTGAGAAGGATCCCATGATCTGATAGTCTTATAAGGAAAGGGGTCCAAGTAGACAGTGAGGTTAGACTCTAGGACAGGCTGTCTTGTCATTCAGATTTTGGCCTCTGATTGCCATCTCTGCAGAAAGGCCCGATTTGAAACAGCCATCCACTCATTTTCCATAGGATCTAATCCTACATCTATACAGACCATTTATCAGTACTGGTTATGTTTCTTGGTTGGTAGCCTTTCAACAAAACATTGCTTATTTCCTTCCATTGGAATGGAAAACCCAAGACCATGTGTGTCTTCTTTGTGGCTTAATTCTTAGAGCCTGAAGCAGAGCCTGGGAAAGAAAAGCTTCAGTAATATTTGTGGAGTGAATTCATTGGTTCTATAGGATCACCAAGCAGGGTTCGTAGCCTGGACAGAAGTGGGGGGGTAGATGTCGGGGAAGGCTTCCTGCAGGCGGTGGCAGTTGAGATGGGCCTTGATGGATGAGTAGGTTCTTTCCAGAGTCAGGGTGGGAGTGAGAGGGCTGAGGGAAGAGAGGAAAGACTGAAGAGCACAGGGACAGCCCAGGCGAGAGATGGTAGAGAGGAATGGTGCAGGAGGAGTTAGAAAGCACGAGTGTGTGTGTGTGGGGGAAGGGCGTCCCTAAAGATGAAGCTCAAAATGAGGCAGGGACCAGGCTCCAGCATGAACTGGAAGCTTCCATTTCTTTGGAGGACAAGGAAGATCAATTGGAGGGTTCCAAGTGGGATGTGACATGATCAGATCTACCTCTTAGGAAGGTTGCCCATACAGAAAGACACATTCGGGTGACACAAGCCTTGTGGGGAGGACCCCTGGCCCCCAGGGCCTGGCCTGGAATTATCAATCAAGCCTTGGCGTTCTCCTGATGAACAGAAACCCTTATACAGACGGCAGCAGACAAGGCCATTCGGCAGCTCTGTTGGGTCCAGGCAAAAACAAGACCACTCCACAATGGTGTCTGGACACAAGGCACAGTGTCCAAACTGCAGAAATGACCAGACGCTCCCCTTCTGTGGCTACTGTAAGTGACTGTGCCTTCTTTGCCCATTACAGTTCTTATGGTGCTTCATTCTTCCAGCTTTATGAGTAAGATTTACCAAATTACTTCATCTTAGAATTACCCCCATTTCTTGGATGACAGTCCAGGGCCAAGTCCTGCTTCCTCAAACCCTCTTCCAAAGCACCGAATGCCAATCTTGTTCCTACAAGTCCCTCTCGGCACCTCTTACTGGAACATCTCGTGATACCCCATTTCACATGTGCTGCTCCCTCCCTGGAAGGAGCAATAGATTTGTTCACCTGCAGACCTGTTCCTAGTGGTCTTGGCTGGAAAGCCAGGACATGAAGCAAGGAGATGGCTCAAAGGTTGTAACAATCAACAACGCACCAGAGCCCACTGTTATGTTTTCAGGAGTTTTGCAAACTGCTGGTTAAACAGATCACCATAAATAATTAAATTATATAAACTTCCAATTAAATAAGTCTAATTACATTGAGACAATAGTAATACATCCTTGAAACTCATTACTTCATAATTCTTTTATTACATTTCACTATCCTCTGTCCTCTGGGGCCATGCATATCCATCTTATCTGCAGGGTGGAAACAGTAGAAAATCAGACACTACTGTCCCCTCTTCCCAATCTTGTGTCTAGTGATGCCATGTTGTGAGCTTGACATTTGCTATAGCAGGAGTATTTATACCATGGAAATGGGCAAGCACTACAAATCAGAGCTTCTCCTGATCTCCTTCCTCCAGCTTGTTGGTAAACCAGGACACCACCCTTATGCTAAGCTGCAGATGCTGAGGTCTTGCACCCACCCAGGAACCAAGAACAGGGCAGAGCAGTGGGTGAACTCAAGGACTATTTAGATCATACGGGAATTGACAGGGAAGGGAATTTATTATCTGAGTTTTTCCTCTGTCCTCTTGTATGTAAAATACAAAACCTTGGGATTCTTTTGCCTAAGGAGACCTGTCTTTAGTACCAGGATATTCCTGATTGCCCAGAGATTGACCCAGATCTCACCTGCTACTGGCTGACTTCTGGCCCTTGCCTTGAGAGCCGTCTGGATGAGGGGACCCTGCTTAGCCATCTCCAGATAGCTCACCATTATCAATTAAAAGAACAAGACAAGCTGCATCATATATTTACTACGAGGGATGGTTTTGATGATGCAAAAAGCTTGTTTACTTTTTAAAATGTTTCAATCAGCCTTAAAATTTCACTTAGACTAAATCATGTAACAGAAAAGCATAGGGTGGATATAAAGAGATGAAAAGGTAAGTCACAAATAACTTAAATATCATGGCACTGGATGGGGAGCAAGGGCAGTATGGGCTGAAGGAAGGGGCTTCCTCCAATGATGGTATCCAGTACCTTAACAGTCCAGGTGATAAGGGTAATAAAATACTTCTAAAGCATAAAGCACCGCATCAGTGCTGAGATATTCCTGAGCCATTCTTTCACAGTGGGAGGGGTCAGTACAAGTTCCACTTCTTGCATGGAGCCCTTCTAGAGCGAGATCTTCCAGATCCTTCTAGGTGCCTTTGTCAGAACCCCAGCAGCTCTGTACCCTTAGGGTCAATGTTGCTGCAACAACATGGCAACAAGCCATAGGCAGGCTTTGCTTGGGGCCCTGGCATCCTGCTCCCTGCTTCTGCTGCCCTCTGCATAGGGCCTGGCCCTCACGGGTTGTCCCCTTAGGGGACTCTCCGTAAAGCTGTGTGCAGTCACATAGTGAGCATGAAGGGCCTCCGCTCCCACATGATAGTCCTGATCTACCAACCCTGCCAAACCATGGAATATTCCAGTTCTTCTACGCACTCTGGGAGTCAGGTGTTGTATAAAACTCCCACTTTATAGGTTGGAGAGCAGAGGCTCAAGAACGTCAAGCAGCCCATGGAAGACCTCAAGCCTAACTCCCGCTCAGTCTACCACCCTTTCCCCGTTGTTTCCAAACAGCTGGGTAGCTTCTGCCCCCGTCTCATTTCCTCCTGCCTTGCTTCCCCACGATGGTCAGACCAATAACTGTCCCAACTACAAACACAACTTCCCCTGTGGAGCGTGTTGTCCCCAGCTCAGAGCGCCTCCGTGTTTGTCATCTTAATCTGCACTATGACTCCACTTCTAGCCTCGCGACCTTGGGCAAGACCTTAACCTCTCGGGGCCTCTGTTAACTTCAATTACCACATTCATCAACGCAACATCCAAGTGAGGCAGGGAAGATTTTATTAGTAGTAAATTATTAATAAGTATGCATTAATAATGACCTCTTAAACTTTTATAACTGTTCAGAGTTTACAAATCACTTTCTCAAGCGTTTTCTCATCTTTTCTTCCAATTGCTCTGTAAGGCTGACGGAAAGGCAGACGGTACTGTTCCAAGGTGAGGATGAAGAAACTGAGGCCTACAGAGACTCTGGCAGCATTTTATAAAGTATGTTTTCGGGGCATATCAGTCCCTGGGAATACTTGAGGGGAAAGGGCTGGATGGAAAATAACTGCATGCTATGTCCCCCATTAGAAAAAGTGTACAGCACGTTAAAGGCCCTGATAAGTCCTACAGTAAGGAAACCTGCCGAATTCTGTTTAAACTATGTTTGCATAAACTTACCTAACCACAAAAGATTCCTTTGCTCTGTTCTGTAGAACTGACTTTTAGCATTGTCTGGACTAAACAATTTAGGTGAGATTGTACGGCCATGAGAGCTGATCTTCTGCCTCTGAGTCCATATGAAGTTGATGGGGTCATTAGCAGAAATGAATCACAACCCTCTGTTCATAATACATTGAACTACCTTTATGGCTCAGTTTCCTGTCTGCTTTGCTAAGTGAAAGTCATTGTTGCCCATGAAATGCTGAGTCCAGGTACCGAGCTAACGTTACACTACTGTGAGGCTGGCCCAGACTTCTCCCATGTCTGGGGATGCATTTCTCCTTAAACTTCCAGCCACGAGTACAGGGGTGGGAGATTGGGAAAAGGAGTATTGAAGCTTCTGTGTCCCAGGCTTTCAGGTTTAACAAGACTGTGTAGTATAGATATAAATTCTGGGGTCTTCTTGGCTCTTCTTTCTTAGTTGTTCTGGACATTCAAGACAGTAGTCCAGACACCGAACACCGACAATTAGGTAAAGAGACTAAAATGGTTGCTCGCAACCAGGAACAATCCCCCCTCCCCTCCACCCTGTTCTTTCTGCAGGGAACACTTGGCAGTGTCTGGAAACATTCCTGGCTGTCACCATGAGGAGGTGCCTGAATGGAGAGAGGCCAGGGATGCTGCTGAGCACCTAATGCTGAGTACCCAAGGACAGGCCAGCCCCCCACAGGAAGGAATCGTCCTGCCCCAGATGTCAACAGTGCTGAAGGAGAGAAGTGCTGGACTACAGATGTACCTCCAATGATTGAGGCAGTGCAAAGCAGCGGAAAGAGAACGGACCGCTTGTCTGAGAGCCAGGGTTCATGTCTTGGCTCCCCCAGTGTGAGGGAGACCTCTGGGGCTGGTTGGCCATCCCCGTCACCTAGACTTGGTGGTGGGCCACAGATGAGTCAATGTGACCCCCTGCTGAGCCTGCCCCCCCCCCATGCTGTCTGTCCAGGAGACCTTCCATTTGCACTCTCTTCTACCACCTGCAGGCTGGGCACCCACTGGAGCATTCTGGGGTCTCACTTGGATACCAAATCAGGGGTTCTGATCTTGAATCCTCCAAGAGGGTCACAGATGCTGGAACTTGGGAGTGGGAGGGGCATGACCTCTTTACTTTCACAAATCTCTCATTGAAAGACTGAATCATCAAATCTCTCATTTTTTTCAACTGCATTCTAACTGTACCTGTGACGTCTTTTGCAGTAGGACTCAGAGATTTTCTCGTATTGCATCGCCATTGTTAAATGGGTATCTCAAGACGTCATTTTCGCTCGTCCCTATTTTGTAATTACAGTGGTTACCAGACTGGCTGCTAGCTCTTGCTTAATAATGCACAAATATGGAAGCACACATATTACTATAGTATAATTTGCTCTTTTAATATTTTATTTTTTATTTAATATTTTATTTTAATATTTTATTTTAGTATTTTGATAAGCACTTCACATTTGGTTTCCTTTGTTATCCTATGTATTTTATTTTACTCATTGGCAAGCATTCTGCAGAGAAGGGTTCCCAGGCTGCACCAGACTCCATGAGGGGTTCCAGGGACAAGAAGTTTCAGAGCCACTGCTCTCTGAATGACTGTATGAGTCACGGTCCTCCCTCCCAGGATAGCCCCACGCCATTCCTGGGAGGCCCTGCCAACCCACACCGGGGCACAGTGTGAGCAAGGCACGAACCTTTCCTGTGTCGAACCACTGGGATTTGGAAGATGCATGTCACAGCCCTTAGCCTATCCTGGCCCTCACTGAGTGCCAAGCTTGTCCACCACCTCCAAGCCTGGCTTCCAAGCTTCTTGGGAAGAATCCTGATTGTCTGGGATGGCTGGGAAGGTAAGGGGTTGGGGGGCGCGTGTGGTGTGCGGCACAGGTGAATGGGTTACTATGAATCACCAAGTGGGGCTGCTTTTCCCTGAGCCAGGGGTCAGCAAACTATGAGCCACCTGTTTTTGTACATGCTCTATTGGAATACAAGCCCTCCTGCTTGTTTATGGGTCATCTGTGGCTGTCCTCATGGCAGAGCAGGGTGCTTGAGGCAGAGACCAAGGGGCCCCTGGAAGCCTAAAATACTTACTCTTGGGCTCTATAAGAACAAGTATGCCCACCTTTGCTCTAGCTCTAAGCCCTGCTTTTCTCATTTTGGAAAAGCTGTAGTCCCTTTGTGTGGATAAAAACTCTGGGGAGATGCTATCCTCTTCAGACCCAACAACGAGGTTGGGGGTTGAGGCAGCCAGCAACAAAGAGCATGCTAAGGGCACCGATGGGATTCTGATCCCCAAATGGCAGCCTCTTTGCCCCTTGCTTGAACTGGTTCAACATATGGATGCTTTCCGGGGCTTGTTGCCTTCGATCAGGTGGACAGACGGCCTTCTATCTGGAGGACTTGCCCAGGGCAGAGAACCAAGGGTAGTTTGTTCTATATCCTTCCGGTGGTATTACTTGTCCTAAAGATAGTATCACATCCAGTTTATAGATGAGGAAACCAAGTCATGATGGGTTACGGGACTGTGTGAAGGAAGGTACCAGATAACAGACCAGTGCCTTCAGTGATCATGCACTTTCCTTAAACTGCCACCATGAGGACGCAGGTTTGGCAGGGAGGCTGGTTCCAAAATTTGCCCCAGATGGTATAATCAGTAGGTGGCAGAGCAGGTGTGTTAACTTGGTCTGGTTTCATGGCCACGATGGTGGACCCCGCTCCACACTGCTTCCTGCATCACTTTTGCTGCCGCTGGAGTCTGTGTCAAAGGACTTCTATGCACGTGGTTACCGAGGAAAGTTGTGGCAGGGCCTCGGCCATAATCCAGTCTGGAACGGCCTTTCATGTGACCCCAAGTCAACTCTTGTTTGTCCTCTGCTGTTGAATGCCGTGTGGTCCCGAGTCAGTCATTTAACCTCTCTGAGCCTCAGCTTATTCAACTGTCAAAACAGAATCATTATAATCTTTATCCTTCCTCCCTGGGTGATTTAGCACTCATTCAAAGATTAAAAAAAAGAAAAAAAAGGAAAAAAAATGATGAGTTGAGTAGATTTTTCTTTTTTTAGCTTCAGCGTTGAAAAAAAAGTATTTTTCTTTGAAAGACTCATAACACTGACAGCTGCCAAAATTAGCATCTGACTCTTTTCCTTTTATTTAAATATATCTGATTTGATTCCATTATTTTGGCATGTGGTCGGATGATATGATGCCAGTGCGAGAAGGAAGTTTAAGAGATTCATCCTAAATGATGAAGCCAGCTTTTGATTTAGCAGTTGGGGAGACAGGTCCCAGGATGGCAAGCAGTTTGGTTTGGGCCCCCTAGGAAGTATGAGCTGAGGCTACAACTCCAGCCCTGGATTTCCAGGGACTGTGTTCTCATCCTTTTACTGTATCTTGAAGGAAGGATCTGTTGCAGGTGCTCGATTTCAGGACGATGGCGCGTCAAGCATGGAAGTCACAATTGACGGGTCGCATTCCTTTGAGGGCAGGTGCACATGCCCTGTTAAATCCACCAGCTCTGGCTTCAAGACCCGGGTGGGAAGGGTGTCTCTGCCACCAAGAGATATGAGACTGTGGGCTCATTTTTTACCCTTCCTGCTGAGTCTTTGTCTCCCTGACTCTTGTCAAATTGGGATTGGGCTAGTTTCTACCTCGTAGATGCTGAGAGGCTGAATAAGATGAGGGGGAAAGCCACGCCGAATAAATTTCCTAGCATATGGGAAGACTCCATAAATGTCCACCATACTACATTGTTCTGGCAGCTAAGGTAAGGATCCTACATCAAGTCCCAACTAGCACAGTCCACTCACGGGGCAGGAAAGAGGCTGTCATGCAGCACCCCAAGGTCCATAAAAAAGAAGCCCAGAAACAAGGCATTAGTAGCCATGGTTATTTGCCCAGTTTTATGATTGAGAGGACCACATGCTAAAATCCCTGTGCCTTGAGGTCTCTTACTTAAAACTCACTAAATGCAAGTTTAAATATATACTTTTTTGAGGAACCTCCCCACTATTCTCCAAAGTGGCTGCACAAGCTTGCATTCCCACCAACAGTGTAAGAGTGTTCCCCTTTCTCCACATCCTCTCCAACAATTTGTTGTTTCTTGCCTTGTTAATTTTCTCCATTCTAACTGGTGTAAGGAGGTATCTCAATGTGGTTTTGATTTGAATCTCCCTGATGGCTAAGGATGATGAACATTTTTTCATGTGTCTATTAGCCATGTACATGTCTTCTTGGAGAAGTGTCTCCTCATGTCTTCTGCCCATTTTTTGACTTGATTATTTGTTTTTTTGGGTGTTGAGTTTGAGGAGTTCTTTATAGATCTTGGATATCAGCCCTTTGTCTGTAGTGTCATTTGCAAATATCTTCTCCCATTCTGTGGGTTGACTCTTTGTTTTGTTGACTCTAAGAAACAAACTGAGGGTTTTAGAGGGAGGGAGGGGTGAAGGGATGGACTGGCCTGGTGATGGGTATTAAGGAGGGCATGTATTGCATGGAGCACTGGGTGTTATACACAAACAATGAATCATGGAACATTACATCAAAGACTAATGATGTGGGGTGGCTGGGTGGCTCAGTGGGTTAAGCCTCTGCCTTTGGCTCAGGTCATGATCTCAGAGTCCTGGGATCAAGCCCCACATTGGGCTCTCTGCTCAGCGGGGAGCCTGCTTCCCCTTCTCTCTCTCTGACTGCCTCTCTGCTACTTGTGATCTCTCTCTCCGTCAAATAAATAAATCTTAAAAAAAAAAACTAATGATGTACTGTATGGTGACCTACCATAACATAATAAAATTTTTTTTAAAAAGTATACTATTCTTGTAAAAAATGCATATTTATTTCCTGTTCTGATATCCGTGAGTAGGAGCAGTGAGGAAATCACCCATAAACAACTTAAATCTTCTGAGTTCCATCCTCTGCGGGAAGGTTTTTGGGCGGCAAATGGTTAGCCCTGAGCATCTGATTTCCTGTGTACCTGGGGCTCCCACAGTGGCTGCTTCCTTCCTGGCTGCAGAGCTGGGGTTCAGCATTCGGTGGCTCCTGGGATCCAGGGCACCCCAAATCTGCAAACTCTGACCCCTGTGAAAAGTCTGGAAGCAATAAGCTTTGATGAGCTTGATGCCCAGGAACTGGGCCTTTCATCCACTGATGGAAGACACAGGCTTTCTGGTTTGCAAACAACCAAGCTCTCAGTGGAGCCCTGCAGGGGTGGGAGCTGTTTGGGGCTAATTAGCCTCATTAAGAAACTGTTGATGAGCTAATGGAATCGAAATGTAGTCACAATCTGAAGTCACTTAGCAGATTTGCAACCTAAAAATAAAGCCACTTTCTGGCAGATTCCCAGGGTCTCAAAGTACCATGTTTGTATTTACCTCTGGGAGGAAATAGTTCAGGTGAGGTCTTCCTCCTTAGCTGAGCAAGAGCCTGCTGACAGGAGAGGCTCCTGGTGCCCTTTTGAACTTCTTCTTCTTCTTTTTTTTTTTTTGGACTGAGCGATCTGTCCAGCAGAGTTCCCTACCCACTCTTCTCTTTGCATCTGGATCCAAACCCTGGAGCTCTGCTCAAATCTGACTGCCTATCTGAACTGTGTGTTTTCTCTCTCCCTCTTTCTCATTCTCTCTTTCTGTCTTTGGTGATCTATTCTATGCTGGGTTATCCTATGCATCTTCTTCTTTAATCATTATAAGGACCACATGACATGGTCACTACCATCATTCCTGTTTTATAAATGAGACTTAGAGAGGTTAGGTGACTGTTCCCAAGTCCCACGGCTAGTAAGTGGCAGACCCAGAATTTGAACCCCCACCAAAGTCTGACTCCAGGACCTGAACCCCCCATGGAAGACTGCCTTCAACTGTTAGCCCTTAAAATGTTCTCATTCTGCATCCACGTGTACTTGTCTTGTGCATGGACAATGGGCTTTCCCGACCGACACACACATAGCAGGCATTCGGTAAATATTTGTTGCATGACTCCATAGGTTATAAACTTCTTGAAAGTAGTGATTTTGTTTTATAGCACTGCGACCCACCCCTGCAAATTCCTTGTACTCTTCTGAGCTCATAGTTTGAAGCTATTACATTTTTCCTGACTATCAGATAGTCCTATTTATTGGGCAGATTCTTTCTCATATTTCGATGAAATCTCTGACAGAGCAATTTAAACTCATTTCCTTTAGTCTGAGCCATGTTTGAAAACATTCATCTGAACCTGAGACTACTGAACATTCAGCTACAATAATAGGAGAGAAAATCATGGAGTTTAGTCGGAGGACCTAAGTTTGAATCACATTCTGAAACCTATTCGTGGTGACCTTTGGCCGCTGGCTCAAGATCCTTGCATCTCAATTTTCTCAATTTTTCTTGATTACCCAGACCACCTCTTAGAGCTAGTGTGGGGATTAAATTAGATAATATGCATTGCTTCAATTTGTACATCATTTATTATTCTTACTGACCACAAGCTGGTGGGGGAATAATTGTGGCTCCTTCTGGTGAGCAAAATCATAAGGATAACTTTCCCAGATCAAACAACTAAGGAGAAGGGCTATGGATGCTTAATTCTATCTACAATTCTCCCTTCGAGTTTTTATTGTGCACTTGCTGTACCGTAGGTCCAGGATGCTAAATGTTGGATATTCTAGATGCCAGATACGCAAAGCCATGCAAGACAGAGTCCATGGGGCCTATAGTCTGAATGAAATAGAGACAGGTGAATCCCCAATCACCATGTCCTTGGTCAAGTTCAGTGAAACAGGTGGAAGGAGAGAGAACCAGTGTATCATGAATATCTACTAAACCTTGGAATCGTCCTTGGCTTTTCCATTTCTCTGACATCCCATGGCCCATCTCCCAGCCAATCATGTCAGCTCTACCTCAAAATACATAATAAATATGACCATTTCTCATCTAAAATTTCCATTCTTTTTTTAAAAATCTTATTTATTTGAGAGAGAGAGAGAGAGAGAAAGAGCATGAGTCAGGGGCAGGGAGCAAAAGAAGCAGGCTCCCTGCTGAGCAGAGAGCCCAACGTGGGCTCAATCCCAGGACTCTGGATCATGACCTGAGCTGAAGGCAGACACTTAACCAGCTGAGCCACCCAGGTACCCCTAAAACCTCCATTATTGACCATCCTATCTACAACAGCACCCACATGTTCTTGTTATCACTACCCTCTTGCTTAATCTATCTTCAAAGGACGTCATGGTGCTGGACATGCAGTTAATGACTTAGGTGTAATATTGTCCTCCATCCCAGAGAATGGAAGCTCCATGATGGTTTGTTTGGTTCATGGATGTCTTCTTAATATATAGAACAATGCCTGGCACATGGTAGGTATTCAATAAATATAAACAGATAAAATGTAAAAGATGGAACACCAGAAACACAGAGAAAGGGCATCTCACAGGACTTGGGGGGGGTGGGCAAAGAAGAAGGTGCCACTTGCTTTGAGATTTGAAGAGTTGAAAGGTATTAGCTAGATAGAAAGTGGGGGAGGGGGAGCGTATTTCGTGGAAGGTCCAGATACTGTATGCAAAGATTCAAAGACCATGATGCCTTTGGGGAACTTTGAGTGGTTCTAGATGGAACCAGAATTTCCAACGTGGGCAATTCTTTATTTTCTTTATTTTTGTTTTCCTTCTTTGTTTACTTCTTTGTTTTTGCTTTCCTTAGTCTTTAACAGGCATAAATGATCCAGATGAAGAAAAGACAACTTTCATTTCTTTCTTTACATGCTGTTTTGCTGGATCCCAAACACCAGGAAATAAGTTAGTGAAACGCCAGTATCGTCCCATCCAGAGTGCTTGTGGAGGACCCTGTGGGTCGGGACAGGCCAGATCAGCCAACCCACAGGAAGCCATAGAAGGATGGAATCCCCATAGGATGGATCCTCCAGCTCTAGCCAAGGGCAATGCTTCACCGATGTTTTCTGCCCATGGCTGGATGTTGCTTGGGAAATGAACCCCATTCACTTTGGAATACCAGTTACTGTGGGGCTGTTTTCCAGTTCTGCTCATCCTTTTTACTTTCTCAGCACATATGGTCTTTCTCCTCTGTTCTCTCTGGATAGGATGAAGGAGACTCATGAGGGAGGGAGAATGGGGTGAAACTTTTTTTCCAATAATTGCATTTTCCGGGCCTCAGAGCCAGAGGCCTCCATGCTCCTAGAGTTGAATCAAGTGATAAAGATAGCTATTAACACTGTAGTGCTCTACCTGTGCTCCTAGTGGTAGAATTACCCAGAATCCTGGCATTTCAGCTTCAAAAATGGCAAAGTATCCATGTCCATTGATCTGACCTCCCTTTCCAGACTTAGGTTTCCTTATGCAAGCAAGCTAAACAACCACCATTTATTAAGATATTAAGATGTCCCTGGCATCTTCCCACACACTGGAGATCATGACCTCCTTTAATCTTCTCCCTAACCCTTCCCTAAGCTAGGGCCACCCCCACCACACCCCTTGCTGCCATGACATTTGGTCAGCCCACCTTGCTTGACTGGCCTTCTAAGCACTTCCCATAACTCTATTCCATGAGATAATGTATTTGCTTTTTTTGAGCATTACTCTCCTACATGAAAATGAAAATGTCATAAAAACAGAGAGACTTTTTGTTTTGTTTTGATAACTGCTATCTCCCCAGGCTTCCAGCACATAATAGGCACTAAACAAATATTTGTTGGTGGGTGAATGTTTTATTACCCTTTTACAGAGGAAGAATCCAAGCATCTAAAAGGGAAATAAATGACCCAAGATAACGGACTGAGGATGAAGGTGAGGGGAGAGTGAGGCCTGCATTTGATCCCAGGTTGGCTAATCTCAATATATTCATATATTTTAATCTTAACCTTAATATATTCCTTTATGCCCCCTACATGTGAAGAGGACCAGGATTAGAGTGAAGCAAATGAGGCACTCATCTCAGTGCAGAATTTAAGGGGATACCAAAAATTTAGCAATTAAAATAATATTTTAATGCACTATTTAAAAAAAATAAAAAATTCTAATGCCCTAAAACCATGATGCATGAAACTTCAAAATTACAAAGAAAGAAAAAATTGGCATTACTGGTTTTTCCTTTTGCCTCAGGCTCCAACGTGGTTCAGCCAGCAGTGATGTGTTCTTACTTAAAACACGGGTATCACCCTGACCCCTGCCTGGTGCTCCAGTCAGTTATCTAGTGAACCTCTTGTTCCTCCGGCGTTTCTCCCCTCCTGACCTCTGCTCACATGTTCCTGGACTTTGGGATAATTGCCTCTTTTTTTTTAAATTTTTTTTTTTAAAGATTTTATTTATTTATTTGGCAGACAAAGATCACAAGTAGGCAGAGAGGCAGGCAGAGAGAGAGAGGAGGAAGCAGGCTCCCTGCTGAGCAGAGAGCCTGATGTGGGGCTCGATCCCAGGACCCTGGGATCATGACCTGAGCCGAAGGCAGAGGCTTTAACCCACTGAGCCACCCAGGCGCCCCTGGGATAATTGCCTCTTGAACCACTTGCACTTTTCTGTGTTCTGCAGATCTCGCTAAGCCACAGTGGATGGTCACAGGCCACGGCGTGACATCTCCCATGCACGGCTACTCAGGAGCATAGACGGCACACGTTCTGCCTTCCTCACGTCGCTAACCGGTGGCCACCATGTCCCAGGATGGCCTTGGCATTGATCCCCCATGCTGAGTTCTGACTGTCAGAATTATGGTCAGTCCTGCTATGTAGTCCAATTACTGGGCCGTTCTGTTGCACTTCCCTTACTGTTTTGTGAACAAGTGGAAAACAGAAAAATAAAAGAGCTGAATCTAGCAAGAGGAAGCATAAATCTTGTAATCTAATCTAACTGGAATAAAAATGGAAGTCATTAGGCAATGCTTCCTGAGCTTTCATCAGAGGCTTGCTGCAGCTGCCTGTTGACTGGGTGTCTACATGTGGAAGAAAAGAACAGGACTAGAGAGCAGGTACGGAAATGATACATTATCAAAGACTGAGTCAAAAGGTGAGGTTAACGGAGGATTGTGATACCTTTTTTTTACCCCATGATATCATTGTACCATTGACTCTTGAACAAGGGGTGGGGAGCGGGTTAGGGACCCAGTCTTAAGTCCACATGCACTTTTGACTCCCCCAAAACCCAACTTCTACAGCCTACCGCCCATGTGAAGCATTGTCAATAACATAAACAGTCAACGTGTATTTTGTATGTTATATGTGTTATAGATCATGTTATTATAATAAATTAACCTAGAGAAAAGAAAATTCTATCAGGAAAATCATAAGAAAAAGAAAAACATCTACAGTATTACTGTATTTATTGAAAAAATCTGTATTGATGGACTCATGTGTGTGGTTCAAATCTGTGTTGTTGGAGGGTCCGCTGTAATAGTTAATCCAGAATGTACTCCATGTCAGGCACTTTACATGTATTAGTTGATGTAATCCTAACAATCCTAGGAGATAAGTGCTAATATTATCATTTTTTCCCATTTATCTATTATGAATGAGGATACTGAGGTACAGAGAGACTAAGTAATCTGCCCAAGGCCACACAGCCAGTGACTGTCAGATTCTGAATCGAATCCAAGTAGTCTGGCTCCAGAATCCTAGCTCTTAGGACACCAAACCTCTTACGTAACACGTAGGTGGATGGACTTCATGTAGTTTACCTATGTTTTCATTATTAATTCCCTAAGCATTACATATAGAAGTAGTTCCCCACGCAGGGCTCTCTCCCACTGTTGCCGGCCCTAGGGCCTGCCCTTTTCCAGGGTCTGGTGAAAAGCTAGCTTTTCACGTTGCCTTCTCTGACAAGCCGGAAGTAGTCTTTCCTTCCAGAAGGCCCTATTGCACTTTTATTTCTTCATCTCTCAAAGTTCTTTATTATTCTTTTATTCAACACATGTGTGACTCTCTTAATTGATTGTGTGGACTGCATCTTTTCCTTGTGCAAAACGGCAGTGAAGGAGGAATGGAAAGGAGAAATGGGATCTACCCAGGAGAAATGGCCTCCGCTCCTCAAACCCAGAGATTTCCATGGATTTTTCCATGACTTCTCTACATAGTGGGTGGAAATCATAAAATGCTATGCAGTTATAGAAGTAAAGGGTACCAGCTACTGAGAAGTACAGCTATCCATGACTAACAGTAACACTCTTTCATGGAGATGACCCTTCAAGGACACTGTCAGCAAAGTATGTCCCAGACATGCTAGAATCAGTCCTAGGTTCTTCCAGAAAATTCCACCTTCAAGTCCCAACCAGGCCTCTGAAGCTCGGATGTGGGGAAGGCAGCTTCATGATGCATAAAATATGGATAATCACTCCTGCTCTATGTTTCTCCTGGGGTTGTGACAGTAAGTGAAAGGAGATACAAAAGGACCCCATATGCTCTAAAGTAACAAGGAGTCTAGGCAGCGATTGTATTTTCCCTGAGTGGATTGAATCGTTCTCAATTCACGTTTCACACATCGTTCAAAGCCATGCATGTGCAGGACACTGCACTTTACTGCTAGGTCCGGCCTCAACACTTTCTACCTGTCTCTGCTCTAGAAGGCGGGCCCTCTGCTTATCACTGGCTCCCTTGCTCTTTGGCTTGCATTTGGGTTTGGCCACGGAGGGACCCTGGCAGAGACTGGAGCAAGGAAGGAGCAAAAGGCCAGGGTATTTATTTCATTCACCTGGCTAGCCTCTTAAGGCTGCCCTGTCTACCTGGCCATCTCCTTCATTTATCTCTTTAGCTCTTAGGACAGTGGCCACCAGTGCTGGGCACTGCACTCTTCCTGTGGTTTTTCTAACCTTTCCCCAAACCTATATACACAGCCCCTCTACCAAACCCTCCTTCACTTCCTGATTTGTGTTATCCTTTCCCAGACCCTCACTGATTCACCCACTCAAGGTCCTACACTTCCATCATGAGGCTCTCTAATCCAGCAGAGAGCTAAGCCACCTTGCTCTGAACTCAAAGATCTCACTTTTGGCCTAAACCAATTTTTGGCCAAGTGAGTAGCACGGAATATTCAATTTAATAGATATGAGTGACATTTTAAAAAAATTTCATGTTCTTTTTCTTTCTTTTCTTATTTATATTCCATTAGCCAATGTATAGTACACGATTCCTTTTTGATGTAATGTTCAGTGACTCATTGGTTGTGTATAACACCCAGTGCTCATTGCTGCTCACAACACTTGCCCTCCTTAGCCCATTACTGAGTCACCTATCACCCCACCCACCTCCCTTTCTGCAACCCTGTTTGTTTCCTGGAGTCGAGAGTCTCATACGGTTTGTCTTCCTCTCTGTTTTCTTCCCCTGTGGTCCTCTGTGCTATTCCTTATGTTCCACACATGCGCAAAACCATATGAAAACTGTGTTTCTCTGATTGACTTATTTGACTCAGCATAATCCCCTCCAGTTCCATTCATGGCAATATAAATGGTAGATATTCCTGTTCTGATATCCTTGGGAGACACAGATTGAGCAAACACCAAAACCATCACCACTCCTTTTTTGTCTGTGAAACTTCTTACAGCACTAAATTAGCTATGTTGCATATTATATGCCAGTAGGAGAGAAAACACACACACACGCACACACACACACACACACACACACGGACAAACACAGACATGCACAGTATAACTGTAAAAAGCTACTGATTGTAAAACGTATTATGATTTCAGAGTTATAACAATGTGAGAAAAAAAAAAAAAAGATCCTGGTCTTAGGATGGGTGGAATACAGTAGTAGACACATCTTCCAGATTTTCTTGTTTGAAGAAGCGATTTAGGTAGAAAATCTCACCAGAACAGAGTACTAACAGATATATTTTGGCAAAGCCTCACCCGTGTCTTTTATCAGCTAACAACATATCTAGCTCCTGTGCATTTCTTTTATGACTGTATTATTGTTTAGCTATAAATTGATTCCTGATCTCCTGCTGGCAGGTAATCACTATTAATTCCATGTCTAGACATAGCGATCACACCCTCTGGGCTCCGCAGATACTCGGTGGCTCCCAGATTCTGGGCAGGGGCTGGCTAGCTGTTTGCCAGGCTGGGCTCTATTTCCTCCCATGCACACAGCTCACTGTGCTTCTCAGCCTTCCTCCCAGTGAGCTGTGGCCGTGTGAGCTCTGCCCAACAGATAGCAGTCAGGCATGATGTGCGCTGCTGTCAAGCTTGGCCCATTGGATTCTCCCCCTTCATGCTTTCTCCTCCCACTTGCTGGTGGGACAGCAATACCCAGGGTGAAGCTGGAACCGCGAGTTAAGGACGGCAGGCATCATAAGGGTACATTTCTGAACACATGCACTCCCACTCCATCCATCTTCCCATCACTGCTGTTGGGACTCTGAGTGAATAACAAATGCCTTTCTGCTGTCCCCTCTGGACTTCCCCTATTACTGTGGCTGGTACCGTACAAGCTAACACTGCCTCCTCGTGACCATGGAGTGGCTGGGGCTAGGAATGTGGCCTGTGGCTGCAGACTGCACATAGCCTTGGCCTCTAAACTCAGAACATCCCTCTTCCTCCAGCCTTCTCCTCTTTGATGGCTTCTCCAGGTCCCAGCTGCTGGCTCCTCCCTTCCCATTCTTCTTAACTCTTTTGGACTTTACTAAAGTGCTCATTGAGTTGCATTTCATCTCCCTGTGAGCATGTTTATTTCCCTCACCTCATTACAAATTCCAGAAGGTCAGGAACCTTGATGTATCTATGCCCCCGTTCTAAGTATCCTACATAAGGAGTGGCACTAGGTGCATACTTAAAAAATATTTTACGAATGAACGAGTTACTCGGACTTTGGATAGTCCAGTAAGGCACCTTGGGCCCTTCTCCATGTGTCTGGAGTACCTCCAAGTAAATCCCACCATTCCAACAAATATGTAACAAAACTAACCTATGATCCTCCAAGGAGAATCAGAGTTTGGAGAAAAGCAGTCATTCAAAGCTGAAGTATCTTTCATCCACAAACTTTTCAAAAGGGCGGTTCCATCATTAAATACCTCTTATTGAAACAAGATAAATCTTCCAAAGGTGTATGGTGGGTGGGTCATGACCTAAAACTTGGGTTCTGCAAACCATCCAGCTGCACAACACTGAGGGGCTCGATCATTTTTGCTTCCTTTTTGTTTTCATGGGTAGTGCGGGAATCATAATAAATAGTGCAAAGTTCTTGCGGATAGTGAACACAGAGGAAGTATGTCCAAGAGTGCGCAGCACACAGTGAGCACTCCCTAAATGTTAGCCATTTGTTATTACTTCGTAAGCAACCAGTTTTAGTCCCTGTTTTCATTAAGATGTCTGGTTCTCCCCTGCGTTAGCAAAGCCTTTAAGTCAGGTTCAGCCCCCAGCCTGTGTCTGTGTGGCCTTGCAAGCTAAGAGCAGTTGGTGCATTTTTGTTTTGTATTCTTATTTTTGTTCTGCATCTTTGTTGCATTTTTGCAAAACAAAAACAAAAATGAAACAGAATATGGGATGGGCCCTATGTGTCCGGAAAAGTTGAAGATATTTATTTTCCACCCCCTTCTGATCTCTCCGCTTTAAAAACCGCTCTTTACTTGTGGGAAGGCCAGGGTCAGCCCTTCTTCTTGAGAGCAAGCATGGTAGAGTGGGGAGCTTGAGTACCAACCCCAAACCCCTCGGCTCTTTCTAGTACATTCACTTGCACGAATTATGTAACTCTTCTGAGCCTGTTCCCTCACTGTAATAGGCAAAATTTAATGTTGTCCCTGTAAACAGGGGGTGGGTGGGTGGTCCTCCCTGCTCCAGGGGCTATTTCAAGAATTTTACGATGAGAATGTGTGTTGAGATGCTCCGTCCAAGGCCTCCCCCAAACTAGGGTCTCCATGGGCTACTGTCTTCTTTCCCCTTCACATCCGTGGTCTTCTACTGGACCTGGAATCCCATGATTCTTTTTAATGAGCCAAGCTTTGGATTCAGAACACAGTATGAGCACTGTGCACAGAGCCATTGGGAAGCCTACGCGAGATTGCACAAGCCCCGCTTGAGGGTCCTGATGATACAGGACCAAGGAGGGAGTCCTAATCACACAGCCCCACAGGCCCCCTTTCAGGAACTGATCTCTGGCTTTTCTTGGCTCCTCCTGATTCTCCTGGCACATGGAGTCCTGCTTGAGGGTCGAAGTGATTTTGCAGGAACGAAAGCTGTAGGCAGGAGAGGTTCATGTTATGCAAAGGCCGCCCCCCACGGAGGTGTTCCCGGCCTGAGAACAGCACACAGCGGCCCCCCCTGTGGCTGCCTCCTTTAATTTTTAAAGCATTTGAAATCTTTACCAAGTTCGGGGACTTGTAAACATTCATAATAGACAGGGAGTCTGGAGCCTCTCTTCCTGCTCCCACGAAACTCCAGCGCAGCAGGCGCGGAGCCAAGGGTCAGGGGCCGCCAGCCAGCCGCAGGGAAAGAATGAGGGGGGGACAAGAGGAGTTAGAGAGAAGGGAGGTGAGGGAAATTGGAGGGGGAGGTGAACCATGAGAGACTATGGACTCTGAAAAACAATCTGAGGGGCTTGAAGGGATGGGGGGTGGGAGGTTGGGGTACCAGGTGGTGGGTATTAGAGAGGGCATGGCTTGCGTGGAGCACTGGGTGTGGTGCAAAAACAATGAATACTGTTATGCTGAAAATAAATTAAAAAATTAAAAAAAAAAAGAATGAGGGTGTTCGTTGGGGGCTTGGAGGACCGCTTCTGTGACATCTTGCAAAGACAACTCCACACAAATAAAGACAGCAGTGAGGAACAAGATTTAAAGGCTTTGTGCTAGCCATCAAAAGAAATGAAATCGTGCCATTTGCGACGACATGGATAGAACTAGAGCGTATTATGCTTAGTGAAATAAGTCAATCAGAGAAAGACAATTATTATGTGATCTCCCTGATATGAGGAAGTTGAGAGGCAACATGGGGGGTTTGGGTGTAGGAAAAGAAAAAATGAGACAAGATGGGATCGGGAGGGAGACGAACCATAAGAGACTCTTAATCTCACAGAACAAACTGAGGGTTGCCGGCAGGGGGAGGGGGTTTGGGAGAGGGTGTTGGGGTTATGGACATTGGGGAAGGTATGTGCTATGGTGAGTGCTGTGAAGCGTGTAAACCTGGCGATTCACAGACCTGTACCCCTGGGGCTAATAATACATTATATGTTAATAAAATAAAAAAATTATAAAGGCTTTGGGCTAATACTTAGGAAAAGGGGGTGCACAGAGATACACATGATTGCAAACCACTGCAATCCCAGAGGAACCATAGTAGGGAAGGGGAGCAGATGAGGAACTAGCATCCAATAGGTGCCTACTATGTGCCAGGCAGTGTGTGAAATGCCTTCATGAGCGGGTTGGCCACTCAGGTCTCATAGTGGCCCAGCCAGGCGGTTACACTGTCATCACTCCAAACTGACAAAACCGGAAGCTCTGGTTTATAGAGGCAAGTGCCTGTGTGTAAGGCCGCACTCAGATAGAACAAGCCTGTGTCCAAGCCATGGTTTGGTCCTAGAGCCAAAGGTGGATTGACACTCTGGATTGGATTGGGGGTTTGGTGTGTATGCAGGGTCTGTGTACACACAAACCAGTCAACAGAGTACACAGTCGGGGCTGAGGACGAGACGTGATCTGTGGTCGCCAAGCAGTTCCCTAACTTCAGAATACGATAGATTTGTGTGCCTCTGTCTGCCTTCTTGCTCGCTTTCTCTTTAAGATGCACCTGATTTAGAAAGAGGATTGTGCTTTTTAAGAATTCATTTCTGAGATCTGTGCCAGCTTTATAATTCTATGCTCCCATGCTTTGTAGCTCCTGTTATCCTTATTCATGAAAGGTTTATGACCAGCTGGTGCCAGTAAGCGGCACCTCTTGAAAGCTTCAGGAATTCACCTCATTAAACCACTTTTGTGCGGCTCTGGGCTCACAAGGTGGGGTCCCAGGAATTCCAGGCACAGAAAGCCAACACTGCTTCAGCAAGGAGGCCAGCATGCAACTGCTCTGCTGACTCCACATCAGGGGAGAGGAGAAAACCAGGAAATGGAATGCCTGACACTGGTCCTTATGTGGGCTGATGGCATGTGCCTGTCTCCCCTCGTGGATATTTGTCACTTGGGACTGCCCCATATCCCTTCCCTATATATATATTTTTTTTTCTTAAGCATTTTTTTTTTTAAAAAAGACTTATTTATTTGACAGAGAGAGAGAGCACAGAAGGGGGAGCAGCAGGCAGATGGAGAGGGAGAAGGAGGCTTGCCGAGCAGGGAACCCAATGCAGGGCTCGATCCCAGGACTCTGGGATCATGACCTGAGCCGAAGGCAGATGCTTAATGACTGAGCCACCTAGGTGCTTGTCCGCCACCCCCCCCCCCCATTATTTTGGTTTCTCTCCTATTATATGTCTTTTCTTCTCAAGAATAGACACCACGAAGCCCATATCCCCAGACTCCCTTGCAGCTGGAGTACAGATCTGAGGCCACGTTTCTACCAGTTGGCTGCACCCATGTAAGACTTGGTTTCCAAAGTGGGCAGCTGAGGAGGTGGTCGGGTGTGGGGCACTTAAATCGGCCAGTGGTCACTGTGATGGGGTTTTCTACTTCTTCAGAGCTTGTAGCATCCAACACTGAGGCTCAGGGACAATGACTGGGATGGTGATGTTTTCCCTAAAACAGTTCCCGTGGCATGGTTGGACACTGTCATTATCTCTACAGTTCCAAATCCTGGTTCTTCGGTCCTCCTGTAGAGTCTGTGCGTCACCTGATGTCCTTGTAAAATTATTGCTTTTTATTTAAACCAGCCACAGCAAATGCTGATATTTGCAGCTCAGAACCCTGAGTAGTACCATCAAGTAACAAGGAGCAGGTGGATCCTGGGTCAGTGCAGAGGCTCAGAGTATCTTTAAAGATTCAGCCTCTATCCTTTCAAGTACTGTGTGTTTACTTTTTATTTTTTAATTTTTTAAAAATTTAAAAAATGTTTTTAATTTTTAATTTTTTAAATTTTAATTTTAATTTTTTACTTTTTTTAAAAAGATCTATCTATCTATCTATTTAGAGAGTGCCAACAGGGGGAGGGACAGAGGGAGAGAGAGAGAGAATCTCAAGCAGATTCCATCCCCATGGACCCTGACATGGGGCTTGATCTCACGACCCTGAGCCAAAACCAAGAGTCAGATACTTAACTGACGGAGCTGCCCAGGCACCCTCTGTTTACATTTTGTCTTAAGGTTTGCTGTCTCATGGTCATTCTCAGTGACCAAGACAACTATCAATGGCTCCCAACATCACATCCTCACACTCCTTGATCCAAGTAGAA
This sequence comes from Neogale vison, assembly GCF_020171115.1. Taxonomy (NCBI): domain Eukaryota; kingdom Metazoa; phylum Chordata; class Mammalia; order Carnivora; family Mustelidae; genus Neogale; species Neogale vison. The sequence goes on along the minus strand of NC_058095.1, from coordinate 44,252,100 downwards.
AGGAAATGAGCAGGCAGCAAAGGAGCTTCCTTTCTTTAAAAAAAAAAATTGTATTAAAGGTAAAATATTTTTTAGAAGTTCCTCGGTGCCATCTCCTATGTTTCATTGACCACAGATGGGTCATAAAGTGCAGCATGAGAGTTGCAAAGGCACAGTTGACAAAGGAGAATGTGCTAGCCGCTGCAAGCTTAGGGTAACCATTACGTATCGCCAGGGGCTGGAAACTCCAGATCCTCTTATGAAGAAAGGAGACAGGGGGTGGTTGCTGGACAGGCAATGGACTGTCTACCACTATGACATTCTAAGCTTCTCCTCTTGATCAACTTGGTGGTGGGAACCTGATCTTAAAATAGGAAGACTTCCAAACAGGTTCTGGTTTCTGTTTCCCTGAGGCCAACTTTCAGGCACTTCAGAATTTTCCAAAGGACCTTTTATCAGAGAGATCTGGATTTGAATCCTGGCTCTGTCCTTTGCCCTGGTGGGGCCCAGGTGGGGGGAGTCTCCCTTCTCTTCCTTCATCTGTAAAAGGGGGGATAGGGATCGTGTGGCCTCGTGGGTTACTGTGAAGACTGGAGTTCTGGTGGCATGATTCCTGGCATCTGGTAAACAATAACTATTTTAGAAAGAAGGTCTAGTACTACTGTCGATTGTTCTGACACACAGTCCTTTCTGGGAGAGCGGCCCGACCATACCCATGTACAGCCTGATTTTAGAATAGAGTTGGTTTGTTACCAGTTACAGGGTAAGGTGTTCACCAAATGTGTGTTTATGAGTGTGTTGTAGGGCAATGTTACACATATCATCTCTCTTACTCTCCATACAGCCTCCCATGTGGAGGTGAAGAATCAGAGGCTTAAGGATGTTTGTGATAGACATGAAGGGACAGCTATAAATGGCAGGGCCAGAATTACTCCCCCAGGTCTCATGTGCTTTTTGCATTCTACCTTGGCAACAGGAAGCTGACCATGAAGATCTGTAGCAGATTTCTGATTTGAAAACCACTGACGATTAATCCGGAGAAAACTCAGGGGCATTATGCTTGTTGTCTTTAATTCCATCAGAATTGGCTTGTGGGACAGTGATTTCTTCTACATTTTTAGGCTCCAGAGATTGAAGACAAGGATCATATTATAGGAGAGAAGTTTTTTGGTTTTGTTTTTTAAGATTTATTTATTTTAGAGAGACAGGGAGAGAGTGCGATCAGGGGGAGGGGCAGAGGGAGAGAGAGAGAGAGAGAGAGAATCCTCAAGCAGACTCCCCACTGAGTGTGAAGCCTGATGTGGTGCTTGGTCCCAGGACCCTGAGAGCATGACCTGAGCCCAAACCAAGAGTCAGATGTCTAACTGTCTGAGACCCAAGCGTCTCACAGGAGAGAAGCTTTGCACAACAGAAGGGAGAATATGGAGTATGAACTAAGCAATAGAGGAATGAGAGACATTGGTGAGAAGTGAATTACCAGCCACTAGAGGTAATCAAGTAGCACTGGTCTTCTGTAGAGATGATTCATGCATTGGATCAAGGCAGGGAACAAGGCTGAATGAGCCTGAGGATCTTTTCGGTTCAGAGATGGAAGATTTGGGGAGAGATAGTGGCAGAGCCATACCAGCCTCATGGGAAGTTCTGGGGTGAACAGAATCTGCCCATCTAGCGGGAAGAGTTGCTGATCTTAGACCATCTGGAGTCAAACACAGATTTGATTCCTCTGCCCTCCCGTCAGTGCCTCTGTTGGGAGATGCCAGTAAAGTCCTTTGGGTATCTGGGACTTTGGGCATTAGCGGGAGTGGCTTGTTCTAAAGGAAAGCTAGCTGACCACTCTCACTGGCGGATCTCAGTAACGCCACCAGCCTAGAGGCCAAGAGAAACCAATGCTCCTTGTCTTCCTCTCAGCCTTCCATGCAGATTAAGAGCTTATTTTTCAACAGACTTTGACTCGTTTTTAAGCATTATACCCTCAGGATTATTTCTCTTTCTCTCTTTTGTTCTCCCAACTTCCATCCAGCTGATTAAAATTCTAGTTAAATTGAAATACTCTTTCAAATTGGGCTATTCAGAATTAAGCAAAAAGCACCAAATTTACTAGAGCTCTAGCACTTTTGATTAATCTTTAATTACCACTTCACTTTAATTTTCAATGCTACCTTTAAAACAGAGCTGTGTTCAAACCTCAAACTCATTATCCCATCATTTTGAAAAAGGCAGGAATGTCTGCCAGAGAATAAAAAAAGAATGCTGAGTAGTAGTCTCTTCCTGGAAGTCAGTGTTGTAAAATCTGCATTGACAGACAGTGGTCCTAAAATATATATCTTTTAGTAGACAACTGTTTTCTGAAAGATCTGACAAGAATCAGCTGGGAGAAAGTTATTGTAACACAGGGCAAAATAATATTGTACCGTGTTGACATTAATTTATCTTTGTTATTCACCCTAATGATTTTACGATTTTATTGGTATGCTACATTGCCAAAAGTGTGGCTTATAATTTAATTTCCACTGCCGAGTCCAGAGAAGCCACTGCAGGCACCATAATGATGAAAGAAGCACCATGGTAGTAAGACCACGGAAAAGGATACAAAGATGATTTATGTAACTTTCTTTTTCCATTTGCAGTTCATTAAGTCACTGTCTTCTCGCAGTGACCAAGTGAAAATTAAAGCACTTCAGAGAAGAGCTTGGGGTTCAGCATCATTAAGGGAAGAGAAATGGGCGCCTGATGAACTTGACTGCAGAAATCTATAGAGCACAACTTAATCAGCCTCTACATTGATCTTGGATGCTCAGAGGCAGGTTTAAGACTGAGCAAATCTTTTTAATGCATATTATCTCCCTTTGAAAAGCAGCATATGATGCACGAGAATGATTTAGAGATTATCCCAGACTTCATGTAGCACTTTCCAGGTATTGGTGGAGAAACAGCGAGAGAATGGATACTGTTCATGGAGCTGCCTCTGTCCTGGGATTCTCTGTCCATGGTCCTAAAAATAATCGTCCAGACAATGGCAATTACTTAGGAGAAAGGGAAATTGCTTGCTGTCCAAATGATCATAATAACTTTGGGCCACCAGTGTTTTACTTCGTTTTTAATGGAAGTTCAGAGGGAATCTGTGTATTTTGGCTGGCAAGGGCTGTGAGAAGGATCCTCTTCTCCAGGAGTACATCATCTCCCATCCTTGAAAGGAGGGGCAGCTGCCACATAAGGTAGATAGCAGAGGCACTAAGGTTTTGGTGCCAGACAAGCTGGGACTTGAGTCCTTGCTTCTTCATTGACTGTGAGTCCTTGAGCAAGTTACTTCACTCACTTGGGCTCCAGATTCCTCACCTGCTGAAAGGGCTGATGAAATTCCTCTACTATGGTTAGAGAGGGAATTAAAGATGGGAACTGGAGGGAATGGCACCCATCCCATGTCATGCAGAAACAGGCTTTTTTGGGGGGAAATTTACCAGCAGAGGGTCAGCAAGACTGGTCACCCACTCTCTCCTTTGCCGTAGAGAGGCATCTGGGACACGTTGGCTGGGCATGGTGTGAGGCTGTGCTCCACTACCTTGCTACTCTATCCTTTCATAGGCAGAGTGTGTGAGACTTCTCCAAAGAGTGGCAAGAACAATCTGGTATGTACCCTACTTGCTCAAGGGACTTGCAGATAAATATCTTATAGCTGGACACCAGCTCCTCAGAGGCGGGGATGTTCATTCCTGGGGTAATATTGGCCCCAACATGTGGAAGGTCAAAGTTTCTTCCCCTGGAAGAGATAACAGTCGGCCACTGAGAGTGATGTAGGCTAGAGTCACAGGAGAACCTCTGAGGAGGTGGCATTGTCTGAACCCAAGCTGAGGCAGTCAAGAAGAGAGGCCACTTTCCCTTGATGCATATATTTTGCAAGTCAAACTTTACTTTGGGACCCCTTCGATGCATAACTGTGGCCTGCTGACAATAGAGCTATACTACTGGAATATTCTAGAGATCTGTGGCTTGCTAGTCTCCACCAGCTTGGGCTTTCTTCCTCCGCTACAATGTGAATCCGGTCCAGGCACTGAAAGCAAACTAGCTATAAGGCAAGATGTAATTACGTTTCTAAGAAAGGTGTTTTTGTTGTCGTCTTTCAATTCCGTAAAATAAACATGCACGTCATCCTACCTTCTAGGCACTAGGGAATGTAGTCGTGGGCTGGGTGTAACACCACCAACAATAACTCCTAACAGTTATTGAGTTCTCGTGCCTGTAGGCAGTGTTCCAAGTACTTTCTGTGTTTTATATAAAGAAAAAAACCTAATACATAACACTGGCCTTTGAGTTAGGTGGGCAGTCAACCACTTAACCAACTGAATGGGCCACACTAACACTAAGTGCCACGAGAGAATAATAGACAGAAGGCTCTGGGAGTTCAAAGAAGGCTTATGGGGAGCATCGGTGAAGGAGACATTAGAGCTAGAAGGGCCAGTAAAAACTGGCCAGATAAGAGAGCAATGGAAGGAAGGGCACGGCGAAAGGCAGGACGGTGACAGTGATGATGATGAATAAAATCCAAGGAGGAGGAGGGAAAAGAGAAGGAGGAGTAGAAAGGGAAAAGATTAAAGAAGACTGAAGGGACAACAGACTCCCCCCACCACCCCCACCATCGGCATACCTCTTGGTATAGACTTTCAACACATATTTTTCATTCATTGACTTGGGAGGGACCAGGAAGTGCAAACATAAAATGATGACTATGTCTTTGCCGACTTGGTCAAAAAGTGAGTCATCCGTTCTGCAGGCTGAAGGCTGGCTCTCCATATCTCACCTGCCATGTTTGCTGACCAAGGTAAATAGAGGAGGAATATCTTAACTTCTCCTGGGGTCTTTCTTCCCAAGATCCCATAATCTCTTTGTAAATCCAGTGAGATGCTCTGTGTAGAAGCACTTCAAGAAAGGTACCAAGACCCAGCACACAGGCAACACTGGTTCTCTAAAAAAAGTCAGGTTTTTCCTTTAGAGTCAGAGTACACAGGATGGAGACAGCCATGGCCAAGCAGTCTACAGGCAGAGCACATGGTGCATGGGTAACCCAGCTCTTCACACTAGCCCACAGGGCACCCTTTTAGTGCTCTGTCTGCACCCATCCCCACTAGGCAGTAAAACACTCAGAGTGAAGAAAAACACAGAGGTTTAATTTCAATCATTCGCTTGAAGAGTAACATTTGTGGAGAGCCCATGCCAGGTGCTGTGGACCCCGTGGTCCAGGATCTCCCAGTGTATGAGGAAAATGGACCTGTTAAAAGAATAATTGTGGGAGCACCTGGGTGGCTCAGTGGGTTAAAGCCTTTGCCTTTAGCTCAGGTATAATCCCCGGGTCCTGGGATGGAGCCCCACATCACGTTCTCTGTTCAGCGGGGAGCCTGCTTCCCCCTCTCTCTCTGCCTGCCTCTCTGCCTACTTGTGATCTCTGTCTGTCAAATAAATAAATAAAATCTTTAAAAAAATAATTGTGTGTTACATGTCCCAAAAGTTATGAAGGTGGGGTGGTATGGAGAAGGGAGATGGCTGGGGGGGTGAGGTTTGACAGGTTTCTTGTTGTGGGTGCAGAAATCCTCTCCAAAGGTGGACACACTTGAGTATGAAAGAAGAGAGAAGGAGGAGCTTATTCTACATTTTCATTCTTATGGCATATATTTGGTTCCTACTGCATATGCTCAGATTCTTTCACTTATGCAGGGGGTAAAACCCTCAATTGAGAGTAAAGGGATAATAAAAGGACGGAAGGAAGATGTGAGGAAGAAAACCAAAGAGTGAAAAGCCATGTGAAGCTTTATAATGTCATAAAAAAATGATACCTATACACGGGTTTTCAGATCGCACACAGACACACACACATGCACATATCTTGGAGAAAGAGTCAGTGAAAGGCTCTGTGAAAGGTGCAAGTCTTCTGGACAATTCTTCGAGGAGGAAGCATCAGGAGCAGAAGAGGTTTAGCCGGACTTTGTACAGCCTTTCTTGGCAAGCTGACTTTCCATAAGGATACGTCTCCTCATTCAGCATTATCATAGCATCCACTATGAAATTAAGACTCTCTTCTACCAATTATAATGCGGAGCAGGAGATAAGGACCAACACTTTTGAGGGTCCATCCTTTGGCAGAGCTATGTATATAAAATTGCATTTAATTCTCATGATACCCTATAATGTTGGGTATGAAAGACTAGGTCCTTTGACCAATGGCTGCAAGTTGTGACCCGGAGTTTCAGAACACTTTGTCTAAGGGCCTGCAGCTGATACAGGTCAGGCCTCTTTTATTCCAAAGCATTTATTTTGTCGACTATGTAATGCTGCCCTGTAAACATTAGCCAATAACTTTATTTTGATAAGTAGTTCTTTGTATGTGTACATGACCAAATGTGAAAATGTAAGATTTTTTTTTTTTTGTATTTCAGGTACATGAGGGATTATCATGGTTATTTGTTGAAAACTTTCCATTGTTTACAATTTCTGAATTTTATTTTTGAGTCCTTAGGAGGCTTGATTCTTGGAGTTTCTAACTAGCTAATTATCTCATAGAAATGAGAACACCTGCTCTTCAAGGGAATATTTTTTTCTCTCCTGGTCAAGGACAGACTTGAATGATGAAAGAATCCATACATTCTGCAACTCGGAAGTCCTTAAAGTAATATTTATCACCGCCGATTTAAAAATTGGAGTGCAAGTGTCTTGAAGCATTTTATCTTTTCATTGTATAATTAATTACCTTGTTTGAAACCCTTATGAAGTAGGTGGTATAGGTATTATAATTCTCCTCTTACATTCATTCATTCATTAATTTATTCATTTTACAAATATTTATTAACAGAGTAAAAATATCTAAAGCTACAGAGAGATAGTTGATTGCCTCTGAGTCAACAAAAAAAGCTAATGGCAGGCTGGAATCAGGGCTCTGTGTTTTGAATTTGAGGGCATTTCTCATTAAAGAGTCTTGTATGAGTCTTCATTCTAACCTAGGTCTTTTGGACATATAATCTTGATGCCCTATAGCTGGTTCACTTTATTGTAGGAAAGATCCTAATGGAACCAGTACTTTCTAAATCAACTCCCATTGGCCTCCACACCCCCATGGAATTATGACTCTTCAAACTGCTGGAACTTTAGAAATCCTGAGGAATGGATGGGGTGGCTTGTATGATAACTCAATTATAGGGGAGGGGACTGTTTAATTGCCACAAGAAGCTGAACACAGTTATTACTTGGAGTGAAAGAGCCTTATTTCTTATTTTCTTTGAAAACTGACAATTATCTTCTGGAATGACTCGATGCAGTACCAAAACTTCCATAGAAATGCAGTGAGACATTCCACAACAGGGCAAGTTTACATAGCAAATATCTCTGCATACATATCCTGTACTTCTCAGAAAGTAGATGGGTGGAAAATACACAGTTGTGCTCAAGGGAGTGTCTGGCACCTTCTATGACCTGCTCCTGCCTATTCCTTCTCCACCTGACCTATCTAAGACTGGACAACTCCTTCCCATCTACCACCAGTGAGCCCTTTATAGATTTCTCTGATTAATAGTTATTTTGTTTTTATCTCTTGTTTTATCCCATACTAAATCACAGGCTTCCTAAAGACAGAGGTCTTGTTTTATTAACATTTGTAGCCTTGATGCCTAACACAGTGCCTGACACAAAGCAGTCATTGAAAAATGGTTGTGGGACAATAGCATGAAATTGGGGAGGCATAGTCCTTGGTTAATTACACATTCACTGTTAAGTGAAAGAAGAAACGAGCAACAGGCTTTGAATATTTCCAGCACTTTTGCATCATGCACAGAACACTATGCCTAAAACATCCTACTGTATAGAAAAGATAAGTGAACATGTAAATGATGTAAGAAATATCATTGATTTGTTCATTGGATATTAGATGAATCCATACTATTGCACAGGCACTAGCTGCTGACTCAGTACACAAAGGAATGGCAGAGACTCTGGAGGGACTTAAAGCTTGGAAGGAAGGGGCCAGGCTATAATCAAGTAATAAAAATAAAGTAAATCGATGGTCTAATGAAAGGGAAGACTGAGAGAGAAAATTGGAAAATGTCAAAAAAGATACAAACATAGCTTTGGCACAGGAATTCACACGAAGACCAATTCTAGGACTTAGCATCCTGACCAATGATCAATGGGGTCACTAACACTGTCAGAGTGTATGGTAGGATCAAAAGGCTATTCTAACTTACTCCTTCCACTAGTCCTAGAAACTAAGCATTGGTCTAGAGACAGAAACTTGGGATCAAGGAGATAAAGCAAACAGAGGGTATGGGCCAAGAATACCAGCTTTGGCATCTGCAGAACTGGATATGAATGATGGGTCCATAACTTAACTGTGTGACCTTGGACAAATCATGTCAGGCCTCAGGAGTTTCACCACCAAGAGGGGCAAATGACAGCACCCACATCACTGGTGAGGCAGGTAAGTTACTTATTAGAACACTGCCTGCTGTAGAACCCACTAAGTGCTGACCACTTAGTTCAAGACCACACAGCTAGCAAGGCCAAGGGAGGGCTTCATATATAGTCCTTCCTAATTCCAAAGCTTATGCTCTTTTATTACCTGATCCTTTTCTAGGAAGAGTAGATGATTTGACATACATTCATTAGATGAACCAAAAGGCAGGATGCAGTTTCAAATATATTGGGTCTGGGTTTTCTGTGGATCATACAAGCACAGGAAGGTACAAATGGAAAAAAAAACTGGTGAAGGCATCATCCGCAGGAAGTAACTACTTACGGGAGATGGCCGGGAGCCTGGAGGCAAAACATCAGGACCACAGTCAAAAATGTGTGGCCTGTTATCAAGATGCCTTGAACAAAACAGACCAACATGTTTTGAAACCAAAGCAGCAATAGAGGCAGACCTTGGGGAGAACAGATTCACAGTTTATCAGTGAAGAAACAGAAAGCAAAACAGAGCTGAGTCTACTTCGTGGTGCCCATGGGGTTGTTCAGAAGTAAATTAACATCCTACAGAGTGATGTGACAGTGGTAGAGACGGACAGTGAAGGCCTTCGTTCCCATCAGCCAGATGGTTAGGATCCTGCTTCCTTGGACAGGACCAGACTCTTACATGACACAGGGCCCCTTTGCTTACCCCTAGGTAGGTTGTACTATTTGGTTTCCTTCCCCGCCTTTGCCTGTAGCAGCCAAAGTCAGGACTCTGCCCTCCCACCCCCATATTAGGTCTTCAGTCCACGTACTATTTATATTTGCCATCCTATATGACTTTGGTGTGTATATACTGAGAATTGGATTTTATAGTCACCTTTCTGGTTTCATGGCCTCGGCACAGTATCCATGCTGCTGTTATTATCTCTAACTCTGGCAGCATATCCTCCAATAAGCCAATGTGCACAAGATTGCAATGTTTGCTGGTAAACATTTAATGGCGATACTATGTCCTTAGTACCCCGCTTCTCTTTCTAGTACAGATCTGGCCCTTCTGCAAGGCAGCTCCCCGTAGAAGTGTGAGAAGACAAACTTAAAAAGAAGCCCCAGTTAAAAGGATAGGGAGGCCTGGGAGATTGGATGAGGGAGTGGCTCGTTCCCCTCTGAAGAGTGGGCACCTTGACCAGTTTCAAAATTGCCACGTAAACTCTGGGGGAAGCTCCATCCAAGCAAAAAACACAGCATGGGTTGATTTATTATTTGGCTCCTATGTCTAAATACGTTGGCAGCAAGTGGCCGAAAACTTGGACTTGAACGGCTTAAACGTAAGGAGATTTATTATCTTACCGAGCAAGCTGTCCTTAGGTAGGGAAGCCTCTGGGCAAGGTACGTCAGGGCTCAGAGCCCACTTCACCATGGTCCCGACTTCCTCTGTGAGTTTTGCTTCATCAGCAGTTCCAGGCATATCAATGACTAGGGACTATCTCTTTCTTGTGCCTCTTTCTAGCGGCAAGGGAATGTTTCCCATTAAGGTACCAACAGTGTCTCACCTTACGGACCTGAATGGAGTCATGTGCCTGCCTCGAAGCCAGTCACTTTGAAGGGGTCGGAAATGGCCATGATGGTGTTGGGTCATTTGGGATTTTTCCCCTGAGTGCTCACATTTGCAGCCACCTGGACAAAATTAGTACTCCACAACGAAGAGGAAGACGAGAGCATATTTGAAGTGGGTGGCTGACAGGGTCTGGTCGGTAGCCACTCTCTGCGTATGAAACTTTTTACTTTAAAAGAGAAAGAATAAAAATACAAACAAAGAGTGCTCTGAGAAGAGGACAAGACTCAGGAAGGTAGACTGATTCGGGGCGAGGGACTCGGATTCCAGATGGCATGATGTTCTTACAGACAAAATCTAGAATTTAAAGAGCTGGTTGTCCGTGAGCATCAGGTGCTCAAATATCACTGTTGTCTTCTATGTACCCGGTAGATGCTGCTGTGACTGAGCACTGCCGTGCCAGCTGACTGTGCTCACCTGAGATGGGGTGGGGTGTTAAAGTCGACAGTTACTGTGTTGCAGTTTGTGTCAAAGTTTCAAGGATTTGGCAGCTACTGGGTGTATTTGTTGGAAACATTACCCTATAAAAGATATGGCATCACTAGTATGACACTCTCTTCTCACATATACAGTCACACAGAAAAAAAATAGTATCTACATATATAAGTAATCACTTATTTTTCATGTATATTAAACCATTCTTGCTTTTAGTAAAAGTCACATTGATAAATCAATAAGTAATTAAAATTTAAGCATTCAGTCTGAGAAGAAAAATGGACTATGGAGCCATATAACCCAACTCCCTATCCTCAGCTGGCTTTCAGGTTTTACAAACAAGCCTATGAGAGACAAGCAAAAATTCATCTCTGTTGCCGATAAATGAGCAGAGTGGGGGCTGCAAATGGGTTGTTTCCACAGGCTGAGCAAGAGGAATGCTTACACACAGCCCAGTTAAGTAACCTGCAGATGATAAGTACTGTGGCCGTACCCACTGGTGGAAATCTACCATGTATGCACTGAACTGGGGGTTGATGGAGATGTGAGATGTTAAGCCAGATTCACCTAGAGATAAGCTAAAGTGATAGGGTGAAAACAGCTGCAGAGAAAATGAACCACAGAGACATCTGCAGCTGAGGAAGTCTGTCCCTTGAAGCTAGTGGTAAAGTTATGAGCATCTAGCACATTCCAGATGGGTAGATGGAGGCAAGGGGTACATGAAGAAGGTCACCATGAGAAGGAGGCATTGTGTTAAGGAGAAAGGGACAGCTCTGTTGGCCGGGCTCTTAATATTTGGTTCAGAAAAGTTCTCTAATTGACATCTCTCCAACCACCCAGCTTCTGAATAAACCATTGCATTTGTAAGACAAGACAGATTCATTTGTTTTTGTCACTCTAATTGCTTTGAACACAGGTTCACGACTTCATCTGGAAAAGACTTTTAAAGGACCAATTCCAGATCTCTGCAACAGGGAAGGTTAAACTGGAATCATTGAATGCTGGATGAGTTTTCTCCCACACAAAGGTTCTCTTGAAGCTCAGGCATTATACCTGGTTCTCTGAAGTGACATGGGCCCATCTTCAGAAAAGAAATTCCTCATAAGGGGCGCCTGGGTGGCTCAGTGGGTTAAAGCCTCTGCCTTCGGCTCAGATCATGATCCCAGGGTCCTGGGATCGAGCCCCACATCAGGCTCTCTGCTCAGCAGGGAGCCTGCTTCCTCCTCTCTCTCAACCTGCCTCTCTGCCTGCTTGTGATCTCTGTCAAATAAATAAATAAAATTTCTAAAAAAAAAAAAAGAAGAGGAAAAAAAAAAGAAAAAAGAAATTCCTCATAAAATTCAGTCCATTTCCATTTCCACACTATCCCTTTCCTACACAAATATACCAAAGCAACTCTACCTAAAGTTATTTATTTTTTTAGTATTGCTTTAAAGAAGATGGAGAGATCTTAATGATACCTTTAGTGGGATGGAGCCAGAGTTGTGAAAAGAAGAAAAAAAGTCAGAGAGTCTTTATTATTTCAGCTTTCATGATCAAAGTCTCCTCAGTTGCAAGATTTCAGAGAGAAGTAAATTCACAATCGCATGAACATATTCATTACTGAACTGACCACTTATAAAATCAGTCCCCATTCAAAATCAGTCCCCACTTAATGCCAGAGCCTTAGCCAATGTCATGACAAATCTCTCATTGACTCTCATAAAACACAGTCTTATAAATATACTTTGGGAATGGTTTTATACATTAAAAATTTTTTTCCAAGAAATGGAAGATGTCCTGAAGTTAAAAGAGATGCTGTTGAGGAACAGCTGGAGTCACATGTAGAATTATTGATGAAGATGTGGCAGAAACACAAGTGGGCATTATTTAAAGAAGAAAGAAAATCCTCAAGGATAATGACAGCTTAGGCACTACAGACAGAATGTAGCGAATACCAAAGGGATTAGAGAATACGGGGAAAATCCTTGAATTTTGAAAAAATGACCTTTCTGATTATGCTACGATAGGCTCTATTGTGACATCATATGATTTCATTGGAAAAATTAATCCAAAGGGGGAAGCAAAACAAGAGAGTTCATTCTTTTCAGAATAAGTGCTTATAGTTATAACTTGATTTTCCCCCCAAATTTAAGTAAAGTACATGTATTTTCATAATTTTTCATGATAAAATCCAAGTGAAAACATTTTCCATTCAATTTTTATAAATTCTGGTCTCCATTTTAAGAGAATTCACTTTAAATGGACATTTCCAGGTATCCATTATGTTAAATAAAATGGAACTTCCGTAAACATTCTCTTGTCACTGGGCAATGTGACCTCATATGAGACTAGAAAAGTCTAGTATTAAGGATTTCTGGTATGGAAGCACAGTTTCTGTCACCACTGTGATGGTTTCAAAATATGTCCACAAATCTTTGGATACTTGTCTTTTTAAAAGGCAGTTCTAATTTCTCTTTCTTGAGTGTAGGTTGGATTGACTGATGCCCTCCTGATGAAAAGAATAACAGAAGTGATGCTAAGGGTACTGGGTCGAACGTGCCCCCTTCCCTCCTCAAAAAACGAAAATTCATGTCTACACGGAACCCCTACTTGGAAATAGGGTCTTTGCAAGACGTAATTAGTTACGTGTTGCATAGTGGATGAGGGTGGGCCCTTAATCAAATGAGTGGTGTTTTTCTTTTTTTTTTTTTTTAAGATTTTATTTATTTATTTGACATACAGAGATCACAAGTAGGCAGAGAGGCAGGCAGAGGGAAAGAGGAGGAAGCAGGCTCCCTGCTGAGCAGGGAGCCCAATGCGAGGCTCGATCCCAGGACCCTGGGATCATGACCTGTGCCAAAGGCAGAGGCTTTAACCCACTGAGCCACCCAGGTGCCCTGAGTGGTGCTTTTCTGAGAGAGCAGACACACAAGGGGAGGGTGAACACATGAAGATGGAAGTAGAAACTGGAATGGTACAACCATAAGTCAAAGAACACCCAGGGTTGCTGGCGACCACCAGAAGCTAAGAAGATGCAAGGAAAGATTTCTCCCCTCAGGTCTTCAGAGAGACCATGATCTTCCTAACCCCATGATTTTGGATGTTTCACCTTTAGAAGCATATGAAAGAATACATTTCTATAGTGTTAAAGCCATTCAGTTGGGGGTACTTCTTTATGGGAATCTTTGGAGATGAATGCAGGGATAACTTTGGATTCTAACACTGTAGCTTCTTCTGTACTCTCTTTTGGGCCTCTCACTCTAGGGGAAGTTAGACTCTTTGTCATGCAGATACTCAGGCAGCCTCTAGAGTGGCCCCCTCAGTGAGGAATGGAGGCCTCCCGCCAACGGCCATCTTGAAAGAGGACCTTCCAGTCCAGGTCAAGCTTCTGCCAACATCGCGGTGGCTCCCACCTGAGAAACCCAGAGCCCGGCCTCCAACTAAGCTGCTTCCAAATTTCTGACCCACAGAAACAATGTGATAATAAATATTCATTGTTTTAAGCCACTGAGCCTTGACATGATTTTTTATGCAGCAACAAACAACTAATACCTTTGTTCCCTCAGATCTAATTTCCCTACCTCCAAAGTTCCTGAAGATCCGGCTACAAATAAAACACATTTAGAATTAACCAGAGATTTCTTCTCCCAAGGCTATTACAATTTTCCATAACTTTATTTCCACTGCTTATCCACCTCCTATTTCTGACAGATTAAAAAACAGCCTTCTTCTCACACAGAGCTCGCTCACTCTCTCTCACAGAGCTCTACCATCTCTCAGATGTAAAGATTTAAAATAAAGGGTGGTTGCCACTTTTATACATGAGTTATTAGTTTTATCACCTCAGATATTTCAAAAGAACCTGAAGCTTCTCCTATTCCCTTGGGAAATGCTCTTGGAGGCAGATTCCAACATTGGCCTTCTACTCAGTAAGCTTCAGAGGATGTTCAGGGGGTGCATTCTTGTGGAAAATGGCTGCTTTCTGCTTTCCCTGATTCCTCAGAAAGCTCACTGAGGGTGGCTCAGCTGCTCTGGTGGCTTTACCCGTGAGTATAATAAAGGAGGGAGGGGCGTCCCTGAGAAAAAAACTCTCCCAAGGATGTGACAAAGGTCCACAGAGTTGGGTATTGGTCACTTGTCTGATTGAACATATTTCTTTTTGAATGAGAGATAGAGAGAGTGCATGAGAGTGAGGGGAGGGGATGGGAGGGAGAGAGAGAATCTCAAGCAGACTCCATGCCCAGTATGGAGCCTGACGCAAGGCTCGATCCTGCGATCCTGAGATCAGGACCTGAGCCCAAATCAACAGTTGAACACTTAACTGACAGACACCTAGGCGCCTCTGATCTAACAAAGTTATCTAGTACCTGATAAGCACCAGGCACCGAATGTTAGGTCCTTGGCAGACAAGGAAGAATAAGATAAAGATGTGGGGTGCCTGGGTGGCTCAGTGGGTTAAAAGCCTCTGCCTTCAGCTCTAGTCATGATTCCAGGGTCCTGGGATCGAGCCCCACATTGGGTTCCCTGCTCAGAGGGGAGCCTGCTTCCTCCCTCTCTCTCTCTGCCTGCCTCTCTACCTACTTGTGATCTCTGTCAAATAAATAAATAAAATCTTTAAAGGAAAAAAAAAAAGTCCATGAGGGGAGAGGCAGACTCAGCTGTTTCGTGTTTTGTGACCATTTCCTAAAAATGGTCAGGATACAATGATTCAGATCAACATATCACTATGTCTACTTTGAACCTAAATACATTTGGGGGCGCCTGGGTGGTTCAGTGGGTTGGGCCGCTGCCTTCAGCTCGGGTCATGATCTCGGGGTCCTGGGATCGAGTCCCGCGTCGGGCTCTCTGCTCAGCGGGGAGCCTGCTTCCTCCTCTCTCTCTCTCTCTGCCTGCCTCTCTGCCTACTTGTGATCTCTCTCTGTCAAATAAATAAATAAAATCTTTAAAAAAAAAAACCTAAATACATTTGAACATGATATCTTGGGTGCAATTAATTAGGTGTGCTCAAAGTTGTCTGGTGGGGTGGGCGGATCCCACGGCTGTGGAACAGCGTGGACACTTTGGTCTTATGTCATGAACCTGGAGCCATTCTATGAGGCTCTGGAAGCCAGCGAGGGAATCTCGGCAGCTCATCACGAATTTACTTTAAATGGAAGCTGCGAAAGAGAAGAGCTTCTGAGTCTCAAGTCAGCTGTACTGCATCAGCCCTTCCCTCCCTAATCTGTGGCTCCAAATAATTCTGTAAGCAGATAAAATTCTTAACCCATCCAAGAATAATATAATCAGACAACTAATACCGCAATCTTTCTCTCTTGGGGAAGCCTCTCCAGGGGGCAAATGAAGCAGAGTCTTCCTAAGAATTCTCTGCCTTTCTGTTGGTTTTAAGTTTTATCTTCCTTGCGGGAATCACATCCACTTTCACTGAGCTGAGGGTGGTGAATGGACTCTGGGATATTGGGAGATAACAGACCGCCCTAATCTTTTCATGTCTCTCACTGCCGTGCACCCTTCTGTCAACAGCCCCCCCTCAAAAGTTTTTCAATGTCACGGTCACGTGGGATCGGATGATGATGTAATACTGTATTTTTAGCCCTGTTTATCCCAGCCCGAGACACACCCAACTTCCCACCGATCACGACGTCCGATTGCTGTCATCTTGGTGGTAGCAGGAACCTGGCTATCAGATCATGCTGTTCCCTATAATGGCTGGAATCTTGGGATACAATGAATGACGGTATTTGTGACGCATGCTGGGGTAATAAAGGTACGAGGTTGCTTCCGGCCGGAGGCAGCCCGGGTAGGGTCTCCTGTAGCTCCAGGTTCTGGCCAGCACCCATTGGGGACTGAGAGACTCAATATCCCAGGTATGCCTAGGATTCATTTGTGACACTCCAGGAGGGCCTCTCTGCCTCCTCTGGTCTCAGACACTCTGGAAAATAGAAATCATAATGGCACTTTCCTGATAAGAGCCCTTTGCAGGCCTTCTGTGAGTTTACGTACCTACAGCCCATTCCCGCAATACGGTATCAAAGGATTTTCGTTACTGCCCTTGGCTTTACAGGGCCAGGGCCAAGGCCAGGGGAGGCGAGTGAGGCATTCACCTTTGAAGCAAAACGTACAGGGTTTCAGAATCTCAGTGACCAGGATAAATATTTTCATGCAATATTAAAAAAAAAAAAATCTTAGGGCACCTGGGTGGCTCAGTCAGTTAACCGTCTGCCTTTGGCTCAGGCCATGATCCCAGGGTCCTGGAATGGAGTCCCACATTGGCTTTCTGCCCAGCGGGAAGCCTGCTTCTCCCTCTCCCTCTGCCTGCCTCTCTGCCTGCTTGTGCTCTCACTCACACTCTCTCTGTCAAATAAATAAATAAAAATCTTTAAAGAAAATCAAAATTTTAAGTAACGGCAGGATCTGTCTCTTTCCTGGATGACACAATTCATTCATTACTTGACCCTCATCCCTGCCCTGATGGATCCCATGTTGATTTTTTTTACACATTGCATTAATATATTCTATAGCTCAATTACGAGGTTTTCTGGTGTCCCTTGACATTCTGTACCCGAGGCTAATGCCTCTTGTCCTGCACCCTAGAGTCCTGACTCTGGGTACCTTTCAGGTGCTGGACTCCCTTTCACTCACACACTCATTCAGCAAGCCTCTGTTCTCTGCCAGGTGCTGTGTTGGGCACGGGGGTGGGGGTGGTGGTGGATACAGAGGGGTGGGACCTAGCGCTGGCCTGTGGGAAACACTGATATGCAAACAGATATGTGCTGTATGCCCATTAGGAGTGGTACAGACGGATTCCGTCATTGATTCATTCCACTCTGTTCAGTGGATGCCTCCCTTGTGTGTGCCAGGCACTCAGTACAAACCGGGTACAATGTAGGATTCAGGAGTAGAACAGTTTCCTCTGCATGGGTTGATAGCTCCTTGTAAAACACATTCCCAGAGGCCTACCAGGAGGCAGTGAGCACTCTTCCTGGAACTCAAAAATTGCTGGGGCTACTTCAGATGCCTCATGCCCCCACAACGGTGCCTACCACATTAGACATGCTCAATAAGGAAATGTCTGTGAAACTGAAGGCTCAAACTAACGGATTCCTGTAAGTAAGATGGAGACGATAAGTGACAGTCTGCCACTTGGAATCCCTCTGTCTCCGTTTGCTCTGGATGCTGCCAGGCTTGGTGCACTGGGAACAATCGGACTTAGCAGTCGATGGATCTGAACTTGGAACTTGGCCCCACCACTTATTAGCAGCGTGACCTTGGTCCATTTGCTTAATCCTTCTGAAACTGTCTCCTCCAGTAAGGTTAATCCCACCAAACTTGGAGGTCTTTAATGAGACGGTGGATCTGCAAAGTATTTCGTAAAGTCTGGCTCACAGGACAGACTCTGTAGATTTGCTTTTCTTTCCGTTCCGCTTTGTTCCAGAACCTGATGGAAGTGCAGGTCAGAGAGTCTGAGACAACCCCGGGCAAAGAAAACCATTTGGGAAGGGGGCAATGAGATTTCACCACGGCTGTCATGCCAAAGGCTCTGACCACGCAAAGAATAGGACCCGTCTGTTTCTTCACATCAATACCCCATCAGCAAGCTGGACGCCGGGTCTGAATAATTCAAGTGCATTTCCACAAGACGGTCACAAATGGATTGGCTTCTCCAGGAAAGATGCCAAACCAGGGTCTGAAGAAATGTGGACCCAAAGAAACGTTTCGAGGGCTGAAGAGACCCACGTGCCAAGAGTGGGAGAGTCCCTACTGTTGCCGCAGAGACGCAAATTGGGGCTGTGTCAGGAAAACACAACTTAAGCCATAAAATGTCACTTCGCAGACAATTTAAGAGAGATCTATGAGAAATAAACTTTAGAAAAGTGCTCCCATATATCAATGTATTACAGGTGCCTGGCAAAACATTTCTATGAAAATATGCAGTATGGCATACATATAAATCTGTCCCGAGTTTTATGGTTCCATATACAGAGTCATAATGTATATAAAGTAGAGGAACATGGGGAACCAGTTCATTGCTTTAACCCAGGCTGGTCACATGGACTTGGAATGGTCCATTAAATTTATACAGCATCAAACAAGTACAATCATCATCTTGGAAGGTTCCAAGCAGCAAAGGCGGGGGTGGTCATATTTATGTTATGGAGAGGCAGGTGGGTGGGGAACAGATGGATATTTCTTCAGCATCCGTGACGGGTCAGCTCTCTGCTAAGCACCTTCCCTGTATTATCTCACTTCAGCCTCTACACAATCCTTTGAGGCAGGTACTACTGTTCCCATTTCGCAGATGGGAACACTGACACCCAGAGAGGTTGTGTTATGTAATCAAGGACACAGAGGCAGCAGATCCTGCACTAGAATGGGAGCCCTATGCAAGCAAGGGGATTGTACACCACTGTTCGCTCAGCTCTTACAACAATGCCAGACATTTAATAAGTGCTCAACGTTTGTTGAGAACGAGTGAGGGATGATGGAAAACCCAGGTTAAGTTAACTCTCTGTCTGGTGTTCTTCGCCTGGGGTCTGTGCAATGAGGAAAGGAATAAGGCAGCTCATCTTCACAGAAGAGAGGGTTCACGGGGCACGATGAGAGATGGAGCCTCCGACAGGCAGGTTATGGAGACCTTGGGAAATCCCACAGTTTAAGGAGCAAGCTGCCTCTCTGCCCCAGTGCCTGTCCCAGCCACATCTCTAGACTTGGCTGAGCCCAATGCCCCCTCCTCCTGAACTTTGAGTACCCCTGAGGGCCAGAGTGGAGGCACCATGGAATCCAGAAAGAGCCTGATCCATAGGGGCAGCAGCCCAAGTTCCAAGTCTTAGCATCGCCACTTAGTAGAGATATGACCCTGGAGATGTCACCCAAGCCTTCTAATCCTCTAGCTCCTTGTCTCTGCAAATAGTAATTACCCCTCTCTTATTATCTTCTGGGCTGGACACAGCCACGCAGGCCGTGTACTGAACAATCCACGTCCTGGAGCCTAGAGTGGGAGTGCTGGCCCCGGCAGGTGTGCAACACAGCAGCCCTGCTCCCAGAGGGGATGCAGGAGAAAGAGGCCACAAATGGAGCCAGACACACCTGAGCGCAAATCAGCTCTGTCACTTTCAGGTGCACGGCCTTGCCTCAGGTGCCTTCACCTGTAAATGGGAATAAACGAAATAGATGCCTCCTAGGGTTGTTTCGAGGATGAGATGAATTGATACATGGGATGCACTTACTTCTAAGTGTAAGTGCTCTTACATGGGATGCACTTACTTCTAAGTGTAGTAAGTGCTCAGAAACATGTTGGTGTTATTATTTTATGTTATTTTGCTCTTTTCAAATTCTGTGTTAAACCAACCTGTTTTGGGTCAGTTTGCTTCAATAGACTGGAAGCTTCTAGAAGGCAAGGTTTGTGACCATGTATCCAATTATCACTAATCTCCTGGTGCTGTGCACATACTGGACCCCTGATCAATATTTGTGGAACTCAACTGAACCAGGCGTTGGTTAAGTTCTGAGTTCTGGGGCCTGGTCCCATCAAGGATTGTCTTCCTCTGTGTCACACTTGAAACTTGAGCCAAAGACTTCCTAATTTATCATAAAGGGTTAGATTTGACTAAACTTCAGATTTCACTAAACTTTCCTTTCTTACCCTCAGTCCCAATTCAAATTCTTCTACATTGAGAGGAATGAATGGAGAGCTTTCTTTCTGGCTGTCAGCCAGAAACCCACCTATAAGAAGGCCTCCCAGCTAACCAAAAGGAATTTTTTCTCAGCTCCTCTTCTTGGGGTCATACAATTAAGCAGAAGAAATAATGGGCTACACCATCTACCTGGGGCCCAGCATAATGCAGACTCTATATCCTCCAGGGCCAGAGTAAGAATCAGGGTCATGCGGCACCCTACGAACCATGTCCATGTTTGTGGGACAGTTTGGGGACCCTGGTCCATGACCGCAGTCCAGCTCTATTCAAGCAGATTTCAGCTTCACTGAATTAGAAGGGGAGGGTGTTGGGTTTGTCCATGGTCTCTACACTATGGTAGTGAGTGGAGGTGACCAATGGTCAAAGGAATTTCAGACCAAAAAAGCCCCTATTGATTTCTGAATTATTTAGGATTCATATATTTACTCTAAGGAGTAAATATATGAAGGAGTAATTACTCTAAGGAGTAAATATATGACAATTATAATACTTTTATATTACAGAGCACTTGCTTATATATTATTTAATTTAGTCATCATGGAAATTAAGGCAAGGATAATGAGCCTCCAGGTCACAAACTCAGAGAGGTTAAGTTACTTGCCTGGAGTCACACAGTTGAAATTCAAATCTAGGTCAAATTTAAATACTGTGAACAGGGTTAAGCACTGGGGCTCTGAAATCAGATGAATCTAGAAGTAAATTCTAGGTCCGTTTCTCAATAGCAGTGTTGTGTTAGGGGACCTAGTAAACCTTTCTGAGTTTCAGTTCCACCGCGTGTAAAATGAGTAATAGCTGTATTCATTCTACAGAGGTGTCCTGAAGGTCAAGTGAGATAAGGCATCTGACTCACTTAGCATGAGTGTTCCTCAAGTTTAGTTATTTATCACTACATTTCAAATGTACTATTCCTACACTGTGCCATGGACATAATTCAGACATTCCCCATTCCCCTCCTTCTTAAGAGATCAATGGCTTTCCGGGTTTTTAATTCAGAATTCCTAATCTTCCTCACCTGTTTTATTTAAATGAGAAAGTATCCTATTTAGATAGAGGGGGATTTAATCGTATGTCCTTGAGAAAATTGAAAGGGTAAGCTTGAGTCTACTTTACTATTAGACATTAGCCTGAATGCTAATATATTAGTTGTTTTAAAAAAAAGAGAATATTAAAAAGGTCCCGATGATATTTAAGTGTCTAATAAAACCCAGAGAAATGGCTAGAGAGTGGGTGACGAAATTCTGCTGCAGTCTAACGATGTTACAAGCTATGGTGTTACCACGCGGACAAGGGACTCCCTGGGCTGCTCTGTGGGAGCTGGAGAAGGGTCAGCTGGGGTATGACTGGCAGCCCACTGTTGTCCCTGCTCTGGTCAGCATGCCAAGAGCCAGAGTGCTGCCCCTTGAACTGACCCCCACCGATTCCTTTAAGTATATGGGGCCTGTCCACACTGGATCACCCTTGACCCCTAACAGAAGCCTGTGGCCCTGACTCCGCTAAGCCCAGGTCACCTCCTGGTGCGTTCACTTTAACCTGAGCTGCACGCCACACTCCATCCCCAGGTTTTGGCATCACTTCCGGCTCCCCAGCTTTGGTGACCTGCTATGCAAATGTGTTTTCTGACTCAGTCTCTGCACCTGCCCTCAGGCATGCTTTACCATGGTTGACAAGGCACCTGTTCCCCCAGAAGATTCCAAGGGAATGTTCAGCCTGTCAGCCTGCTCACTAGGGGGTCTTCCTTCATGGTCCCTCCCAAGGAGGGTATGCTGGCCAACCTATAATCCAGAATGAGGAACCGAGGCTAGGGAAAGGAGCTGAGGGTACAG
Organism: Neogale vison; assembly: GCF_020171115.1. Lineage (NCBI taxonomy): Eukaryota > Metazoa > Chordata > Mammalia > Carnivora > Mustelidae > Neogale > Neogale vison. The sequence continues at coordinate 44,230,150 of NC_058095.1, read as the reverse complement.
CATAGCAGCGGCTTCACCCCTGCCAGGCACTGCTAATTTTCAGTGAGGTCAGGCTGCCTCTGGTCACCCAGGAGACACAGGATTAGGACTAGGCAGTGGGCAGCCATTCAACTTGTGGCTAGAAAATGTTCTTGGGGAGGGAGAGTGAGATGCGTTTCCATGCAGTTTGTAAATGGACAGCAGGCAATGAAACTCTTGGGTTTACGAGCATCAGTGTGGGGAGCTTCTAGGGGCTAGTCTGGTGGGGAGCTCCCCTTTGGCTGGGGATGAATGGAGGGGCTGGCTTAGAAGTCACTTCTTGGTGACAAGAACATCTGAGGAAGGCAAGCTCTGTGGAGGGCACCTTCCCAGGACTACAGAGGGGGTCCTGGTAGGCAGAATCTGCAGCCCCCTCCTGCTCTCTTGGAAGATGTGATATGATCCAGGGCACCCCAGAAGCTTCTGAGCACGTGGCTTATGACCTGGGAGGAGGAGCTGAAGGTTATTTCTAAGCTGAAGATGGGGATTTGCAGGGGATTCAGCAAAACCGAGAATGACGTGCTCACATTTACTGATCTCTCGGGGTATGCTGGGTCAGTTCCTGGGGCTTTACCCACTTAACCCTCACACCACCTATGGGAAGGTGCTATTTTCATCCCCACTTTAGAGATGAGGAAATTTTGGCATAGAAAGATCAAGTGACTCGCCCAAGGTGAGTAGAGAATCTGTTTTCTTATGTGTCCCATTTTGCTGCCCACTTGGCTGGGGGGCAGGGGCGGGAGACGGACAGCAACCGCCAACCGGAGGAGAGGCAGAGGGAACATTCGCTCTAGATTAAATCCGCCCTGGATATGGCTCTGGCTCCACAGCCTACTGCTTTGTGACTTTGCAAAAATTGCTTTACCTTAGTTTTGTCTTCTGTGAAATGGGGGACAACACCAGCCCGAAGAGTTAGTATGAGACAGGAATAAGAAAACTGGGGTAAACCACCACACTCACAGTGCCCGACACACAGGGGCCATCTGCATAGGCTGGCTCTTACTACTAAGTGGGAAATCACTTGGGGAAATTCAAACTATCATAGGCATTTTAGCTCTGCAATGGCAACCCTGCAATAGGTACCATCATTTAAGCCAAGAAAAAAATGTTGACAATTAAACTATCACACACCATTAAGGGGAGGACACACCTCAATTTCCGTGATGCAAAGATGCTAAATATAGTATAATATACCTATGGACAAACGGCCTAAAAAGAATGTAGGGACATTCTCCCCTCCCCCAGCAAGGCAGGGAAGCAACGCCAAGAAACAGAGACGGAGCTCTGGTCTTAGAAGGAGCACGGGCGAACGGGTAAAGAAGATGTGGTCCACATGTACAAGGGAATATTATGCCTCCATCAGACAGGATGAAAACCCAGATACAGATGAGGACACTGAGGTTCTAAGAAACAACCTAAGACCCATATCATGGCAGAGCAAGGACCAAAGAAAAGGCTCTCAGATTCTGAAGGCTGCGTTTTTCCCTGCTGCAGTAGACACCGCTCACCGTGGGCTACTGATTTTATCAGACAAAACAATGACCCTGTATTTTAACAGAAAGAGCCTTGGGAGAGAAGCTCCCTCCTCAGCCCCACTCTTCAAGTTTCACTCTTAGGAATGCCAAGCACCGTACCATAAGGTGCTGTATGAGAAGTCAGTCCAGGTCACAACACAGGCCCAGTTACTTGCCGTAATGTGGCTGGGTCACACATGACTTCATTTTCCTTCTGTTCTAGCAAGAAACTGCTGTTGGGTTGGGGGAAGAGCAACATTCCCCACATTCTGTCCCTGTGGCCATTCCCATATGAGAGAGCTGGGAAGACAGTAGAGTCTGTCTTCATGATCTGAATGATAGAAGAGGCCGTGGATGACATAGATGCAATGTAGATGCATCATAGATGCATAGATGCAACATAGATGTAGGTTTCCATAATTTTATGATTTCTGGTTTAGTCTGCAGGGGCAAGCATAATAACAATTCTTCTGATTCTGTGATAGTGTCTCCCCTTAGAAAATACTCATTTTGGGCCCAGTTAGAGCGGAGATGGTCTGCCGAGGCCCGCCTTCTCCAATTCAGGGGAAAAAGATCTCAGTAACTTCACCTGGTGGTCCTTCATCTGAATATTCATGACTGTGACCTGCAACCACAACTACATTATTAGGTAAATAGGGAAACGGAGGAAGGAAGAAATGACTCATCAAAATTCTCCCTGGGAACCTCTATCAGAAATGCAAATCATAGAAGTTTCTGGATTCTAGGTAGGCACCTGGAATCTCAGCTTGGCGTTTTCTTGGGGCGAAGATTAAAAATAAAGAGAAACCATACGTTCCACTTTAGCGAGCAAGAGGATGGGGACGTAGGCATTAAAAACAGAAGTAAAACATGCAGAGAAGAGCTTCATTCTACACTGAGAAAGCACGGTGCGCCTTCCCTGGTGTTCTTACACCTCGGGTCCTGGTGCAGGCCACTCCCATGGGGAGGATGGGGAGAATGCGCCCCGGGGCCGAGACAGGGAGTCCCCACAGCCTACACTTTGCACTGATTTTCAGTGTTTTCCTGAACAGATTTCCCGCTGCAAACCCCTCAGCTGTTGTGTAATCGCTCCAGTGACAGCTGAAAATGTTAGTCATTTCATTATACACACTCCGAAAGGGGTATATAAAAGTTGTTTACAAGGGCAAAGTCGTAGTTCTGAGCACTGGCTCGGAGAGATCCTTCTACCTTGCCACGTTTTAATTCCTTAAACCCGCAGCTACGGTAACACCTTCATAACTGCCAGCATAGGATGTTATTAAAACACTTGGCTCCAGTGTGTCTGGGCCCTTTGCCCCTGCCCGAGGGCTGTCAATGATCACGGCCAGGCTTTTTTGCGAGCCCACCAAGGGAAACATCACGTTGGAATCATTTCTGTGGTCAGTAAGAGGAAGGAAAGAACAGGCTTCCGATCTAGGCCGCGCGATGCAGTGATGGAGAGAACGGGTCTCGGAGTCAGAGGAAGCTGGAATCCTTGACTTGCCTCTTAATCCCCCTGTGAGCAGGTCCTTTAGCATCTCAAAATCTCTGGGGGCCTGTGTGTCTGCATGTGGGAACAATACACCTACCACAAAGCATGTGGTGGGAAGTAACTGAGACAGGAAGTGCTCAGGAGAAGTTAGGTACATCACCGTTATTGAATTAATATCATTATCTTGTCTGCATCACAGCAGGGTTCTGGAATCTGGGCAGAATGAAATTTCACAACCATATCCCCCTGTTGCCATCACTTACTTTAAAAAAAAAACAAACAACTTTTTTGAGAGAACTTTGATATATGAAAATTGTATATATTTAAGGGGTATGACTGGATGTTTTGATATATATCTATATTATGAAAAGACCAGCAAAATCAAGCTAAGTAATTTATCCATCGTTTCTACATAGTTGTCATTTTTTGGACATTTTTTGGAGTGTGTGTGTGTCTGTGTGTTGAGAAGATTTAAGATTTTTCCACTTAGCAAATTTCGAGGGTACAACACAGTTTTGTTAACTCTTGTTCCTGTGCTGTATGTCAGATGCCCAGAGCTCATTCATCTTGCGTAACCGAAACTTGTGTCCTTTGACCAGCATCTCCTCGCTCAACCCTCCTCCTTCCTCCTCCCCTGGCCCCTGGCAACCACCGTCCCACTAGTCTCTGTCGCTTTCGGTTTGACTGTTTTAGATTTTACACATCAGCAACATCATCCAGTATTTGTCTTTTTGTGTCTGTCTTATTTCACTCAGTGTAACGTCATCCTTGTTCTTCCCCACCTTGCTGTCCACAAATGGGAGGGTTTCCTTCTTTTTTAAGGTTGTCTATCATGTGTGTATGTGTGTGTATATCCATTGGCCCTTTGACGCATAGGCTGTTATCCTACCTTGACTGTCGGGAATAAGACTGCAGTGAACCTGGGACGGCAGATGTCTCTCTGGGATCCAGATTTCATTTCCTATGAATATATTCCCAGAAGTGGGATTGCTGGATTATAGGGTAATTCTATTTTTAGTACTTTGAGGAACCTCCACGGTGTTTTCTGGAATGCCTATAATTGGTTTCTTAAGGGAACTGAAAGTAAGCAAGGATGAACAATGATTCACACTACCTTTTCCTTCCTTGCCACAAGGGTCCAGCCTCTGGCAAGATTTATACTCCTACCTGGCCTCCTCTGGGAACAAAGAAAGGCAGGACCCAGTCTACAATTCTTAGCATCCTGCTAAGATGTGAGTACTAGTATGGGAATACCTCCCAGCTGCCATGTTCGTTGACCTTTTCCCTCAGACTGAAATTATTTGGCCCATAAGAGTGTCTGGGATTCTACTCTTGGCTGGGTCTGGAGATAGCCTTGAGGGACCCAACGACCCAGGGAGGCATACGATTCCCTGACCAACATTTCACATGGGCTATACTGTAAGCCTGCAAGTTTTGGAGTATGGAGAGCTGGGTTAAGCCCCAACTGCTGATGATGTAATCGTGGAGAAATTACATATACCCTCTTAGCCTCCATTTTCTCATCTGAAAAATGGACATTACATTATTATTTATTTCAAAGAAATTTCGTGAAGACTAAAGGATGGGACACAAAACAGTATTATCAACTGTAAAGTAACACTTGTTATTACTTTTGGTGAGCAGGGTCATCATTGTCTGATCAGTTCCTTATAAGAAGTCAGAGGGTTTCTGTAACTGACGATGGGCAGGATATACCTAAAATACAGATGTTGTATTTCTCACTCAAACATCAGAGCCGGGGTGCCTGGGTGGCCCAGTGGGTTAAGCCTCTGCCTTCGGCTCAGGTCATGATCCCAGGGTCCTGGGATCCAGGCTACATCAAGCTCTCTGCTCAGCAGGAAGCCTGCTTCCCTCTCTCTCTGCCTGCCTCCCTGCCTGCTTTTGATCTCTCTGCCAAATAAATAAATAAACTAAAAAAAGTCAGAGCCGTGGATTGGCTGAAGACAGGACACGATGGTGACAGCCAGGATTTCTTGTTAAGGACCATGCCAGCCTACGTGGCTATCGAGAAGCCCATGAGCCAGGGCGAGAGCAAGGTTTGCTTCCTTCTGATTTATTGGAATTGAACTCCTTTACATTTTTCTTTCTTCCTTACAGACATATCCCATTTCATCCTTTGATTCTTTCCAAATCCCATTCCTGGAAACCCTTTCTCTTCCAGTCCTCGGACTTAGCACTCACCGAGCATTAATTTTTAAATGGTAGATGCTTTTATGGTTCCCAGTACCGACCCTATGAAATTAGTCCTTCCTATCTGGAGCCTCCTCATTCTGGAAAGGCTTGAGCTCAGCGGGACTTGCAATACTCAAGGCCTCACTGGTCTGGAGGCCTCATTTGCAGCCTTCTCTTATTTTCTTACCTGAAACACCCTGCAAATTGAGTGGCTGGCAGTCTCGCTGTAAACACAGGGGAAGGGAGGGGGCCAAATCTGCGGTGTGTATTTTGATGGCCTGGAGGAAGCGGGCCTGCTCTTGGATGCTGCAAATCTGCAAGGAGAGCTGTCTGAGGGGAAGAACTGGCTCGTGAGGGATAGATGACCACTGCGCATGCTCCATCCACACTTGCTGTTCTGAGAGATGGTCTGGGGGATGGATGCGTTCCCTGATGGTAGCTTTTCCAAATAGCTCCCGGTGACCCTGAATTTGGAGGACCAGCAGGAAGTAGGTTTCCTTTGCCTCCTAGACTTTCATCCATGCAACAGAAATATGCGAAAGACTTGTAATGATATTATGCCAATAACAGCAAAGCCGCTATTGACTTCTTTACCTTATTACAATGTCATGGCGGGGATTGAGGGGGGGAGGGCGGTGCTCAGAATATAAACCCCAGCAACAGCCATCCTGATGGGCTGAGATTTGGAAAACAAGATAGAGATGGAGAATGGGGTCAAGAGACATTGTACTAGCTACTTGATTTCCTCCCATCCCTCCTCCCCATTACTTGTGAGCCGTGTTGCGCTGATCTACTAAACCAAGCATAGCCACTGTACTTTTTGAAATTTTAACATAAAACACGTATGAAGCAATTGCCTCTCCGCTTCAAATCCAGCTTTCACTCCGCATTTGGTGAGGCCCAAGGCGGGGACTCTGCAAAGCACGTTCTGCCTTTGGGGCTGGAGCCATGCCAGGTTGTGCCAGTAGGGGGCGCCGGCGGAGCCCGCGAGGCCCAGGAGAACACAAAGGTTGGTAAGCTTCAGGTCCCAGGTCCCCCGCACGTTGCTGGCAACTGTATTGCGGGCGTCCTTGGCCTGTTCTGCACCAGCAGCAGCAGTCGCTTCTGGTAAAAGCAACTTAATCCAGTTTGCAGTTTCCCCAACGTCACAGAGCCTGCCTCAAGGCGATCCTACAGAGACATCAGCCCCTTCGGGGTCCTCAAGGGTCTGGGTCTTCTCAGCCCCGAGATGCCAGCATTGGCCAAAGAACTCCCACCTCTCAGAGCTCCGAGTTTCTGCGACATTGGCCAAGCTCCTAGGTTTCACGCTTCCTTTTATTTTCCCTGGTCCTTGAACTGTCACGTGCTCCATGCAACTGTTAGCTCTGTGATACCTTCCTGTTATCCCTTTGCCTTTCCAGATATTCATGTGCGGTTTCTGTCTCTGCATTGGACCCTGACGGCTGCATCCTTTTCGCTCTCTGACATGCCTGGCAGTGAGGGCTCACAGCATTTCTTTTTAATTCAAGACACAAGTGCATGCTCTATGGGTTGTCTGTTGAAAGCCCGTAAGAGACAGCTGATACTTGAGAGAGATACTCTAGGAACCATAGTAACTATTCATACCTGAAAATCTCCATTTTTCATTAAGCCAGAGCCTCCAAAGCTACATGCTGGGATCATGGAGGTACATACCTACATCCCAGAGCTACTGGGGATATTAACTGAGATAGCCATATAAAATACTTAGCAGATTATCAGTCTCCAAAAATACTAGATAATTGTGTGTGTGTACACAGAAATACGTTTTAAAGCAGGACTGTGCTGTTTCCTGCAACATTGTGATAGGAAGTGATGCCATTGTATTTGGGGAGTTAGGAAAATAAATTGGAAGCTGTATCCCTCTGCCTATTTTTGCTATCCAAAATTAGCAGGAATAAAAAGGAGATCACTGATTCACTCCTTTTAGGCCAGAGAAGAGAGGGCTTGAAGGGAGTGGAGGGGAATGACTTGAATCTCTTTAATTATCATCAGAGATCTGAAGAATATGAGAAATATGGTATGTTTTCCATGGCCCAAAAGGTCAATGGAGGACTGACAGGAGAAAAAAAGAATACTTTTTGCTTAAGATAAGCAGAAATTTGAGGAAATATCCAGAGACTGACTGGCTGGAGAAGCAGAGAGTTCCCCCATCAGATGAGGAAACTAATCAAAGCTGGTGTCTGCTAGGTTAAAACAGTGGCTTTGAGCACGGATGGAGGGACTCCTGAAAGTTTTTTTCAAACCCAATGCTATTTCATCTTCTGGGTTTGGTCTAAGTTTTCTAGATTCACAGGTTAAAATTGCAAAGGTGGAAAAATAATGAGGGTGTGAGAGAGAAAAAAAGTTGAACAGATGCAAAGTATAAGGTTAGAAAGACATCAGGAAAACCTACACCTGTAAAACAACCCCCTTTTTTCTCTTACTAGATTTTAAACCTGTTGAGTTGGAAAAATGAGAACTAGGTCATGATAGGTGGTTTTTTTTTTTTTTTTAATGAGATGATTTGGGTCAATTTTCTATATACCAACTTTATATACCGTTGTTTCAAAGGCGACTCTTGGAATAGCAAAGAGAGAACATAATAAAAAATTCATGGACAAAAAAGTTGCAATCAATGTAGAATAAGCCTTTGAAAATTAGCTAATTAATCTGGCTTTGCTTTGTTTCCTCATATCGGGGAACTTGATTTACATAAAAGAAGTCTAATGTGAACAATGAGCATACACACAGAAAATAAGAGTTGAATAAAAGATTACTTATGTATATGACTAGACGCTTCAAACACGCAGGGTGAATGATGAATCGGTAAAGGCTACATCTCAAATGAACTCCAGAACCATGACTTCCTTAAACCGTGATGAATTCCACAAGGCTGGGAAGGGTCTGAAACAGAACTGTGACTCTTCATGTACTGTCCGCCATGAACAACAGTTACCCTCATGCTAGACACGATTTCTTCCTTAATTCTCTCACGGGCAGAGCCAACATTGACAACACATGGTAAACTCCAGCCCCTTGGAGAAATTCTCATATGAAGCTGATCCGTATGAAGTAGGTGCCATGTACCAGGAAAGGGAGCTGTGCTCAAGTTGAAAGAATCTAGAATCAGATGGGGATATTCGCCTGGAGATTTTTAGGTTCTTTAGCAACTAGTGCAGTGAGCAAAGACATGGTACAATAGATATTTACAACTCTATTCATTCAGAGAAGAGAAATTTTAGACAAATCCAGCCCTTAACAGGACTCCTTTTTTTTATTCTTTTGCCTCAATGCTATCACCATCCCTGCCCGTGTGCCATTACACTCCAGAAGAGACCCCTGTCTTATACTGAAATATCATACAACAAAACACCACAGACTGGATGACTGAAACAATATAGGTTGATTTTTCCCACAGTTCTGGAGGCTGGAAGTCTGAAATCAGGGTGCTGGCCTGGTCGGCCCTGTGCTCATGTGCCCTTTCCTCAGCTCACGTGCAGGGAGAGAGAGAGAGAGAGAGAGAGAGAGAGAGAGCAAGCACTCTGGTGTGTCTTCTAACGTAAGAGTAACGTAATGTGACAAAATTAGTGTAAGGCACTGATCCGACTGTGAGGACTCTACCCTCATATCTCAGCTCATCCTCATGACCACCCAAACATGCCACCTCCAAATACCATCTCACCAGGAGTTAGAGCTTCAACATATGGATTTTGGGGGTTGGGGCAACATAAACATTCATCCCATCATAAAAACTGAATGTGAAGCCACGGTATGCTGACTTACTAGTTGTGTGACTTTGACCAAATTGCATACCTAAATCTCGGATGCTTTCGCTGGAAAATGGAAACTCCAACAACTGCTTCCTGACAAAGGTGTTGTGGAGATTAAATGAGTCAATAAACACAAGGCACATTTCTCACAAAAATAGTGCAAGGGATTTCCGTTGCTATGACTGTCGTTGTTATTATTGGTATTATCATTAATTCAGATGGTACAAAGATGATTCTGAAAGTTGTTCCAAATGCTGCTCTCTGTTCTGGGCTTGCTTTGCTGATTACTCTCTGTGCTCGAAATCAGCTCATTCTGTGCAGAAGGCTACCTCGGATTATCTTGCCATGAGTTAGATGGCATCTACTCTGCTCTCCCCTGACTAAGCCTACCTCTGAGCAAACAGCTTTCTCACTTCTTTTGAATTGCAATTTTGGTCTTTGTCACACTAGGGAGACTCTGAGCCACTATCCAGAGTTAGCAAACTTCAGGGGTAAGGGCACAGTGTTTCACAGGACTGGTGTCACTTTGGATACCAGCCACAAGTTCAAGGTCCCCACGAGTCTTCCTCACTTCTGATTAGCTGGCTATAAACTCAGGGGTCCCCCAAAGACTCCTTCAGTCCTGAGAATTCATTAGGACAACTCACAGAACTCAGGAAAACACTATATTTAGGATGAGAGTACAAAACGGAATCCAACCAAAGAGACACATTGGGTTAAGTCTGGGAGGGCTCCGTATGAGACGTTCCCATCATTCTCCGGGATGCATGATCCTCGTGGCACATCCTTGTGAGATAATACTCAAGACTACAGCCAAACGCGAATGCCTACCTGAAATTTGGTACCCTGAGTTTTTACTGAGCCTTCATTATACCTGCACGATTGACTGAATCATTGGCTACATGGCTGAACTCATTCTCTAGCCCTTTTTCCCTGCCCAGGGTTGGGCTGATATCAACTGGATCAAAGCCAATCACATGGTCGGTTTTTCCATGCTGAGTCTCCCTATTAGCATAAGCCATCAGGTGCAGGTGTGTGGTCCAAAGGGTCCACCATGAATAACAAAGACACTCCTATCATTTAGGAACCTCCAAGGGTTTAGTGGTTACCTCCTGGGAACCTGGGGCAAAGGTCAGCCAAATTCCATATGATGCAGGGATAGAGATTAGGCTTCCTGAGCAGTTAGTAGAAAAGATGGTGGTGGGGGGGATTAGTAAATACCTGTGGAATAAATAGTAGAATGAGGAATAAAAGTCAAAACAAGGCTACTGTTTCAACCCCACGGAAAGCAAGAGTTGGACAATGACGTTTATGGAGGGGGCCTCTAGATTTATTTCTGGCATTTGAAGTCCTCACATCCTTCATTCCATTTCCTCTTCTACTTTCTCCTATTTTCACTCAGTTCTTCCCACTATCACGGTTCCTTACTACTGTGAAACAGACTTTTGAGTTCCTCCTTAAAGCTCTGCCTTTGCCTTTCACACCTTTTCAATGGGATTTTGCAGTGCTCAGAGCTAAGGAAGTGAGACAGAAAACACCCCTCTGAAGAAGATCATGTTCCTCTCCCCGTGGCCGAGGCGCTTTGATGCATGACAGCATTTCAGTCCTGGCGCTGGCTCCTCTCCACATTATACTGTCACTCCACTTGCCACTCCATTCCTTATTATTAGTTAAATCAATAAGCAACCTGCAGGTCTGGGGCTTACTGCCTGTCAAACTGAGGCACGGGGTGGGGGGAGCTGTTAACACAAACTGACATTTCAGGTGTCAAGGGGCACAATGGCGGGTGCCTGCATGGCTCAGTGGGTTCAAAGTCTGCCTTCGGCTCAGGTCATGATCTCAGGGTCCTGGGATTGAGCCCCGCATCGGGCTCTCTGCTAAGTGAGGAGCCTGCTTCTTTCTCTCCCTCTGCAGCTCCCCCTGCTTGTGGTGGCTCTCTTTCTCTGTCAAGTAAATAAACAAAATCTTTTAGACAAACGAGGCACACTGGCTCCTGAGAGGGGTGTGGGGTAGGCAGTTTGGCTCAACAAACAATTATTGAGTGCCTACTGTTGTGTCAGATGTTGTAAGAAGGCACAGTTTCTGGCCTCAAGGAAGCTAATACCTAGAGGACGATGGAGATGGGGGACAGGCAGAATGGATTTTCCCTCTGTGGTTCTTTCTACTCAGTAGAAATTCCTCAGGGTCCCTACATCACCTTCTGAGGTGTGACCGTCGCATTCAAGATCCTAGTTCTTTCCCTGCAGTCTGACACTCCTCACCTTGCCTATCTGCCTTCCTTTCCTCCTGTGGTATTTGTCACCACCTGGCATCCTACATAGTTTGCTTATTTGTTGCCTTGCCACCTCCCACTAGAATGGAAGCTCCGTGAAGGCAAGGGTTTTCATCTATTTTTACTCATGGCTGGATCCCCAGTTGTGAAATCTATGCTGGGAACATAATCAGTGTTCCATATCAGTTTGTTGAATGAATCTACAGACTTATTTCCTTTTTCTTCAAAAAGCTCTCAGAGCTGGACGCTTTGTACTTTGTACGTATTGTCTCACTTAATTCTGAATGAGGAGAGAGCTAGCTAGTCAGGGAGCTGGACTCTGCTCCCACACCTCACCAGTGCCAGTGCTGAGCTCCAAGACCGGTAACCATGGAATTCCTCGGCCCATGTTCTTCCCATCCATGATGTGGTTAGGCGATCTCTCTACCGATCTATCTATCTAATCTGTCTATCCCGGTGAATGCCAAAAGTGATCAAGGCTGAAGACTCTGACAGAATTAGCTGGACAAACCTGCACCCAAGAAACCACACTGGGGGGGCACCTGGGTGGCTCAGTGGGTTAAGGCCTCTGCCTTCAGCTCAGGTCATGATCCCAGGTCCTGGGATCAAGCCCCGAATAGGGCTCTCTGCTCAGCAGGGAGCCTGCTTCCCTTCTTCTCTCTCTCTGTCTGCCTGCCTTTCTGCCTACTTGTGATCTCTCTCTGTCAAATAAATAAATAAAAATAATAAAAAAAAAAGAAACTACACTGCTCTGTAAGGTTGGGACCATGCTCCCCTTCACACATTCACGGAAGGCTGGACAGGGTGAATATGAAGAAGCTGTGGGGAATGAGCGGTTGGCTTCCCTTGTCTCCATGTTGACTGTGACCCTGGAGACTCACTGTCAAGAGAGATCGAGAGAGTAAAACTAGGGAGGAAAAAAAGTAAGCTATTACCAAATTAAAAAAAGACAATGTTTTAAAAAAATCTCTGTCACGTCTGCTAGTTCTTGACAGCTCTCGTAAACCTACTACAAAAGTTCTTAATCCTAATAATCCTCTCGATGACTCCTCTCGAGGAAAGACCCCTTAACTTCCCCTCTTCTCCCCATCTCCAGATCTGAGCCAGTAAAGCCCCAGTGAGGCACTAAGTTAACACCATTCCTCTAGCAGAGAGAAAGCTCTGAACTATGTATGCGTTCTCCATGCCGTGCTTCAAGGTAGACTGGAGCTCATGGAACAGCCTCTCCATGGAACTGTCCTCCCTCCTCCTCCCCACTCCCTTGGGGCTAGTCCTCCTGCCAGCTGGTTTTACTCTAGTTCAAGTGGTCTCTAAACTCTACTCTAGTTTCCAGTGGTCCCCTCATTTGGCTCTTGTCAGTACTTCCTCAAGATTGGCCCATACTTCCAACATACCCCCAACCACTGGATTTTTCTGGATAAAAGCAACTAAGAGATGCTAAGATCTCTCCTTCGTAAGAGTTCTTGCTCCTTCTATACCCTGAAAATCATTGCCTACCTGGACTGGACTGACACTCAAGATACCCCCCTGGACTTTATGATTCCTACATTCTCTAGACACAACAGGGGGGCACCAAAATGGTGCCCTATCATATTCTTCAGGCCCTATCATACCACCTCCCCAATGGAAGCAATGCTAGATGTCTTCTAACACAGTCACATGGTTTATGATGCTTACTTTTAAGAATTCAATAGAAATGTTACCCCACTTAATGGTCTTTAGACCCCATGAAGAAACACTGAAAATACTTTTAATGCAAGTTAGATAACTAACAATAGAAAAATTAAAGGTAAAAATTAAGAATAATGGTAGGCAGCATAGCTCCTCAGAAATAGTCCCCTTGATTGAAAAGTTAAAACTCAAAAATACCTGGGCTGCACTCGACTGATGAATCTTCACCATGAGAAATGACTACAATAGTTTATTTCTGTTTGGTTGGCAATAAGATTGACATATTTCCTTGGCTCCCCTGTGCTATTAGAAAGAAGCCCTCTAAAATTGAGACTACTGCCCATTTCAGTAAGAAATGAGGCCACATGTCAATAGAATATAGGTAACTAGACATTTATAGCACTGGGCAGTGATGCAGAATTGATTAGCAAGTGTAATTGCAGTAAGTAAGATGCTCTCTGCTCCTGGTAATGATGACTCGTGGCATATTGAGAGGAAAAAGCATGATTTGCAAGGAAATGAGATTCCCAATATTAAGATTGGGTCTAAAAGCACCCAAATAGAATTGGAAATAACCGAACTATTGAATGAGGCTGTAGAGTGTAATGGTGAAGAGCATGGGCTTTACAAGGAGAGAGTTCTGACTTCAAAGATCAATTTTAACATGTATTCATTTTTTTTTTTTTTTTTGGACAGGCAGCAAGTTCTTTAAACTCTCCAGGTCTCTGTCCCCCCTACAAGGAAATGGGAATGCTAATAATGTTTACTCCTCTAGGTGATTGTGAGGATTAAAAGGGAAAATGCAAGTAAAGCAAAGTCTGTATCTTTCACACAGCAAGTGCTCAACAAGTGAAAAAGAAAGTAAGGAAAGGAAAAAAACCCCTATCTATGATGTTTTATTGGTTCACCAGAAACCCCACATACTGGGAAGCCACCACCCAGTGATCTACTGAAGCTGTCAGCCTACGGATGAAATGGACTTTTGTAACTGATTAACTTCAGACCTAGAGGCAACTGGCAATCTCCCGTCCCTCAGGACAGGATCTGAGGTTCTGCTTTGTGAACCCAAGCTGCAAGGGGAAAATCTTCTCAGAATGGGAAATGTAAAAAGGAAGTGCCAAAGGTGTCTGATTATTTCCAAACAAATTTTAAAAGCCTCTCAACATGCATTTTGCATAAATATAAATCCAAACAGTTGAGTGATTCACAGTTTCTAGGTTATTCAGTCTTTTAAAAATAAATTGATTAAATGATTCTATTAAGATTCAAATAAAACAGGTATAAGATGCAAAAAAAAAAGGAAGAAGGGAAGAAGGAAAAAGAAATTTCAGGGAAAGATACTGTACTTCGGCTTTCTGTTATATCTGGGAGACCGTTCATCTTATCTCCTGCGCACGCTCTCTCTCTTTCTCGTTTTTAGTAAACATTAATCCGCACAGATGGTGAACCATGGTAATCTCTGCTACCAGCTGCAGAGAGAAATTTTTAATGAAATGGGAATTTGAAGGTTTTTACACAAAGCACTAGAATCTCTTCTACTTTTTCTCATAATGCTCAAATTATTTTTACTGCTGTGGGTTATAAATGCATGATGGTGGCATTGCTTCTGGAACACACTGATCTACTATGCAGAAGGGGCTGATGCCTTACACATTCTATCTCTTGCTCCACCCCATATGAGGGTGCTAAGTGCCCCATAAAAGGCACTCAGTGGCTAAGATGACAAGGCTTAGCCCTGAACTTCCCGATCTTTGTCTGGCTTTTGTAGATATTCCTCCCAATCTGATGACCTCCCTTTTAATAAACTCCACAGAATTGTGGCCTTGATTTTGTGGCTTCTCTAAATCTACAACTGAAAGATTTCTCCCCCCAACCTCCCAGTTTTTTCCCCTGGCCTAGCACTGCTCAGACTGACCACATAGTCTTTTGACATCTCCTGCTTGATGTTAAGACCCTCCTTTACATACAAAACGGTGAGCAACTTTGTGGACATGGCTCAGTGCTTAATCACTCACTTGACCTCCTCAGTGCCTGCCCAAGACGGTCGATGCTAGACACTTAGGATCATTCTTAAAGAAATCTTATCAGGAGGAACTGCAAGTTAGCTGTAAAGCCTAAGACTTTCTGTAAAAAAAAAACCTTTATTAAAAAGTTATATATACTCACCTACACAAGCACACATGTGCAAAAAATGAAAGTCAAATAATATCTAACCTAAGTTATATTTACCATTTTTAATAGGGACACATTACTTTTAAAAAGATTTATGCACCTTTAAAAACATTCAAAACATGGTGACACAGAATGATGTTGATGCTTCTAACAGCTCTTAAACATAAAATACAAAGGGAAAAGAGTCAGAAACTGTAAGCAAGGCAGGGTGGAAATTGTTATCTGCTAATTAAGGACAGACACAAAAGAATACTATCATCTTAAGGTTAAGAAGTTCATCTCTACTGAAGTTAAATATTGAAAACTTCAGTCTTGAACACTGAATTCTTTTGTGTACTCCTGCAGTGACCAGACCCAGTCACAGACCATTTCAATGCACAGGAAGAATCTTTCAAGACAAAAGGAGGCAATCAGAGGAAACTCATTGCCATGGAAAGACCATCAGGTTTAGGAAGCCAGGGATCTAGTCTCGCAGAACTTACTTACTTACTTACTCACTTACTTTGTGACCCAAGCTGAGTTACCAGGCCTCTTGAGGCCTCAGTTACCTGATGTGTAAATTTACCTGTGTGGCCCTCAGGCCTGATTAAATAAGAGTTCCTAAGGAAATAAGGCAAAACTCACCTGGAACTTTAACAGGAGACTCTCTCCCAGATCTTTGATATTCTGTCATTTGATGGTCATGGAGAAGGCAGGTTTCAGAACCCTGGACAGAGCTACTTGGACCCAGGAAGAGGGAAGGAGGAAAAGCAGCTTATCTGACAGAGCAGAGAAAGTCAGGGGGATGAAAAAGGCTAGCTGTCAAATCTTTGGGAAGACTGGTCTCAACTAGTCTTGACAGAGATGTCTATTAGAAACATTGTTAACCTCCCTGGCAAGATCATAAGCTTCTTAAAGCAAGGCTCTTTGAGGTTTAGTGCTCACATGAACCTTCTATCTAGAGATTTCCATATGCAGAAATGTGCATTTTTCACAGACCCACTGGTGATTTTGACATGCACTGATGCCAGAGAGGTTTTTTTTTTTTTAAGATTTTATTTGAGAGAGTGAGAGAGAGAGAGAGTGAGCAAGAGAGCATAAGCGGTGGAAGTCACAGAGGGAAAGGGAGAACTCCCTCTGAGCAGGAAGCCAGAATGTGCCCTCAATCCCAGGACCCTGGATGACCTGGGCAGAAGGTACCTGGCTGGAGAGGTTTTAAAAGCAGAGCCCAGGTCTTAATATTAGGTCCCTAGCACCTACTAGACTGCCCAAGAAGCATGCTAGAAGAATGGATGTGCTGAATGAAGCGATGTGTTTCAGATTCTGCAATCCAGCATAAACAATGACTTTCATGGGACAAATTACTCTGGCACCAGGCAAACTTCCATAGATGGTCACTATCCCAAAGATTTTTTTTCTACAAAGCCAGGTGAGGTCGTCTGAGGTTATACCACATTGCGAAGAATGGAAGGTTATACCACTACAAAGAACATTTGTTTCCTAGGTACAAAGAGTAAAACTAGCCAGGTAAAAACTAGGGCACCAGAAGAGAAGGATGTAAACCTTAGAGTTTAGGTCTGATTTCTCAAGTGGAGATAAAAAGCAGAAGTCAAGAATTATCCAAAATCAAGCCTCAGACCTTTCTGCCCCAACCATTCTTTAATTGGCATTTATTAAGACCACTCCATTGCTGCATGATCTTTCAGGATTCAAGAACCTGAACTATAATCACTATGTTCTGTCTTACACTTCCCCTGTAAGGAAGCCAAAAGCCAGAAGAAAAGAATCACATGGAACTGGAGCCAGTGATACAATTCTGGCAATGGCTGACTGTGCTTACATAGCTAGCAGCCCCTCCTAGGAGGTAGCCCTCCTGGTCCAAGAATCACCCATAGCTTTTCTTGGGCCATGGCTTTATAGGACATGCTATGCTATTTTGCCCATCATGCAAGGGCTGGCAGGCCACAAATCACCTGAGGGCAGGATCACACTCTGAAGTGACTTGAGCAAATGATTTGTGTAAGTTAATGTATACCTCCTATAGTTGTGCTGTCATCAAAACACTGGGTCAAATCAAATAAGTCCATCAAGGTGCTATAAAATATGCATGCAAAGAGAATGGATGTGATGTTGTTGAGAATAATAAAACAGTCCATAAAAGCTATGAAATAAATCAGCTGTTCTTTCAGGCATGGAATACCAAACACCACATACAGCCATATATATTATATATGCTGTAAGCACACATATATTATATATGAGCAGTTATTGACACACTCGGAGAAACACAAAGCGATTAAGGTGTTTGCATCATGGAAGCCTTTGCTCTCAAGGAGGCCCTGGCACATTGAATGAAACAATGCTTTAGCTTCTGATCAATGGCTCCATCAAGGACAATCATTCTGGGGAATACTTCTCATGGGGAACAGGTGTCTCCCAAAAGAGGACAGCTCATACATAGAAAATACAGGGAGATTACACTTATGTCATGAAAGAAAATTCTTAGGTAGGTAGCTAGGTAGCTCTAAGATGTTTTAAAGTGATTCTCTGCCTTTCTCCAAAGCCATGTTTTTAATCTTAGATCATGGGGCAGATCTGAGATTAAAAAGATCAGATCTGGAAGAGATTATGCTGAGTGAAATAAGTCAAGCAGAGAGAGTCAATTATCATATGGTTTCACTTATTTGTGGAGCATAACAAATAGCATGGAGGACAAGGGGCGTTAGAGAGGAGTAGGGAATTTGGGTAAATTGGAAGGGGAGGTGAACCATGAGAGACTATGGACTCTGAAAAACAATCTGAGGGGTTTGAAGTGGCGGGGGGGTGGGAGGTTGGGGTACCAGGTGGTGGGTATTATAGAGGGCACGGCTTGCATGGAGCACTGGGTGTGGTGAAAAAATAATGAATAATGTTTTTCTGAAAATAAATAAATTGGAAAAAAAATTTAAAAAAAATAAATAAAAAGATCAGATCACCTTTAGACCAAGCATTGAATGAGTTAGGAGGTAGAAATCCTTCCCCCACCCCTTTTTTACATACTTCCTTCCTTCTTTCTTTCCCACTTCTCTCTTTCCTTTCTCTCCCTCTAACTCCCCTCCTCCTTCTGGGGAGAAAAGTGTACTCTAAGACCAGGTGTCCTTCTGCGCACTGCATTACCAAGGCCAGGATTATTTAGTGACTACCTGTAGGTGACAGGCTCTTTGCTATGCAAGCAGAATTACAGGCATGAATGAACTCCCACCCTGCCCTCAAAGAGTCCATCATCTACTGTGCAAGAAACATATATACACAATTAATGATAATGCCAATAAGGATGAACTGTGTAATTTAAAGGCAAATATAAGCAAAGGAAAGAAAAATGAATTCCATCTGCAGAGGTTTTGATAAAGTGTCTCCCATGAGATGGAATATGAACTCTGGCTGAGGAACAGTATTTTTCCAGCTTGGGAATAGCATGTTAAAGACCTAACATAGAGAAAGACAGCAGTAATTTTTCCCTACAGAACACCACGGCAATACTGGTGCTTACACGAGTCTCTGGAAAGAAAATCCCCTCTCCTCCTTCTAGCAAAAAGGACAGGGGCTTTTCTACAGAGTGACTTGGAACCCTAAAGACAGAGGTTGGATTTCCAGCTTCAGCACTCACCTACATGTGGGGAGGGAGCTCTCCCACAAAGTGACTTGAGTCCCTAAAAATTCCATTTTCTCTCCATTTAGTGCTAGTTGTTAATCCAGAGGTCCAAGACCATGGGGATTCAAGAATAACACCTCAAATCCATATCCTCTCAGATAGTACTGAGCCCACCTTCCCAGGATCATGCTAACCTTTCCCTCTCTCAGACCTTTCGTCTCTCCCTGCCATTTGCCTTCTCTCAGAATCTCTCCAGTGTTCAGGTATCTCAACACATGCCAGCACGCCACATGTAGAAAGAATGTAAGTTTCCTTGCAAGGTTATCCCAAGTCCTGAACAATAAGGAGTATTTGTAGTTCTATATGGAGCTGTCTCCTGGCTTGCAAGAGTCAATTATCATCAAATTTTCAAGAATTTTGTGAGCTGGTGAGCTTGAAATCAAGCACAGTAGGAGGACTTATGCCATGGAAATTGGAAAAGACTATACAAATCAAAGCTCTTATTTTCAGACAACCGGTTGTTACATTTTTTTTTTTTTAACCAGTACCATACTGAATATTCCACACCAGTGAGCTAAGGACATGCAAATGATCTTCAGAGAATTACCACCTTACTCCATTACCCTATGGAATGTTGGTGCCCTGGGAAATGTGGAGAGATGGATCTCAACAATGGTGCTGGTCCAACATCCCCTGTCAAGGACTGCAGTGTCCTGCAGGGAAGAGAGGAGCACGGAATCATCGTGCCTAAGAACGCTAGCTCTATTCCTTTTAACTGTGTGATCTAGAGCAAGTTATAGAGGTCTCTACTTTGTTTTCCTTTCCTGCAAACTGGGGACGATGTGGTTGTCAAGATTTGAAAAGATAATATTTGAAGGCACTTCAAACAATGTAACAGAACAGAGTTAAGTACTCAATAAGTAAATCTGGGGAGATTAAGTTAGGTTCAAATGCAGGTACTACTCCTTTCCAGCATGTACAACCCTGTAAAAGTTATCTAACTTCTCTGGTTTTCATTTCTTCATATGAAGAATAACACTACTTTGCAGGATGCAATGAATTAGGGGGTTGGTACCCAGCATCCTTCTCGTCTTCTCAGTATTGCAGAGGCTGGAAAGCTAAAAATCTACACTTTTCAAACTCCCTTGCAGCCAACATTCGGAAGGGAATTAAGTTCTACTGATAGGCAGCGTTTGTGTGGGGTCTGACACACAGATAGAAGGTAGAGACCAGATTTGTTTCTTGGCTTGTGTTGTGGGTAAGCGCAGTTGTGGAGACACTGGGCTTTTCTGCAGTCAAGTTCTGCTGCTCAAGGCTGGCTAGAGAAGTGTTGAGAAGCAGCTGTGCTGGCTGGGGTGGATTTCTGATCCTGGCACTTCTGACTGTTGCAGCGGGGGTAGCTCCCTGCTTTCCATAATATTGTTCTGGAAGTTGTTCCTGCAGGCCCCGCCTACAGTACTCCTCTGTCCCTTCCAATGACACTGCATTCTTCTTCTTCTTTTTATTTTTTAAAAGATTTTATTTATTTATTAGAGAGACAGAGAGAGACCACTAGTAGGCAGAGCAGCAGGCAGAGAGAGAGAGAGAGAGGGAGAAACAGACTCCCCGCTGAGTGAGAAGCCCGATGCGGGACTTGATCCCAGGACCCTGAGATCATGACCTGAACTGAAGGCAGCCGCTTAACTGACTGAGCCACCCAGGTGCCCTATGCATTCTTCTTCTTCTTTTTCTCCTTCTCCCCTCCTCTTCGCCCTTCTTCTTCTTCCTCTCCTCTTTCTCCTTCTTCTTCTTTTATTATGTTCAGTTAGCCACCATATAGTACTTCATTAGTTTCTGATGTAGTGTTCTAGGATTCATTAGTTGCGTATAACACCCAGTGCTCATTCTGTGTTAAATTACACTAAGTTACCAAAGAGGTGTTTGTGTTTTGCAACTGAAACCTGACTGATATATGAGCGTGGGGAAGACTTCATAGACCCATAGGACGATGTGCCTAAAACAGCTGGCATGCAACAGATTTTTAATAAATGTGAGCCTCATTTTCTTTCCATACGTATCAATTCTCCTTCTTCTGTGGAAGACAAAGACCCAGCTCACCATGGCTTATAATCAGCATAATCGGCTTTATGACATTTCTGTGCAGAGTGTGAAGGTATATTCATTCCCTGAAAAGCCAGAAGTCTGCTCTGAGTCCATTTTTATACATGTAAATCCTCAAAGAATGCTAAACAATGTTATAAGACTGTGGTCTTCATGGACAAAACTATAGGGTAGTTGCTGAAGTTGGGAGATAAGACCACTCCTTCTGGAAACTAAGAGAAGATGGCATTGCCTGGAAAAGATTTCCATGGGACCCAATAATTAGTTTTGTGTTAATATACAACTATTCCTGGTAGAGGTGGTATTCAACTTCAATATTATCCTATTAATTCCATTTTAAAGCATTGCTATCTGAGCATTTACTCTGGGAGTAATTATTAAAAACAAAACAAAACAAAACTCAGTTCTCCTTCCTCTGCTCTTTTATTCAAGTCCTCTTCAAGTTGTTTCCTAAACATTAGTAATTGTTTCCATGATTAAAATGTCAGGAGGTGGGCAGAGCTGATTAGAATAGCCC
Organism: Neogale vison; assembly: GCF_020171115.1. Lineage (NCBI taxonomy): Eukaryota > Metazoa > Chordata > Mammalia > Carnivora > Mustelidae > Neogale > Neogale vison. Next base: position 44,208,821 of record NC_058095.1, on the reverse strand, counting down.
CTGACCCCATGTACCAAAAAGCCACGTAAGAGAGAGCTAGATCTGTGACTATGACCTCATTATTAACACAGTATATTATATTAACCTTGTTCTCAGTGTAAAATGTGCTGAAAACACTGGTCCTCAGCTCCTCCTGGTTCTGTTTCTGGCACCTCAGGCTACTGCTCACTATTAGAGCTAAAAACTGCAAGAGTATTACAAAATGAAGGCCTGGAAAATGAACTGGAGACGCAAATTGAAATAACACGATGGCATGAGGCTCCGTGTCTGCTCTCTCAGTCCTCTAGAAGGCTTGCTTTACCCAAGGGCGCTGCATTTGGAACTGGGTTTCTCCCCTTGGTGGCACATCTCCATGCTTACTCTTGGGCATCCTTTGTAGGATGTGATGAGGGGCAGTCAGAGTGGGGAGGGTGGTTTTAACCTATCTGGATTTTTATTCGGAGGCATCCAGAGAGCCATGGTATTATTACAAGGGTATGCAAGTCCCTATGAGTAAACATAACCCTCTCGATAATTAACACGACTGAACAACAATACCCTTGATCCTCAAAGTCATTTAAGCTCTGCTCATAGCTCGATGTCCTTCCCTGTGCAGACACCTTTATGTAACAGAAGGAGTGTTGCCTCTGCAGTCATAAGGGATCTGGGTTCTATTCCCTGTTCTAACACTTCAAGCTCTGTGTCATAGGTCTCTCAGAGCCCATGCCTTTGTGGTTCTTTCTTTTTTTTGCAACTTTATAATGATTAACATATTAAAAAAAATTCACTTTTGGGGGGAGCATACAGTCCATGCATTTTTAGTGTATACATAGATTCGTGTGACCACCAAGATCAGGACACAGAACCATTCCATCATCTCTGCCACTTTTTACCCCTGGAAACCTCTGATATACTCTATCTTCTCCAACCCTATAGTTTTGACCTTTCCAGAATGTCACATAGATGGAAGCATACAGTAAATAATGACCTGAGACTGGTTGCCTTTGCTTAGTATAGTGTATTTCAGGCTCATCGATGTTGCACCCACCAGCAACAATTTCTCTTTCATTGCCAAGTCGTATTTCACTGTAAAGGGACATCCATTCACCCACTGAAGGACATTGGGCTGTTTCCAGTGATTATGAATAATGCTCATATAAACTTTTACGGGAAAGTTTTCATGTGAATGTAAGTTTTCCCTTCTCTAATGCAGATTTCTTTTAATGGCTGTATTATTCTGTGCAGAATTTTAAGTGGGGTGATTTTTTGATGTGGGAGGCTGTCTTGTGCTTCGTAAGATGCTTAGTGGCATCGTTGGATTGACCTGTTAGATACCAGGGGCACCCTCTGACCCAGTGTGATGACCAAAAATGTTCCCTCTCATTACTGAATGTTCCAGGCAGGGGAGGGCAAAAATGCTCTCAGTAGGTAACCAGTGCCCTCGGGTAAAAACCCATAAGGGAGATTGCTGGTCTATGTGGTAAGTATACATTTACCTATTAATAATAAAAATTAATAAAATAATAAAATTAATAGCTTCTAAGCTATTTTGTCTAAATCATCTCTACCATTTTGCTTTCCTACCAGCAACACATGAGGTCAAACTACCCCACATCTTTGTCAGCACTTGATATTAGCAGGTTTCCTAAATTTTAGCCATTCCTTCATTTTAAAATAGGGGATAAAAATATAATCCTATGTTAGATGTTAGTGCAGCTCACTGATCTTTTCCATTCTGTGATGCCTGTCACTTGAGAAAATTTTATTTCCTGATCCCATTAGTCTCATTTCACTCTGTGAGTTACATCGGCCAAAGAGTGTCGGTGAGTTGGGTCACTTCAGGATGGATACATGGAAGAGCTGATGCACTCTGCTCTGTCTCTCCTCTTTTCAGCTTTGGCAACAAGTTGCATTCCAGATGGTGGGGACTTCATCAGCCAACGTCCTTGAGTGAAACTGACATGGAAGAGAATCCCCTGCCAAACTTCCAATGGACATGACGTGCGAGCAAGAAATAAACCTTTGTTGTTTTAAGCCACTGATATTTTGAGATTGTCTGCTACCTCATCATATTTAGTCTATCTCGACTAAGACAAATTCTTATATGATAGACACATCGTAAGCATTTATGAGATAAATGTGGTTAATGCTTTCAGCACAATTCTTGGCTCAAAATAAGTGCTCAGTAAATGGTTGCTATTATTATAACTCTTTATTCTTTCCTGGCCATCCTATCTCAGGGTGGTTCTTCCATTTATAAACACAGATTTTATTCTCTATAATGCTTAATACAACTATTTCAACTCCTTCAAGGTACTCTGTGAACAGATTGGTCTCAAAGAGACAGACTGAAGCAAGCACACATTTCATTGGCCACCTGCCCATAAGGTGTGCTATACACCATCAAGGGTTCAAGGACACAGCATCACTGGGATGCTGCAAACATACTATTTTGGATGACAACAATCTCAAGTCATTTTACAGCCTATCTCCTTTAGGTCATTTTATGTTTTGAAGGTCTTTCATTGGTCAGCTAACCTTTTCACATTTTCTATCTACTTACTCATTTTCCAAGAACATAAAGAGGTATAAAAACACAATGGCCCCCAAAGCTGACAGTGCATCAGAATTACCAGCAGGAAGTTGAAAATTCTGATTCTTAGACCTAATCCCACTGAGATTCTAAAGCAATAGATCCAAGGTGAGGCCTGGGGTTCAGGGGGAGGGGGTTGTTGGAGATGGGCAGAGGGAGAGAGAGAATTTTAAGCAGACTCCATGTCTAGCACAGAGCCCAATGTAGGGCTCACTCTCACAACACTGAGATCATGACCTGAGCTGAAATTAAGGTTGGGCACTGAACTGACTGAGCTACTCAGGAGCCTTGGACTTAATTTTTAATATTAATATTTTTAAGAAATATTTTTTAAGAGTTCCCTACATAATTTTGATGAGTAGAAAAATTTGGGAGCCTCTCGTTAGTTATATAAGGGGAGGAAGTGTGGCCTCAAGAATCCTGGTAAGACTCTGAAAAACTCCTGAAATTATCCCAGTCATTCAGGAATGCCAATGGAAGTCCCTACTACTCACTTGGAGGAATTATAAGCTGCCATAGCATTTTCTTTCAAGTTATTGCCCAATACTGAAATTATTCCTGGCTCTGCTTTAAGTTGGCAGAGAGATCTTAGGCAGAAAACTTAGCTCTTTGGGCACCAGGGTCCACATCTGCAAAATGAGTGAGACCTACAAAAACGTTTGACTCGTTATCTTCTATAATCAAAATATTTATTCTGATTATCCAACTAGATTGCTGCATGAGTTGATTATTCCTCTTAGAATTTTAATGCATGATATGGGCCCAGTAGATGTTTTTCAAATTTATAACTCTTCATTCCCTAACAAACAGGATGTCTGCCTGAGTGAGGGTCTCATCAGTTCAGGTTTGATTTACATGCATAAATGTGTATATTTCTTATTTGCTAGATCTTCAGTTTATTATAAAATGATACAAATTGGGTTTATCCAGGTGGGAGAGATGTACAAGGCAAGACATAGGGAAAGGATGTGGAGATTCCCACCCTTGTGGGAAGGGCCTCTCCTTCTGACCCACTCTCCCAGTACTTCCATTGTTCACCAACCTGGAAGATCCAGGTTTGGCTTTTAACATAATATTATTTTTTTATCATTCCAAATACAATATACACTCATTATATAAGATTGGAAAAACAGTTATAAATAATAGTAGCATTTCATAATTCCAACATGCAAAAATGCCCACTGTTAATAGCTTAGATTGTTTACATTTATTAAAATAAAATGTGCAATAAGCTGATGCAGCCACTCTGGAAAACAGTATGGAGGTTCCCTCAAAAGTTGAAAACAGAGCTACCCTATGACCCAGCCATCGCACTACTGGGTGTTTACCCTAAAGAAACAAATGTAGTGATCTGAAGGGGCATGTGTTCCCAAATGTTTATCGCAGCAATGTCCACAACAGCCGAACTATGGAAAGAGCCTAGAAGTCCATCAACAGATGAATGGACAAAGATATGGTACACACACACACACACACACACACACACACACACACACAATGGAATATTATGCAGCCATCAAAAATTGAAATCTTGCCATTTGCAACATCGTGGATGGAACTAGAGGGTATTATTCTAACCAAAATAAGTCAATCAGAGAAAGACAATTATTGTATGATCTCTCTGATATAAGGAATTTGAGAAGCAAGGAAGAGGATCATAGGGAAAGTGGGGGAAAAATGAAACAACATGAAACCAGAGAGGGAGGCAAATCATAAGAGACTCTTAACCTCAGGAAACAAACTGAGGGTTGCTGAAGGGGGGTGGGAGGGATGGGGTGGCTGGGGGATGGACATTGGGGAGGGTATGTGCTATGGTGAGAAAAAATAAATAAAGTATGCAATATATAGCTCTGCAACCTTTAAAATTTTTCTTTCCATTATCACATGAGAATTTTGTCATGATTCAATATTATTCAAAATCAAGCTTATAGTACCCAGTATAGTATTTTATTATATAGCTATCATACTTATGTTACCACTCCTCTCTGTTAGAGATCTGAGGTAGTTTCCAATTATTCTCCATTGAACATCATGCGATGATGAATATTCTTTACACATATATTTTTATGTGTATATTGTTTTAGAATGAGCCACTAGATTTGGAATTACTGGGGAGTCAAACACTGCAAATAGTGGCACAAGCCTCCTAAATGGCCCCCTTCTCTTCATTCTTCCTCTCCTGTCATTTTTACTGCTGCCAAGGTTATCTTTCTAACACATGGCTTTTATCCCCTTTCTCTCCCACGAGACGAGAGCTATGATGGGGATAACCTCCCTTCTGCCTCCAATATTGTTACAATGAGCAAAAAGATAACAAGGTAAAGAATTAAGTCAACTAAAGCTCTAGAAAATAGGAATGAACAGACAGACACTTGGAGTAACTTCTGAATGCTAATGAAGAAATGAGATAGGTTTGGCAGGAAGTGAAGACTATAGCACAGAGTAACCCAAAGCCTATCAAAAGAAAGAAAGAAAGAAAGGGAAGACTGCCTGCAGAGAGGAGACCCATTTGCTCCCAAAAGAATCCTGAAGAAATTCCATGGAGATACCTACATGTCTGAGAAGCAGGAATGGAGCAGAAAGAAGTTTCTCAAAGCTTCCTTTTCTTTCAAAAAGGAAAAGCAGTGAAATATGTTCAGGAGTGTATTAATACACTAAATGTATTAATTTTCTTTTATATTCCATATTCTGATGCTTTGACATCTGGGGCTGGGCTGATCCAAGAGGGAATGCCACTCCCAAGGTTAGCCAATTTCTAGATACAAACGGAGAGTGGGAGTGTGCTTTTCATATCAAACTAACCCGAGAGTGTGTGTTTCGTATCAAATCAACCAATCCAGGGTCCACACCCCTCCTCTTTCCTTATTGGGTGTTTATACTCCCAGGCCAATATTCATTGGCCCAAATTACCCCAGGGCTGGGTACCAGATAACTAAGGACTGCCCCTCTGCCCCAGAGCTCAGTGAAATTATTTAGATGATTTAATCCTGAACCTGTTTACCCTCCCTCCATGGTTCTTTCCCAAAGAAACCATAATAAAACCTCCTGCTTTCTGTTCCCTCCTCCCCCTCTGCCCATGGTGACAGACCATGGTGCTTCCTGGTGTGGCCTTCCCTGGCATGGCCTACCTCCCATCTCTTCAGAACTGTAACAAACTCTTCTCAATGGCAATCATCTCCTGATTGGTTGGCCTTACTGTACCCTTCTATTAATGCTCTCTATTTTAGGACAAAGTCTTCCTTACTGTGTAGAACTCTTGGTATTCCCAACTCCCTGCCCAATCTCCTATAAGAAACGGTGCTTATTGGCATATCTAATGGGTTTCGGTAATAAAAGAGCAAATAAGTAGGTAAAAGACCTGTGCAGAAGCATGATGAAAAATCAATGCTAGGTGTGCAAACATATGGAATAATATGATAGCAACAATTAAACCTTGTGGTATCAGTGCATGAAGAAATGAGGGACATGAAAAGAGAGAGCACAATACAGGCCTATGCACACATGTGGGGACTTAGGCATATTTCAGACTAATGGGGGATCCGTGGTTTATTCACAAAATTGAGTCACTGGAAAACGTTAGATAGATCTCTTTTTCAAAGAGAGACTAAAAATAATCTTGAGATGGATTACAAACATAAAAGTAGAAAAAAAAAATCCCACCATGATTAAATTAACAGGATAATGGTTTGTTTGTTTGTTTGTTTTTAAATAATCTTACACTAAAGGAGGTTTCCTAAGCAAGAACAAAACCCAGAAACCACAAAGGAAAAGATTTACAGATTTTAGATCTTACAAATGGAAGCTTCTGTGCACCAGCAAAAGTCACTATAAACCCATTTAAAAGACAAATGATAAAATGGAAAAAAAAATTTGTAACATCTAAAACAGAAAAATGGTTAATATTCATGATCTATACAACAAACTCATAAAAATCAATATGAAAAAGGCAGCCTATCTAATAGAAAAAAAGAGCAAGGGCTATGAATAGGCAATTCACATAAAGTACAAAAGGCAAATAAACATGAAAAGGTGAAGAAACTCACTAACAATCAGGGACATGCAAATGCGGTCTACAGTAAGATAGTATTTTTCACCTAACGGATTGGCAGAACTTTTAAGGACTGAAAGTCTCCACGGATGGCAAAACTAAGGGGGAAAGAGAGCACTTCATACTGATGTGGGAGGAAGACAGCTCTGGGGAGGACGATTTGGCAGAATCCTTGAAAATTACAAGTTTGTGATTTTGGGGCTCAGCAAGTCCACTTCTAGTGACATAACCCATTATATTGCTTGCTCAAGTGCATAAAGGCATGAGTGCAAAAGGTTAGACGCAATAGTGTTTGTAATAGTAAAGAAGTGGAAGCCTCAACAGAGGCATGGTCAAATACCTTGGCAAACTTTCACCGTGTCTCAAAAGAAAGAACAGACTTACATATGGACTTATAGACTTATACTAATAGACTTATTAAAGCCCGACTTTAAAATAGACTGGTACCTGTCTTAGGGTGTTGGCTAAAAAAGGAAAAAAAAAAAACCCAGAATGAAAGAAAGTTGCAAAATAATGTAACATGTACATTATCGTCTCTTTATATGTGCATGCTTACCTCTATAAAAGATATGTTCATATATTTAAAGGTGTATATTTATACAAGTATATACATATAGAAGTATAAATAAAATAACTGACAAAAAACTTCATAAAATCATAGTCCTACATCATCATAACCCTTCTCATTTTCCCCAGCTGATCGTTTGCATTCCATATGCTTTAGTATAAGGAAATCCAGGATCTCATTTGTGGTTGCCCATCCCACAGGTTGTCCAAAAACCCTTGGAATCTCATGAATGCCAACTGTGAACTCTGTGTGTGTGTGTGTGTGTGTGTGTGTGTGTGTGTGTCTTTGTGTGCATGTCTGTGTATTTGGGAAGGATGTCAATCCAGCTTCCAGATCCAAAAGATGCAGCTGAATGGGGCTTTCTTAACTTGTCACTGTGAAGACTGGCCTCCCACAGTGGGGTCTGTGATAGTGATGCTTGCCTGTAATGATGCTCCCTGACCTAGGCATCTGTACTTGGTACTTGCAGGATGCATTCTCCATGCCTTTCAAGATAAGGTCAGCTGAGAGCGAGGCTTTCCATGCTCAGCTCTCTCAGTTCCTGTGCAACCAACTTCCAGGGCTCCTGCTGGTCAGAGTGCACTGAGTCAAGACTGAAATCTTCCAGATTTCATGGCATTGCCATGAATTACACAGCATTACCACCCTCCTTCCCTTTCTAGGAAATCCACCAAGGGGTCCAGTCAAGTTTGCCTTTTAGAACCTCAGAAGTCATTATTTATTCTCCTTTCTCAGAACAGAGTAAAAGGTTGACACTTCTCTTTGAAAGGAGAGCTTTCTAGAAAGGAGAAATTCTCATGGGGTCGAGCTTGGTTACGGTGCTGATGGAACAGTTTACTGACAGGACAGATTTGCTGTGCATTGCACAGGCCTGGGAAGAACCACACCAAACTATTCTAGGGGGTCATCACCTTGTAGGACGGTGGGGATTGGGGAGAATAGTATGGTCATATTTACTCCATAGTACTTTGAAAGGACTAAATTTTGGATTGATTTTATTTTGGGAGGATCAGTGAAGTTGTGCATACACACACACACACACACACACACATTACCTATAGGCAAACCAACTTAAAAATAACCAAAACGTTTCTTTCTTACATCCTCTTACACGGATGCCATTATTCCTTTCAACTGAAAACAAATCCCCCCATGATCACCCTTCCCTCTTGAGCTATAATCATATTTCTCTGCTGCCCTATACAGCAGAAGTCCTCAAGTTGTCTTTATAAATCACACTAATGATGATTTCCTCCTTCACTTGCTACTACTGTTCTCATCAAGGTCACTAATGGCCTCCATAGTGTTGATCTGGTGGTCGGTTTCAGTATTCCATCACACCTGACCCATGAGCAGTTCCATCCATTTTCAAGTATGTTCTCCTGGTTTCCAGGATACCAGCACTTCTAGTTTTCCTGCTCCTTTCCTGGCAGAGCCATCTTCGTCTCCTTTACTGTTTTTGCCTTCCCATCTTACTGTTTGGGAATCACAGGGCTCACTCCTTGAGTTTCTTCTCCAGTGTGATTTCATCAGTCCTGGCTTTAAAGAGCATGCATGGTCCTCATGGCCCAATATTTCACTGTGAGCCTAGCTTGATGTTCCTGAATTTCAGATTCTTATATCCTGTTGCCTATTCAACACCTCTACTTAGAAGTGTAAGTACGTCAAACTCCACATACCCAAAACCAAACTCATGATGTTCTTTCTCAAACCTGATCTGATGATAACTCCAGCCTTTCAATGGCTCAAGCAAAAATCTTGGAGTCCTCCTTGACCCCTCTCCCACTCTCACATTCCACATGCAACACAACAACAAATCTTGTTGACTTTACCTTCAAATTATATCCAGAATCTGAACACTTCTCACCAATACTTGTGCTACCTCCTTGGCTCAAGACACAATCACCCTCCCCGTGAATTGTTGCCAAGAGTCTTTTCACGGGCTGCCCTGACTCAGCTTTGAGTCCTTTCAATGACTCAACACTGGGTGATTCTGTTATATCCTAAGCAGATTGTCACTTTACTCACAATCCTACAGAAATCCCTCATCTTTCTCAGAGTAAAGCAGAATCCTTACATGACATGGCCTTAGGTTCTCTATGACCCCATTGCCTTTCCCTCCCCTATCCCTCATCTTAGCCTCCCAGCTTTCCCTAGGACAGCTCATGCAAGGCTTTGCCTCTGGACCTTTGCATTTGCTGTTCCCTTTCCTCCATTTGGATCATTCTGCCCCAAATACCCAGAGGCTTGCAGATGGCTTACAGACCCATTCAGGTCTTTGACTTGCCCTGTTCTCAGTGAGGCTTTCCATTATTACACTATTTAGAATAACATTCCTCCCACCCTCCTGGCATTTCCTATGCCCCTTTCCAGTCTTTTCTTCTTCATAGCAGTTATACCATCTGTATTTGTTTTCTAAGGCTGACATAACAAATAATCACAGACCGAGTGGCTTAAAACAACAGAAATTTATTGTCTCATAGTTCTGGAGGCCAGAAGTCTAAAAATCAAGGTGCCACAGGGTTGGCGCCTTCTGGTAGTCGTGAGAACGAATCTCTTCCTTGCTCTCCTGGCTTGTGGCTGTGCTGGCAATCCTTGGTGTTCCTTGGCTTCTAAATATAACCCTTTTATCTCTTTCTTCATCATCACATGGCTTTCTTCCCCATGTGTCTATGTCCCCACATTGGCATGTGACATCTTTATTAGGATGTCAGCCATTAGATTTAGGGCTCACGGTAATTGAGTACAACCTCATCTTAACTGGATTGTATCTGCAAAGACTATTGCCAAATACATTCACATGCTTGGGCACCAGGGGTTAGACCTCAACACACCATTGGGGGGACACAGTTAGCCCACAGAACTACCTGACATACAACAAATTTTACTTGCTTACTACGTTTGCTGTCTTTCTCTTCATACAAGAATGCAAATTTTCAGAGGGCAGAACTTTTTTGGTTGTTTTTTTGTTTTGTTTTGTTTTGTTTTTCCCCACCATTATCCTCTCAAGGACCAACATGGTGCCTGGGTGGGATGTACCCCACAATGACTTGTTGAATGACTAGAGTATCCTGCTAGCTCCCCAAGATGAAGAGGATAAAGACTCCACCACTGGCTACAGCATTCACACGCTTGAATAATCTGTCCCCCTCACTTAGGTCTTCCAGCTCTCATCTCTCAGGGTCCTCACTTTCCAACAAAATGAACTCCTGGTGCTTCAAAACAAACCCTTCTACAACTGCCTATATTTGCTCTTTCTTTCCACCTCTCCTAAAATATGCTCCTTCTTTTCCTCACGACACATATTACTCAGTTAAAATCTCATACATCCTCCTAAGATCAGCTCAGTCCTCCTTGAAAGCTGCTCTGAGCCCAAATGCAATTTACAGCCTCCCCTGGGTCCCTCCCCACTGTGCTAGCTTTCCCATTAGAAATCGAGTTAGATTTTCGTTTTATCATATGAATGTATTGGCTGCTTATCATGACCACCCTGATCTTCCCATTAAACTGAGAGACCCTTCAGGGAGGGACCAATGTCTTCCTTAGCATTCCATCTTCCCTTTGCTTCAACCTCCAAAATCTACCTATTGCTTGGACTGTACTAGCCAAGAGTTACAAACCTGTGGATTGAATAAAGGAAGCAAAGCAGATTTGCCATCCTGGGATGTGAAGTGCCAGCAGATAAAGTGTTGGCCACGGGCCGCAGAACATCTGTCCTAGAGAGTCAGGCAGTGAGTAGAGCAGCAAAGATGAGGTTTTTCAGACTTTTTTTTTTTTTTTAATAAAGTCACCACATGCCTTCCAGGAAGGTCCTTAGTCCTGGGCAGAGACTGCAGAGCTCAGCACAGGAACCCTCAAAATAGATGGTGCATGAACCACAACAGGGCTTTGTCTCTCCAAACTGTCTACCAGTGATGGCCAGTCCAGTAACTGGGGGTGGGGCAGAACACTCCTCCAGCCACCTGCACTGTCTCCAAAGTCCATCACCTTAGAGCCATTTGTAGAGGTATTCTGAGTGCTGTGTGTGAATTTAGTAATGTGGTCTTGGGCACAGACGAGCCTCAGTGGCTACAGAAATTGCAGCTGCCAACTGCCCAAATTTCCTAGAGGAAAAATACCTCCTCCAAAGTAACTGTAAGGTACAATTGATCTGTGTCATCTTTAGGCAGCATTCTACAAAGTCTTAGAACTACCCACATTACAATCATGTGAGCGCTTCTTGAAGATCTAATTCCTAGGTCCCATCTGAGTTCCCCCCGAATCAGATCTTTGGGTGCAGCCGTGGAAGCTGCCTTGTCATTGAGTCACCCACACCCCCAACCCTGGAAAATATGACACACAGAAAGGATTGAAGATTCCTTTCTTAAAGGAACCCACTGCTAAATCCATCAGTGGGAGTCATCATGGTCAATTGTATTCCTGACAAAGCTGGAAAGAGAAAGGAGTGAAACAAATAGCAAGTCTTTGGATCAAGTTGGGGTTTCTCTAAATACTCCTCCATCACCAAGTAGAACTAGTCCTTGAGAGTGGGTCCCCAGCAAGGAACCTGTGGGCAGAAGTAAGTGGGCCCTCAGGGCTGGGATGTGGAACGGAAGTGACAGCAGTTCTTGAGGGTATGTTATCAATCACACCCAAAGACAGACAGGGATTCTGAGATGAGGAGATACTCTGACAATTATTCTGTACACTTTCTTGCAGCCCGTGGAACTGAATATCGATGCCAGGTACAGGTGGTCTTGTGCAAACAGTAAGGTCTTTGGAATAGGGTAGAGCAAGGTTTTAATTCCTGCTTTAGCAGTTCTTTCTGGCTCAGTGAATCTGGCCACGTTATTGAATTGATCTCAGCCTCAGTTTCCTCATCGGCATAGTAGGAACATTACTGCTTGGCTGGATTGTTGTGAAGATTCAATGAAATAAAGAGCATGAGATCACCCACCAAGACACTTGACACTTGGGAAGCCCCTGAAATAAGACTTCTTCTAGATTCATTTCCACATCCCAAGTAAATGGTCATCAGAGGTTGGCATTGATAGTTGAAGCTGGAGGAGGAGGAGCAGAAAAGGGGGGAGGGAGGAGAGGAAGGAGAAGAAGGAGAAGTGGGGAAGAAGAAAAAGGCAGAGAAGGAGGAGGAAGAAAGGAATGAAGGGAGGGAAAAGGGAGAAAGGAAAGGAGAGAAAGGGAAGGTAGGAATAAAAGAAGGGAAAAGAATGAAGGGGAAAGAGAAAAAAGAAAAAATAGTGAAAGAAAAGAAAATTAGCTTGGTGCAGTTTGGGAGATAGCAAACAAGTTACCTGTATATAAAATGTTCTACTGCATATTTCAATTAAAACATTTGAAGGACCCATCATGTCACTGCAGACTGCCCCAAATAACCACACAGTAGAGTAAGACTATTTTCTGTAGCTCCGAGTGAAATAATAGGGAAGTAAACATTGGAAAGCTTTTAAAGCATCCTAAATTGTTTTTTCTTTCTTCAAATGTCAAAATGCCTGTCTCAACAGATATTTTTAAATTGCATTCCTTTTTCAAGATCCTTCTATCCCTAGTGTTTCACTTAGGGATGAAAGAAATAACTTAGTCAAAAGCAGCTCAGTCTGGGGTGGGATGGGAAAGGAGTTTAAATAAATTTCAACTTGACCATCTCCTAGATCTTGGTAGCTATTGATTATGTTTCACCACTGAGTTTTGTGGAAAGTAGAGAGAAAAATAATCTTTTGATATTTTCTACAGCTCCCATTATCTACCGCTACCTAAAAAAATCACCCCCAAACTCAATGGTTTAAAACAATAATTCATTATTGTCACACATGCTTCTTTAGACTGACCGGGCTCAGTTGGGTGGCTTTCCCTTGGGGTCTTTCATGTGGTTGCCATCTGGGACGATAGAGTCTGAAGGCTCTCTGGACTGGATATTAAGTTGGATCATTTCCCATACTGACCAGTCGATTTGAGAAGTTGGCTGGGAGTCAACCGGGGCTGTCAATCAGAAAACCTACACATGGCCCCTCAGGTGGCTTCAGCTTCTTGGGCACAGTGGCTGGATTCTGAGAGCAGAAGCTCCAAGGGTGAGCATTCAAAAGACCCAGGAGTGGGCTACAAGCCTTCTCATAATCTAGCCTTGAAGCTATGCAATGTCACTGCTACTGCATTCTATTGGTTACCTGGGGCCAGCCAAGAATCAAGTGCAGCAGTACCCGAGTATACAAGAGAAGGGCTCCTGGGAAGCCAGGTTTGTTGGGAGGCTACTTTGCAGACTAGCTGCCGCATCAATTATCTGGTAATTAGAATTCTCTGTTCAGAGGGGCATTGCTACCTTTACAAAATCATTTTAGCACAAACTCCAAATGGAATTTTCACCTGCATAAAAAGAAGGTTACCATCAAAGGTAACAAAACACATGACCAAACATTGCCTGCTAAGCCATCTGTGAAAGACCTTTTAGTAAATGGGGGTCCACTGGAGGTATCTATCCTTTGTGAGTTTCTGAGCCCAATCCCTAGGCAGAAAGGGAATTGGGTCTCCCAGCTGCAAAGGGGTCCGGAGGGAGAAAGTTGTCACAGATAAGCCACTGATATTCAGTACCTTGGGCAAGTCACTTCCCCTGGTTCCTTTATCTGGAAAGAAAAGTGGGAGTAAACTAGATGATTTTTGAGGTCCCTTCCCTTCTGACATTCCATTAATGTGCCAGTGGCTTAGGAAACTTCAGAGAATAGAACATTTTAGTTAACTTATGGTGATATTTAAAGCTTCTTCTAGTCTACTTAACCAGAGATTTCGGAATTGGGAGCTGGTTGACAATTAGTAATGCATTTTTTAAAAAAGATTTTATTTATTTATTTGACAGACAGAGATCACAAGCAGGCAGAGAGGCAGGCAGAGAGAGAGGAGAAAGCAGGCTCCCCGATGAGCAGAGAGCTCGATGTGGGGCTGGATCCCAGGACCCTGAGATCATGACCAGAGCCAAAGGCAGAGGCTTAACCCACTGAGCCACCCGGGCACCCCATGCATTTTTCTAAATCACCTCTTTTTTATCTTTAGGTTCATTCATGAAAATAGAGAAGCAGGGTGCATGGACCCATGATTCCATCACAGTGTGATGAAGATCGGAGTACAGACATGGAATCAGTGGGAGCTAGGTTTGAGTGTGGGCTCTGATATTTACAAGGGTGGGGCCCATTTCCATTTGCTCAACTTCTCTGGTCCGTGTCTTTCTCATTTGTAAAAATTACTGAGCCCATGGTTTTGTTGGAAGGAATAAATGAAATGAAATTTCGGATCATTTTTTTACCACCGGATCTTTTTACTGCTGGGACATTTTTGTTGTTTGGTTTTGTCTTTTAACTTCACTTGAATGGCTTAACGGTTATGGCATACCTGTAGTTTTTAGTTACCACAAATCTGTTTGAGAAGTAGCCAGGGTATGAATAATACACATAAATAATAAACGAGTGAACCACATTTCAAAGCAAAGCAACCCTATGTGAAAATGTGAACTCAAATCACAGTTTCAAACCGACCAAATGTATTTCTCGGGTCACTAGCACTCAGAAGGTGCTGTGCAAGTCTCCGCAGAAGACAAGGCTCCCGTTAGGTCTCTGGTTTCAAAGCTTCTTCCAGTCTACTCAGCCAGAGATTGCTGAATCGGGAGCTGGTTGAGAGTTAGGCCAGCAGCACAGATCACTCTGTCTGCCACGGAGAGAACTGAAAGCATCCTTCTGCTCACTGCCTGGCAGACGGCTCAGAAAGAGTCCTGCAAAGCAAGCACTGAACACAGGGCCATCTCTCCTCCTTTCCGGGTTTTCACAAGTAGGTCAAGAACAGTTCAGGAAAGATGTGCTTCTGCATCAGAAAACTCTTCCCACTGACCAGGACTCAACTTTGTCCCCAGCAGGAGGGATAAATAAAGGATTATTGATGACTGTCTTTGGTAATTAAAACAAAAAGAAAGAACCCCAAACTACCACGCATCCATTCCTACAGAGGTACTGAGGGCCCATCTGAGCAAGATGCTGTGTGGAGACTGAGGTGTCCTCTGTGTGTGTGTGTGTGTGTGTGTGTGTGTGTGTGTGTGTTGGGGGTTGCATGAATAACACAAGACTTTTAGGAGCTTACACGATGGGGAGATACCTAAATAACCATAACTCAAGAACGTGCTAAGGACTAGAAAAGCTCCAAGTTCTGAGGACTGAGAAATGACAGCAGTCAGGGAACAAGAGGGAGAGTTGTTGGGAAGGGAGGTCCTACTGCAGCCTGGCCATGGAGTAGAGGGAGCAAGGAAGGAATGTGGCTTAGAGGAATCACAGTTTAGGAAACAAAAAAGGAGGAAGAAAAGTCTATAAAGAAGATCAAAGCCGCAATCTGAAGCATTTTCAATACTGACCTAAATGGGTCAAACGGCAGAAAAACATAGAGTACGTGGTTTGAATGAGAAGTCAGTTTGTTTATTCCATGCAAAAAAAAGTTAGGGGACAGGCAGTCCAGAGTCAGGATCCTGGCTCAACCGCGAGTCTCCCACAGGGTACGCTGGCTCTTTCCATTTCCATTTGCTCTGTCCTGTCATTTTTAACAAGGAGTTTTTGTGTGTGTGGTTTTGTTTTTGTTTTTGTTTTTTTTTTGGTCTTCATGTTTGTCACCTCATGGTCATAATATGACTGCTACATCTCTGGGCTCTGGTGTGTGTTACAGGTAGGAGGAAGGGTTCAGGATGCAGGGACATGCTGGTCAAGCTTCTCCTAAAACTTTCACTTACATTTCACTAGAAATTTGTCATGCCATCCCGAGTTTCAGGGCAGGCTGAGATCTTTGGACTATCTTGTATTTTCTGCCTCCATGATAGAGCAAGCTAAGGGAAAAAAGGACTTAGAATCCCTTTTGAGGACAGCATCTACAATAGAACTATTGATGGTTTTCGGACAAGGGTATAATAGAATTGGAGCTATGCTTCTTGATAAATAATTTGGTTGCTATACATAACCAAACTTGGAGAGAATGGTGGCAGACAGAAAGATGAGAACTCAAAGGACAGACAGATTAACTGATGGGTTCATAATTGTTCATATATTAGTAAGTAGTGGAACTGGGATTTGAATCTGGGCTGGTGGCTCCCAAGCTCTTTCCCACCATCTTTCTAAGGACTCCAAGGATTTGAGCTTTATGATTGACAGTCTTTAGGGCCCTTAATAGAACTATTTTCTACATAGAGTCATAGGCATAAGCACCAAAGTTAAAGAGCCAATCATTCATTTACTTCTTCACTCCTGCTTTAATTAAGTCTATTGGTGTGTTATAAACAACCCAAAGAGAGAGAATGTGTCATAAAGTGGAAAGAATGGGAATTCAGAGAAAGATGGAGACGGTTTCAAATCCTGGCTATTATTCCTCCTCCCCACGGTATGATTTGGGGTTAGTCCCATAAACTCTTTGACCTTCAGAATCTTTATGTAAAATGGGAAGGAAAATAACAATAAAAGAGCTCGCAAAATAAGATCATGTGAGTATGCCAAACATATGGAACATATGGCCAGCATGGGTTAGTTAGCTGGCCCAACACTCATTCTTAAATTTCTTCTCCTAGACAATTCCAGCTAGGATTAGTTGTGTGTCACCGATTAGATGTAAGTGAATTTGGGTCTATTTCTAAGTCTACTTGTCTTACATAGATTCTTTCCTTTTCTCCTTTCTTTGATGGGAAGCATGACAGCTGGACAGTCATCCTACCACTATAAGGAAAAGGCCATGACAATTCTAGCGGTTTCATCATGGATAAAAATGAACAATTGGACTGGATCTGAAAGCTGCCAACCCCCCGACCTCTCATTATATGACCAATATAGAGCACTTGTTGAAGAAACTATGGTTTCATTTTCTATAACTTTCAGTTAAAAGCCCTTAAAATTGATATATCATATAAAAGCAATTGGTGCCTGGCTGGCAATAAATAATGCTTGTTACTACCATAATTGATATTATTGTTATTATTACAGTAAGCATTAGACAGCATCAAACTAATGTTAACTTGCGGAGAAGAAGATTATAATCAGAATACAGGAACAAATATGTGATATTCCCATGAAAAGATAAAAACAAAGTCACCACTGAGGAATGAGAGCACCATAAGGCCATGTTGATTCTGCAGGGCTAGAAACTGTCTGTACATATGTTGGGAAAATCCAGGCTACAAGTCCAAATCCAGGATTATAGGAAAGGACTCCCTGTCCAGATGCAGGAACAGAGTGCGCATGGCAGGGGATAGAGGGAGGGAAGGCTTTCTCCTGGAGGATTCTGAGTGACAGTGACAAAATCAGTCCTCTGATTCTGGAAGATTCTTTCAGTGGTTCTAACTTAAATTTAGTGCTCATGGGGTGGAGAGAAATCAAACTGGCAAAGAGAGACTGTGGTTTCTGGTAAAGAATTTAGAAATCAGGGAAGCCATGGTCCATGGAAATGCATTCTCTGACCTTCAGAATTCCCTAAGCAGCTACTGTATCAGATAAATTGTTAATCTATAATGCATGTTAAATGCTCAGATTTTCATGAACCTGAAGTGCCAAATTAAATCCTATGAATAGTAGACACCAAGAACAGACAGGTCATTAAAAACAAATGAACAAACAATCCCAGTGCAGAGCAGAGGCCTGTGTGTGTGTGTGTGTGTGTGTGTGTGTATGCATACACACATATATATACACTAAATAAGTGAATGACCCAATAAATCATATAGGGTCATTCAGACAAAATCAGAAATTCTATATTCATGAGATCAATAGATCAAAATTTCCACCAATCTATTTGCCATCTATCTATACCACTTCTATTTATACCTTTTCAAAAGTATTTGTTACAATTTATAGAAATGCATGCACAGCTATGGAATAAACAATGGATAGAAGAATTCTGCAGTTCAAAATCATTGACTATGTATGTCTCCTGCCTTACATCCCATTAAATGACACAAAGTACATGAAATAGGGACAAAATTATCCCTGGGAGAAGTATAGGGAGCTCTCCATGAGCAGATCAGAATATTCAGGAATTTCTGAAAGGCTGAAGGCAGGTGGTAACATCTGTAATGGAGAAAGGCTAAATAACCCACAATACAAAATGGAGAAAAGACAGGACCAAGAATATAGGAGAGTTCCCAGCCAAATTCTGGAGGGTCTTCAAGATCAGGGGCAGGGAAAATGAGGAGTAACTGAATGAAGGAGCTATACCTTCTAGAAGGCTGATGCGGCATTTGTCCCTGAGGAAACCAGAGTAATGATTCACTGATTAGGGTGAATGATCTGTGATGGGCCCCCAGAGTAGGCAGTAGGGTCCAAAAAAATTCAGCATTGTGCTTCCAAGTAACTTTGGTTACCACGGTGAGCCACTAACAGATAAATCCCCACATCTCCTAAGAAAAGGGCTTCCCAGTTATAGTCCCCACCTCCTGTAAGGACCCAGGGCTTCTGTCCTCAGAATCTGTACCCACTGTTGGAGAGACAAGGATTTTTACACATGATGAGAATGTTAAACTCAAGATACCAATTCTGTTCATCTAGGTCCTGATTTGTAAATGTGAACATGTAATCCAATCACTAACACTGAATGAAATAAAAAGTCTGAAGTGACTCCTAAAAGGAATACACAGAAAAATCCCTTAGGAGAAGGCGTTAATGCATAAAATTAAAAAAAAAAATTAAAGTAAGTAAAATTAGCATCTTCATAAATAATTGTAAGTTTCCTCCTAGTTTCTTTAAAAAGATGAATCAGAATTCTTGAAAATTAAAAATATCACTGTGGAAATAAAATGCATGCATATTTGTGAGATCTGAAAAAAAAAAAAACAAGATAAAGAACTCTTGCAAACAAGACAAAACAAAAACAAAATAAAAAGCCTAAGAGATGAACTTCCTACAGAAAGTAAAAAGACTTGTGTGTTGGGCAGAATAATGGTCCTTCCAAAAATGTCCTTTTCCAATCCCTGAAAACTGTAAATAGGTTACCTCATGGGACAAAAGGGATTTTGTTGGTATAATGAAGTTAAGGATCTTAAGATGGGGAGAGTCTTCTGGATTATTACAGGGTGGGCTCAATGTACACATCTTCCTTAACTTACAGTTGGGATAACCATAATGTCCCAATAAACTCCTCCTAAGTTGAAAATACTCTAAGTGGAAAATGTACATAATACACCTACCATATCAAATGTCATCGTTTAGCTAATCTGACCTGAACCATGCTCATCACTTACATTAGCCTATGGTTGGGCAGAATCATCTAACATAAAACCAATTGGAATCAGGTAAGGTGATGCCGCCAGCTTTATTTTTGTTTTTCAACATTTCCTTAGCGATTCGGGGTCTCTTTCGATTCCATACAAATTTTAGGATTATTTGCTCCAGCTCTTTGAAGAATGCCGGTGGAATTTTGATCGGAATGGCATTAAAAGTATAGATTGCTCTAGGCAGTATAGACATTTTAACAATGTTTATTCTTCCGATCCAAGAGCATGCTGGCGGCATCACCTTACCTGATTTCAAGCTTTATTACAAAGCTGTGATCACCAAGACAGCATGGTACTGGCATAAAAACAGACACATAGACCAGTGGAACAGAGTAGAGAGCCCTGATATGGACCCTCAACTCTATGGTCAATTAATCTTCGACAAAACAGGAAAAAATATACAGTGGAAAAAAGACAGTCTCTTCAATAAATGGTGCTGGGAAAACTGGACAGCTATATGTAGAAGAATGAAACTCGACCATTCTCTTACACCGTACACAAAGATCAACTCAAAATGGATAAAAGACCTCAACGTGAGACAGGAATCTATCAGAATCTTAGAGGAGAACATAGGCAGTAATCTCTTCGATATCAGCCACAGCAACTTCTTTCAAGATAAGTCTCCAAAGGCAAAGGAAACAAAAGCGAAAATAAACTTCTGGGACTTCATCAAAATCAAAAGCTTCTGCACAGCAAAGGAAACAGTCAAAAAAACAAAGAGGCAACCCACGGAATGGGAGAAGATATTTGCAAATGACAGTACAGACAAAAGGTTGATATCCAGGATCTATAATGAACTCCTCAAACTCAACCCACACGAAACAGACAAACAAATCAAAAAATGGGCAGAAGATATGAACAGACACTTCTCCAATCAAGACATACAAATGGCTATTAGACACATGAAAAAATGCTCATCATCATTAGCCCTCAGGGAGATTCAAATTAAAACCACATTGAGATATCACCTTACACCAGTTAGAATGGCCAAAATTAACAAAACAGGAAACAACATGTGTTGGAGAGGATGTGGAGAAAGGGGAACCCTCTTACACTGTTGGTGGAAATGCAAGTTGGTGCAGCCTCTTTGGAGAACAGTGTGGAGATTCCTCAAGAAATTAAAAATAGAGCTTCCCTACGACCCTGCAATTGCACTCCTGGGTATTTACCCCAAAGATACAGATGTCGTGAAAAGAAGGGCCATCTGTACCCCAATGTTTATAGCAGCAATGGCCACAGTCGCCAAACTATGGAAAGAACCAAGATGCCCTTCAACGGATGAATGGATAAGGAAGATGTGGTCCATATACACTATGGAGTATTATGCCTCCATCAGAAAGGACGAATATCCAACTTTTGTAGCAACATGGACGGGACTGGAAGAGGTTATGCTGAGTGAAATCAGTCAAGCAGAGAGAGTCAATTATCATATGGTTTCACTCATTTGTGGAGCATAACCAATAGCATGGAGGACAAGGGGCGTTAGAGAGGAGTAGGGAATTTGGGTAAATTGGAAGGGGAGGTGAACCATGAGAGACTATGGACTCTGAAAAACAATCTGAGGGGTTTGAAGTGGCGGGGGGGTGGGAGGTTGGGGTACCAGGTGGTGGGTATTATAGAGGGCACAGCTTGCATGGAGCACTGGGTGTGGTGAAAAAATAATGAATACTGTTTTTCTGAAAATAAATAAATTGGGGGAAAAAAAAACAATTGGACATTCAAGTATTGTTGACCTCGTGTGATTTATTGACTACTATACTGAAAGGGAAAAATGGAATGGTTGTGTGGGTCCAGAATGGTTGTCATTATGTTGATTATATGCCCTCATGACTGTGAGAGCATCAAACCTCACATCACTAGCCTGGGAAAAGATCCAAATTTGCAATCTGAAGTAGCTTCTACAGAATGTGTCTTGTGTTTGCACCATTATCAAGTTAGAAGATTGTAAGTCACACTGTCATGAATTGGAGACCGCATGTAACCACAAGGGCCCTTGGAAGTGAAAGAGGAAGGCAGGAGCATCAGTCAGAGAGAACCTTAAAGATGATGGGCAGCTGGGTATGAAGAGAAAGGAAGAGTTCATTAGACAAGGAATGCAGGTGGCTTCTAGAAGCTGCAGAAGGTAACTGAGTGGTTTCTTCCCAGAGCCTCTGGAAGGAATGCTGTTCTTTGGACACCTTGATTTTAGCCCAGGAAAACACACTCTAGACTTTGCAGCCCCCAAACTCAAATATAATATGTTTGGGTTTTTTTTGAAGCCGTGAACTGTGTGGTCATGGGTTACAGCAGCCAAGGGAATGAAAGCACATGGAGACCATTCCACTGACCGACCGGCTGTGTAGGGAGAGCTCAGGAGAAAAGGCATGTGGGTGGAGGGGAGGATGCAAATACATAGATTTCTGAAGGAACGTCTCTGAGCTGAAAGGGGCTTGAGTTTCCAGAGAGAAAAAGGCTGAATGAGTCCTTTATGGAAAAATTATAGAAAACTGGGATCCTTAAGGGTAAAGAAAAATCTGGACATGTTTCCAGAGAGGGGAAAAAATAAGGTGGTAGAAAGAAACTATTCTCATTCTCATCACTGAGTCCATTATTCATTTGTGCTCAGTATTTTCTTTAATCTTTGCTAGAGGAGGACTCTGTATCACATGCTTATCTCATACATATGCATGAGAAAGAAGAACCTCACGGACAGGAGGCAGTTCTGCAGTTATGGGTAGATATGAGATTAAAAGTCAGGTCTTCTCCTATTTCTAAAACTTGTAATCTTAGGTGTTCATGCCAAACTTCTCATCTATATTAAAGAAAGCAGGACAACAGGGGTGCCTGGGTGGCTCAGTGGGTTAAAGCCTCTGCCTTCGGCTCAGGTCATGATCCCAGGGTCCTGGGATCTAGCTCCGCACCGGGCTCTCTGCTCAGTAGGGACCCTGCTTCCCCCTCCTCCTCTCTCTGCCTGCCTCTCTGCCTACTTGTGATCTCTGTCTGTCAAATAAATAAAATCTTTAGAAAAAAAAAGCAAGAAGACAACAGGCTAATGCTAAATACATATGTATAAATATCTATATTTATACACATTTATATAGAGAACTGAGGAAATGTGTTTTGACCCTGGAGTCCTATATTAAAGTATGGGGCAGAGGGTCACAGCAATTTTAGATATATAAGAACTCAGCGAGTTTATCATCCATATAAACTTTTGTGAAAACAAAACACCAAAAACAATAAAATTTCTGGTTGTACTTTGGCAAAATAAAGCTGAGAAACAGAAATATCACACAACATACCAATAAACTGAGCAATGATTTCAGTAAAGCTTATAGTTAATACCAAGTAATTGTTGAAAATATGGCAGTGAAATTTAATGGAATTGTTAAGTAGGTATTCATAAAACAGAAGAGGCACAAAGTAAAAAATTAACAATCTGGAACCAAAATTGAAGATAATTTTAACAGTACAGAGGAGGCAGTAGGGAAGAAATAAAGGAAAGATATAAAATAACCAATGAGACAACTTTTGCTTTGTTTCTGTGAGGTGGCTGTAAGTATTCCTTCATTTTTATGGAGAAAGGAAAATGACTTCTCGATTTGAAGAGTTTAAGGGTGACCACTAGCAGGACAAAAATACAAGCTAACACTTTTAAACTACCAAAAGGTAAAATGTAAAATAATCAAGAAAATATGATAAAGCATGGAAAACATGAAATAACAAACATGTCAGATGTTATAAGGAATGACATCAGCTGAATTTTTGCACTTAAATGACTCTCAGTTTAGAGTGACGGAAACAAGCAAGTAAGACAATCCCACTACATTTAAGGAGAAGCACCTAAAATAAAACTACATAAAGAAGTTGAAAATAATAATAAAGGAAAAAGACAAAGATTTCTCAGGTCAGTGCCAGTACAAAGGCAACTTGAGAGTTAGAGACAAAGTAGAATTCAAGACTAAAAGCATATATACAAAAAGAGAGAGAGAGAGAGAGAGAGGGAGAGCACAATTTATATTGATAAAAACGTGTGTTCTAATAACATAATATGTATGAATGTTAGTAACCAGGGAAGTACAGTTAACTTTTGAATGATGCCACGGGATGGGTTAGTGGCACTGATGCCTCACGCCGTTGGAAATCCATATATAACTTTTTAAAATCCATGAGCCAGGAATTTTTTTCCACTTCTTTGTGTGATCTTTCATTTCTTTTGTAAATGTTCTATAATTTTCAGAGTAGAGATCTTTTACCTCTTCAGTTAGGTTTTTTCCCAGGTATCTCACATTTTGTGTGTGTGTGTGTGTGCAATTGTAAATGGAATCGATTCCTTGATTTCTCTTTCTGCTGCTTCAGTATTGGTGTATAGAAATGCAACAGATCTCCGTACATTGATTTTATATTTTGCAACTTTACTGAATTCTTGTATCAGTTCCAGCAATTTTTTGATAGAGTCCTTTTGGTTTTCTATATAGAGTATCATGTCACCTGTGAATGGAAATTTGATTTCTTCCTTGGCAATTTGGATGCCTTTTATTTCTTTCTGTTGTATGATTTGCAAATGACATATATGATAAATGGTTAGTACCCAAGATCTCTAAAGAACTTATCAAACTCAACACCCCAAAACCAAATAATCCAGTTAAGAAATGGGTAGAAGATATGAATAGACATTTTTTTTCCAAAGAACACATCCAAATCGCCAACAGACACATGAAAAGATGCTCAACATCACCCATCATCAGGGAAATATAAATCAAAACTACAATGAGACATCATCTCACACCTATCAGAATGGCTAAAATTAACTCAGGAAACAATAGATGTTGGTGAGGATGCACAGAAAGAGTAACCTTCTGACATTGTCAGTGGGAATGCAAACTGGGGTAGCCACTCTAGAAAACAGTAGGGAGTTTCCTCAGAAAGTTAAAAATAGAACTACCCAGGCACATGGGTGGCTCAGTGGGTTAAACCTCTGCCTTCAGCTCAGGTCATGATCTCAGGGTCCTGGGATCAAGTCCTGCATTGGGCTCTCTGCTTGGCAGGGAGCCTGTTTCCTCCTCTCTCTCTCTGTCTGCCTCTCTGCCTACTTGTGATCTCTCTCTGTCAAATAAATAAATAAAATCTTAAAAAAAAATAGAACTACCCTATGACCCAGCAACTGCACTCTAGGTATTTACCCAAAGGACACAAAAATAATGATTCAAAGAGGCATTTGTACCTTGATGTTTATAAGAGTATTATCAACAATAGCCAAATTATGGAAAGAGCCCAAATATCCATCAACTGATGAATAGGTAAATATATGCTTTATATATTCAAGGGAATATTACTCAGCCATCAAAAAGAATGAAATCTTGCCATTTGCAACAAGTTGTGTGGAGCTAGAATATATTATGGTAATGAAATAAGTCAGTCAGAGAAAGACAAACACCATATGATTTCACTCATTTGTGGAATTTAAGAAACAAAATAGATAAACATATGGGTGAGGGGAAAGAAAGGGAGGCAAAAAAAGACACTGTTAACTATATAGAGAACAAACTGGATTGCTGGAGGGGAGGTGTAGGGGGAATGGGATAAATGGCTGATGGGATTAAAGAGCATTTATGGTGATGAGCACTGGGTATTGTATGTGAGTGATGAATAAATTTTATTTCTGAAACTAATTTTACACTACATGTTAACTAACTAGAATTTAAATATAAGCTTAAAAAAATAAACTGGTTCAGATTTTTGGTGGGAAATTTAGCAGTACTTATCCAAAATTTTAAAACATAGATCCTTTGATGCAGTAAGATTACCTCTAGGAACCTATCCTGCAAGGTTACTCAATGTGTGATTATTTGAAGAAAGAACAACGGAAGATAAATTTAGTTCTAACAACAGAATGGCTGGATCAAGTACATTTCAGCTATTCCACACAATACTAAGCAACTCTCAAAAACAATGCAGTAGAGATCTTTATGAACTGCTGCAGAAGAATGTCCATATATTGCTGAGTTAAGAAAAGCCTGTGCATGACCCCCACCACATATGCATGTATATATGTATAGACATATGTGTGTATGTACACATGTTACTTACATGTGGCTATGTCTACAGAAAAGTCTACATACTGCAGAATTGTCAACAGTGACTTTCCCTAGAGCATGACACTTGGGACTTAATTTTATACAACTGTATATGTGTATCTATATCTATATCTATATCTATCTATCTATATATATATATTTGCCTGAACATGTAATGTTACTTTCAAAATTCCAAAACTAACAATAGATAAATTAATTTAGGTTGGAAGATAAATTTATAGTAGTAAAAGGCCACTGAGGGTAGATGAGTTTACATAAATCCAGGGCATTTGTTAGGGCTCGGTGGGCCATTAATCTACCACTGAGCCTCCTAAAAGTCAAAGCAAGAAGAAAACTGTAACTGGTATATGATTAGAAAACCATAATAATTATGCAAAACACATTTGCCATATTCTTGAGAGGCACCATTTCCCCAGGGACTTTGGTCTAAAAGATATTTTTCCTGGGGCTTCATACAAAGCACTGATACAAATGAAATGAAAAACCTTACCCATAAGAAATACCCTGATTAATTTGTAAAGCTGCTTCTTAAACTGACCACATACTCATTTCTAAGATAGTACTAATGAGGAGCAAAGTAAGTCCTTCTTCCTTGAGAAAATAGCAGTGAATCTCAGTTAAGTTCTTCAGACAGAAACATCCATAGCAGCAGCGTCATTGCAAAAATTACTATCCACTTGCACAGAGTGAAGAATAAAGGAGTTAATGGCTGGGGGGACATCTGAGAGGAAGCAAGTCTGCACTCACAAACTCCCTCCTCAAGAATTAGAACTCTTGGGGTGCCTGGGTGGCTCCGCTGGTTAAGCATCTGCCTTTGGCTCAGATCATGATCTCTGGGTCCTGGGATCAAGCTCTGTGTTGGGTTCCATGCTAAGCAGGGAGTCTGCTTGTCCCTCTCCTTCTGCCCCTCTCTGCTTGTGCTCTCTCTGCCTCTCTCTCAAATAAATTTTTAAAAACCTGAAGAAGAAGAAGAAGAAGAAGAAGAAGAAGAAGAAGAAGAAGAAGAAGAAGAAGAAGAGGAAGAGGAGAAGGAGGAGGAGGAGGAGGAAAAGGAGGAAGAGGGGGAGGTGGACGGGGAAGAGGAATTAGAGCTCTTTTTATTTTTTTTAAGATTTTATTTATTGGGGCGCCTGGGTGGCTCAGTGGGTTAATCCTCTGCCTTCGGCTAGGGTCATGATCTCAGGGTCCTGGGATCGAGCCCTGCATCGGGCTCTCTGCTCAGCAGGGAGCCTGCTTCCCCCTCTCTCTGTCTGCTTCTCTGTCTACTTGTGATCCTCTCTGTCAAATAAATAAATAAAATATTAAAAAAAGATTTTATTTATTTATTTGACAGAGATCACAAGTAAGCAGAGAGGCAGGCAGAGAGAGAGAAGGAAGCAGACTCCCGCTGAGCAGAGATCCCCCCATTGCGGGGCTCCATCCCAGGACCCTAAGACCATGACCTAAGCTAAAGGCAGAGGCTTAACCCACTGAGCCACCCACGCACCACTAGAGTTCTTTTTAAATCAAAGCCATAACCAAGCTGGATAAAGAACATGATGACAACTTGGAGAGGCACAGCTTATTCATACCTGCATATAAGTAAATGTGAGTAATTCATTCATGTATGTTAGCAAGCGACAAATTTATTCCTGAGCAGAACAAACAAAATGCAATAATTTATTACTTAGAAAAAAGACAATCAGGCCAGTAAATTCCAACAAAGGGACTTCTGTTCTCTTAGGATGTTCTGTTCTTGGTCTATTAAAGTAAGGAAAAGTATGCTTCATGCCAAAGTGATGTGAAATGTTTACCTTGCCTTGTCTTAGGGTGGGGTGTAATTATTACCATCAATGTCACATTTGTTTCTTTGCCCTCCTAGCATATGAATCAGATTTGCCACTTCGTGAAGCATGAAATTGCCTTTTCAATACTAATTCAATAATAATGTTGAGTAAACCGTGAGCAGTTATCACTTGAATCAGGAAATGCTGTCTTCCCACCTCTGTCACTTTCCAGTCACTAAGAATACAGCTCTGTTTGCTCACACCACAGACGGGGATGACATGGATGAGATGAATACTTCCAAATCTAGATGAGTAAGAACATTCCAAGGGCTGGAATCCCAAGCCCCTTGTCTAGACATTTCCTGCCTCATTGGATCCAACAGACTGGTTACAGAGTTGTCATCTTTATTAAGTGTAAAAAAAAAAAAAATCAAATCACTTACTAAATTATCGCCAGGTAGCAGACATTGTGAAGAAATGTAAAAGAGATTTGGGCTGCTTTCTAGTAAAATCTTATACTTTGAGTTGGCATGAAAATCTTTTGGAGCGGTTAGGGAATCAGATCACAAAATTCTTGATAAAAAATAAAATAATAATAATAACAACAGTAGTGATAGTAATACGATAGTCATTATGGCAATACTAATAGCAAAAATCAAAGCTACCCTTTAATGAATTTTTCCTTTTTTCCAGGTACATTGCTAAGTGCGTCATTAATATTATTTTATTTAATCCTCACTGCCATTCTATAAGGTACAAATGACAAAACTGAAGCTTATAGAATTTGAGAAGTTTCCCCAAGATCACAGAACTATTCAGGGATGTAGCTGAGACTGACACCAATGTCTGTTGGAGAATTCATTCTCTTTCCACTCTCCCATTCTAGCTGAAAAAGCCTCAGAAAACACCAAACTCACGACTGTGCATTTCTATAATAGATGAAAAATCAAGAGCCCCAAATACTCAGGTCTCTGATTATGAATGTTCACTTTGACAGCAATGTCTAGAACCAAGGCCAAGTGAGGGTGAAAAGGACCCTTAAAGACTCGACTGCCGGATTTAGGTAACGTTCGGTACATTTTGTTTGGGTTCTTTGCTATTTGCTATTTGCTAGGTGGTGTGTTGGGTAAAATTCTGTGGTCTCTGTCCCCGGGGAGTTTATAGTCTAGTTGGGAAGACAGATGTCATTTAAATAATTATATGAGGGAAGGTTAAACTAACTGTCATCATTGCTTCAAAAGAATGGCAAAAGGTTCAATGAGAGATTATAATATGGCTGTGGTAAGGAATAATTTTGTTTTTGGCTTAATCACTACAGGACATTTTTTTTTTCAAAGGTGTAAAACAGTGCTAGTGTTGGAGGTCAGGAAATTATAATTTCAAAATCTCTGGATTGAGAGAACAGAGGATGAAGTGGAAAGTAAATGTGTGTGTGTAGGGGGTGGTAATACCAATTAGAAGATTATTAAATTGTCTTCAAAAGGGACAGTGGTCTGGACTAGGATACAGGACACTCTGGGAGTAAAAAGAAAAGTGAAGGGATTCTAGAAATAGATAAGAGGTAACAATGACATTCATTTTAGGCAAATCATAAGCAAATCATTCTTATGAAATCAAGCCTAGACTGTATTCTTGCCAAAAAGTGATTTTCTTTCTTCTGACTTGTGATGGGGACTTGACCCATTTATTTGAATCCTAATTGGTTTTGAACCTGCTTAATAAGCATTAAAAAAAAGAAGTCTCTGTTTAATGGAATGCTAAGTGATTTTTTAATGTAATTTTTTTCTGAATAATTTTAGCTAAAATCAAGAGGCAAAAACTATTCTTTTCAAATTGGCTTACTTTATGGTTGAGAGAGATATGGGCTCTGTGGGTCTCTCTGATGTACAAGAAAAACTCAACCCACAGCTTCTGCTCCTCAACCAGGAAAAAAAAATGAGACACTATTGATGGTTTTTCCTCAGTATTTCTGGCTCATGGGGTGGTATATGTACACTTCTCTTTTTTAGCCAATCAGAACAAAGCCCCTCATACCAGATGTCTCCCCTAGATGGCTCACTTATATCTCATACTATACCATGCGTATGCGGTATAAATTATGCCTAGCTGGATCATGCATTAAAGAACAACAGAGGGACGCCTGGGTGGCTCAGTGGGTTGAAGCCTCTGCTTTCTGCTCCAGTTGTGATCTCAGGGTCCTGGGATCGAGCCCCGTGTCAGGATCTCTGCTCAGCGGGAACCCGGCTTCCCTCTCTCTCTGCCTGCCTCTCTGCCTATGTGTGATCTCTCTCTGTCCAATAAATAAAATCTTTAAAAAAAGAAAAAAAGAACAACAGAATTGGTTTTTTTTATACCATACTATTAAATCTAAAACAAAATTAGCTCTAGCCTATATGTATCATAAGCAGTATCACTGCTTTTAAGATCTGTTTTAGTTAGGGGTTCCTGGGTTGCTCAGTTGGTTAAGCCTCTGCCTTCATAGGTCATGATCTCAGCACCCTGGGATCGAGGCCTGTGTCAGGCTCTCTGCTCAGCCTGCTTCCCCCTCTCTCTCTGCCTGCCTCTCTTCCTGCTTGTGATCTCTCTCTCTCTGTCAAATAAATAAATAAAATCTTTTTTTTTAAAAAAAGATATGTTTAAGTTAAATAGTTTGTGTTTTGTCAATAGCTGTATATCTATCTATCTATCTATCTATCTCGGGCCCTACTTCTTTCCCCATCAACGTTATATTTATTTCTTTAAGTCACAAACGGACAGTAGTGAAAAGTGGATTGTTTGGCCAATAGACCCATCTTTTGTCAGGGTCCCCAATAAAAGCCAGATAAAAATAAAACTTCGACAGAAAGTTCTCACAGTTTTCATAAACTTGGTCTTAAATTTCTCTCCACAAACTGAGCTACTCTTTATCCCTCATTCTTATGACAGATGCCTTTTCTCATGTTCTTATTATTAGCCCTACCCTACCCTTAAGATTTCATACTTAGTACGTCTCAGTTCCTTTTCTTGGTTGTAAGTGATGTCTCTGTCTTATAAATGTTACCTCAGGTCCCGTAGAGTAGGAGGTGGAAGGGGAAGAAGCAGAACTGGGAGTCCATGTGTACCCAGAGCCCATGTGCTTAGCCACTGGTATACTACTTCTATGAATAATACTTCTATTTCAGCGTGTCCCCCAAAACCTACTTTTATGGGCCCACAAGTCCTGCAGGCTCCAGGGAAGGAGGAACTGTCTAGACATAGTTCTGGATGTATGACAAGGGCCCAGCCTAGAGTCAGGTTCTAGTTAGTGCTGCTTATGAATCATGATGACATGAAGGCAAAGGTATACTGTAAGATTAGACATTCTAAGCTACAATGCTGACATTCTCGGGAATATGAGCACCAGGAACTTGTAAGTTCTCCCAGGCTTTCTGGTATCCCAGCTATAATACCCAGCACTCTTGTGAATCTAGTGCAGCAAGGCTAAAGGAAAAAGAATTATTAGTATCATTAGGTTTAAAAAAAAATTATGTTTCTTGCTTTTGGGTAGGTTTTAAACGATCATGACAACTCCTTAGGCTCAGTCAGTTAAGCATCTGACTTCAGTTTCAGCTCAGGTCATGATCTCAGGGCTGTGGGATCAAGCCCCTCGTGGGGCTCCACGCTCAGCGAGGAGTCTGCTTGAGATTTTTCTCTCTCCCTCTCCCTCTGCCCCTCCCCCCACCCTTACACATGTGAGTGCATGCCCATGCTCATGTTCTCTCTCTCTCTCTCACAAATATAAAGAAAGAAAGAAAGAAAGAAAGAAAGAAAGAAAGAAAGAAAGAAAGAAAGAGGTAGGAGTCTAGACTTTACTCTTAATATCCAAATTTGGAAACACTATACACGGCCAAGATAAGAGGACACTGAGTAAGCTATGGCAATGGTAATGATGATGATGTCATCGCTGAGGACCACAGCACCACACACCTATCACGTCCTTACTAGGAATCACTAAGAAGAGGTTCACCTTCTCATTTCATCTTTGCAACAACCTTATAAAGCTCCGTCGTACAGTCAATATAAGATGATGTCGCCAAGAATTTATGATGAAGTGGAGAAATTAAAAAAAAAAGTAGGACATAAAAGTCTTTCTTTTACAAGAGAAAAACTAGTTGTTGGAAAGAACTGGAAAGAAATACAGTATAACATTGCTAGGGGTCAATTTTC
This sequence comes from Neogale vison, assembly GCF_020171115.1. Lineage (NCBI taxonomy): Eukaryota > Metazoa > Chordata > Mammalia > Carnivora > Mustelidae > Neogale > Neogale vison. The sequence continues at coordinate 44,177,340 of NC_058095.1, read as the reverse complement.
AAAGGTGGGGCTGTGTGTCCCTTCTCTCTCTTCTCTTCCTGAATTTCTTGTTTCTTACAAACCCTTGTTACTTTGTTACTTTTCCATTGGGAAAACACATGACATGTTATTTAAAATAAACATATGCTGTGTCATTTCTCTTCTGAAGATGACTAACTAGAAAATAGCTGGTCTCAAAAGGTCTTGGGGGTTATCCAGAGAACCGAGGTTAGATTCTGTTCTTCAGCACATTGAAAAACCATTGCTTATCACTCTTTCTTGGAGGCACTACTTCAAAATTCTCTCAAAGATGAAGATAGTTGTAGATCTCTCAGATTTGGAAAGATGCTGCTGGTGAACCAAAAAGTACAGGACAGAAGACACCTCAGGTGGGTCTGATGATTTATACTCTTCTCAGCAACTTCATTTTCCTCTTTTCCCCTTTGTCCCTCACAAGACCCCTAGGAGACACCAACACCAGGCACTGTTAATGTCCTTGTTACAGATAGTGAGAGACAATGAGAACAGCTACCTGGCCACACAATGAGCTAATAAACACCTAAGACTGGAACCTAATCCCAGCTCTTATTTCAGTGCCTTCTTTAAGGACAAGGGCCATCTACCCAGAGTCCTGATTACCCTTGGCAGGAAAGACAAGATTACTAGGCCATCTGCTACGTAAAATGTGGCTGGATGAAGGCTCTATGTCTTGTCTGTTGTGAATTCACTATGGTACAACCTCGGAAAAATTAAAGCCATAGTGCTTGTATCATATTTTATTTATTCAGCCAGTTATGCAATACCCATTTCTTGCATGCCAAGCACTATGAAAGTCCTGGGGATTCAGTGATGGCTGCCTTCATGTAGCCTACTGTGGGAATAAAATTTAGTAGTATAATACAACGGATTGAGTAATGTAAAAGAGATATAACAAGGTGTAACAAGCTCTCAAAAGGGGGGAATGGTCCTCATTCATTCACTCATTCATTCTACAAATTATCATTGACTGCCTCTTGCTGCAATGCTTTGAGTTGGGTTCTGGGATCCACAGTAAAGAACATGTAATCTTTACTCATGAGGATTACCATCTAATGGGGAAGCCAGAATCAGATTGATTATACAGACCTAAATTAAATCAGAAATGAGATAAGCGTGGCAAAGGATAGTTAGTCAGTGCTGTAAAAAGCATATGTTCTACATATGCTATATACTTTTGAATCAAGGCAGAGTTTCTTTGCAACACTCTACTGGAAACTGAGACATTTTGTAGTTCCTTGAAGGCTTGGACATTCATAGGATAGTTTTCAGGTGCTGACTGGAAGGAACCTACTCGATAATGCTTATACATTTATGGTAATAATTTGATAGACTCACTGTTTCTTAACACACTGCTGCTCTGTTTTCTCCTCTCCACCGTTGCACAGAGTAAATGCTTATCCTCTTGCCCTCAGTTTAGAGATGGAATGTAAAGTTGGAATGTTCCCCTCTTCCTGAACAAGCCAGGCACACATTTTCCCCACCTCCTGCAATCATATCACATTATTCATAGTAAAGCATTAGCTCCTAACCTAAAGCATCCTCTGCTGAGGCGAACAGATGGCATCAGGACGCCTATGCTAGAAGGAGTGGAAACCTGATTATACTCTTTCTAATTTTTTTCCCCTCCTACATGAAGCACGCTATCGCCACCTCATCGAATATGGTGATGTGTCAAAACTTAATTAGCCAACACTTGTACCCCAGCTACATTATGTTGGAAATGATGTTTTCAAAGGCAAGAGAAAAGAGCTTAAAATATTCTGGCAAGAAGGTAATTCTTAGGACACAAAGGAGAGAGAATAATGAAATAAGCCATTTTATACTCCCAAGGCCTTCATACTTTCTTAGATAAGCTGAAGCAGGAGAAAATTTCTTGGGTCCTTGGATACCAGTTAGCATAACTTCTACACAAAAATGGGAAATGCTGGCATGTCTATGTGTACTTATAGGGGATCAGAGACCTGTGTACATGAATGCAGTATAGTTTCTGCATGTCGGGCATGCTATCATAGGGTGACCAGCCCTCCTGGTTTGCCTGGAACTGAGAGGGCTTTTGACATGCAAGAATTTCAGTGCTAACACTGGGGAAGTCCCAACATAAGCTCAGATGTGTCTGTCACCTTCGATGCATGTAAACAATAGTCATAAAAAGGCTTTCATTACAAACTTAAAGATCATGTGGATCAGCTCGGTGGTTTGGAGGAATGACCATTTGGAGGAATGAGGCTGACTAGTCCTAGGAACATCAGGGAGATGTTTCTTGTTCCTACACTGGCTTATCTGTCCAATTCTGCCATTTTTCTTCTCTTCTGACCCTGCTCCCCGGATCCTAGCTCCCACCCTCACGGCTTCCTGGCTGAATACAGTCAGTCACTCACAGCAGCATGAGAAGCATCTCAGGCTCATCCATTCCCTGTTCACAAAGCAGCCCCACAGCTCCTGCCACATTTTCTAGAGATTTCTAACCAGGGCAGGGGATAGGAAAAGAAAAATGAGATAAATGTTCAAAGTGAAAAACAGCCTCAACACTCTTCAATAAAAATACACTTCTGTAATTCTCTAACACATACATGAAGTGAGTTCTATCCTACTCTCCTTATTTACTAATTGTGTGCCTGAGAGAGTCGATCCCATCGGGACACCATTCCTAACTTCTCTTGGCCTCTACTATTTACAGGCTTTGCAAAGAGGTCTCCCCTCTAGGCTCCTTCCACTGTTATGACCATAAGGGGCAGTGAATGTATTACAACCCACACAGATTTTAGGGTCCTCTGCCTATTCAGAGCTGGTTAGTTGAATACTCTTGGATGAATTACTGAATAAACTTTGAACCTCGGTTTACTCATTATATTGCCCCAGAGATGTAAAAAAAAAAAATCAAAAAGTCATATTTACATGTTGCCAACCTTCTTAAGGTGGCTGCTTTGTTTGTTTTGATGTTCAGCATGATAGATAATTATGAAGCACACAAGAAGCTCAATAGAGAAAGATGCAAGCACATTTTCTGTATTTACTTCATTAAGGCAAAGAAGTGGTTGATGATTTGCCCCAAGGTTGAAAATCCAAAGGGTTATTCATCAGTGTCCCAGCATTGGCAGTTGGCCCACCCATGTGGCATGGAGAGAGCTGTAGAACTGGAAGATGAAGATTAGGCATAGAGTTAGAAGCAGTTGGGCAAATAGTTCACATTGCATCTCAGGTGGGGATAATTCCTCTTGACCTCACCAACTTGTAAGAATTAATCAAGAACAGACCTAAAAGTGTAGGACACAGATCATGCATGGGGCACAGACCATCCGTGATCATTGGTGAAGTTTGGCAGGCTTCTTTTTCCCTTCTGGTAGAGGAAATCAAAGGGTCGCATGGCTAGTAAGCGGAATTTCTATCATTTCCTTGCTTCCCTTCTTCCCTGCTTAGAATCCATGGTCCATCACCATGATCAGCCCCTTCCCTACAACTCAACACCTTTATCACCGTCACCTGCCATACACGATAGCTGGCTGGGAACTAGCTCTCTGTCTTTTTCCTGTCCCCCAACTACAGAATGAGTTGGGATAAAAACATACGACTATATTTTCATGTGTAACCATAACTCTCAAGTATGTCCTTAGTACTCCCTAGCAATGCTTTGGTCCATCTATGACCCTCAATCAGGGGTATCTATTTGATACCTCCCCCCACCCTCCTCAGATTTCTCATTCCCATTCTTTGCTCTCAGTTGATGACCTTGATTACTTGACAGATATCACAAAGGAATCAGACACAGAGGTACTTTACCTGCCCATAACCAAACCGACATCCCCAGCCCCATCTGCACCCAGATTTTCTTCACCTCTTCAGTTATAGGAGGGAGCTGCCCTTTTATCCACCTGTGGCCAGCACCTCCTTTTTGCACTGGATCCAACCTTCTCTTGGCTACAGGTAACTTGTCTTTCCTTTCCTTAGCATTACCAGTGAATTGGATTATTCCCATTAGCATATGATTATATCCCAATATATATCCTGCCTGAAATAAAAAACAACATCTACTTGGATCCTCATTCCTCTCTAACTCTCTAACTTCTCTCTAGAGTACATATATTATATATCTGTATTTATAATGCATGTATATACACACACACACACACTGTTGCTGACCAGATCCTCATTGAAGGCTCTAGGACTTACCCCCACCCCCCACCCCAACTTTTCTGAGTCGTCTACAGCTGGGAGTCCTATTATGAGCTCTCTCCCAGAATTTATTTTATTTTATTTTATTTTTAAGATTTTATTTATTCATTTGACAGAGAGAGATCACAAGTAGGTAGAGAGGCAGGCAGAGAGAGAGAGAGGAGGAAGCAGGCTCCCTGCTGAGCAGAGAGCCCGACGCGGGACTCGATCCCAGGACCCTGAGATCATGACCTGAGCCGAAGGCAGCGGCTTAACCCACTGAGCCACCCAGGCGCCCCCCAGAATTTATTTTAGAGGGTGAGAGCCTCCTGCCCAAGCTCAAGCCCCCTTCCTAGACTACCCGTATACTGGTCTAATGGTGAGGGCCCCCACATTCCCCTGGGGGCTCATTCTGCAGGACCATCCTAGCTTCAGAGCTTGCCATGGGGTCACCTACATTGCAACCCAACTTCTTCTGTTTGGTTTCCCTTCATTCCCTTCCCCCGTGGGAGTCAAGCCTGTGAGCCGTCTTCAGTCAACTTCCTACCCACCAATGCTCATCTCCGAGTCTTCTCCTGGGAAACCTGACCTGTAGTACTTTCCTTAAAATGTAAGTTCCACCAGTGCTGGGACCTCATCTTGTCTGTTTTTTTCAGCCAGATGCCAGACTTTGGAACAGTACCTGGTACATAGCAGATGTTCAATGAGTAGCTGGTAAATGAATGAGTCAGACAGCAGAGCTGGCACCAGGAACCAGTCTGCAAGATTCCCAGCCAGTGCCCTCTGCCCCCCAAACACTACCACAAAGAAACTTCCAACCTATAACTTTGAGATCCAGTTCCATCTGAAGCTCTGCCCTTGCTTCAGCGGGCACCTGCTGCCAGAGGAGACTTGTGCTTCGCTAACGCACGGGGATTCATTGGAAGAACTCGTTCTCACACATGGGGAACCTGGACCAGCTCATGCATGGCCGTGGAATTACTTTGGTGGCATCAACACATCAGGAGGCCCCTGGAGGGTACAGAATCCGGCTCAGCCCGAGAGCCTTCCTTCTTAACTTTGGATTTCTTTGGGCCTCTGTCACTTGAAGTCAAATAACATCATTTTAACAGATTTTGAGTGTGTGAATAATTTCTCTGTGTCTTCTGCCCTGGTATGTAAACCGATATTAAAGACTAGAATATTTATCATGTTGACAGCTCCCGCCTGCTAGATTAGATTTTGTTAAGGAGCTGAGTTTTCCTCTGAGAGCATTCAACTCCGTGTCTTCCTACTCTTACCTTCCACTTTAGACGCTTTTCGTATTAGCTCGCTCTACACCAGAATAAAATGGGAGGCGGCCAATAGAAATAGTGGAGGCTATGGGCCACCTTCCTTCCAAACTTCTGGGGAAATACAAATTTAGTTACGAAATAAAAAGCCAATTCGGTTAAGAAAGGATGCTGTATCTTCCCCAATGACTCCTGTCACATCCCCTGGATTAAAACTCACAACACTGCAGCTCCTATCCCAGTGAGGTATTTGTCGCTGACTTTACCAAATCACTGGGAAAACTATATGCTGTGACATCTGTCCAAACGCAGAGAGAATCGAACTCCGATTAAGCAAATCTGATACCGATGCAAGGACATTAGCGAAACAGGCTACTTTCACTGAATAAAATGTCCTTGACTTTCAGAAGAGATTTCTCGACTTGACTTCATCTGGTTCTCAGCAAAAGCCAGAGATACAGCTGCCCTTCTATTTCGGGGGAGACCATAACTCAAAGGAATGCACGCGTGAGCACGCACAGCGTCTCTGAGCAGCCGTGTTCTCCTTTCCCTGGTCGGAATAAATGTGCTGTCATTTCCTTGTGACAGGTGAGACAGAAGGTGGAGGGTGTTCCCAGACACTCTTTCCTGGTCTTTGTTAAACATAAAAAATCATTTTCCCAGTTAAAGCCATACCAAATAAAACTGGATGCCATCTCTATTTCTGCAAAATTATAGTGAGGGGGAGCTCAGATTTCTCCAGAACTGGAGGTCAAGCCCGCAAAATTATTCACTATTTATCTACAGACTGATCGTGGAGCTGCCTATCATGATTTCAGGAAATGAAAGTCACACAAGGCTGGTGGAATTCAGAGGTAAACACAATCGGTGTCAAAGAGGGGAACGGGGTGTCCTCTGTTCTTTTGACTGAATTATTTTGAGACACAGGAAGATAGTGGAGAAACACAGATAACATTAGCCGTGAAAAGCAACCCCTTTTTGACGAGCAAAATGACAGCTTCAGGATACGACTGCACCTGCCAATCTCCAGTGATCATTGAAAGGACAAAGAGCCCATTTCGGGGAATCTTCTACAGATGTTCTTTTGATAAGCTGTTTCTTTAATTGTCAACTCAGGGCTCAGCTTTTTATAATTTGTTTTCTCAGGAGAAGCATCACCTTCTCTTAGGAGAGCATCTAACACCTCTGAGATTTGTTGAGGTCTCATTGACCTCAACCTCAGAAGGGAATGAGAATGTTGAGAAAGAACCCTCCCCCCCAATAGCCTGAGGCCAAGTCACAGCCCCCCCCTCCTTTCTTTTCAGGGCATGGGATGTTCCTAGATTACTGTAACTTCTTCCCCTTTTGTCTACTATTGAGAATGTTTTCTGCTTCAATGTTTCAAGTTGTAGATATGTCATAAAATGTGGCCCAGTGCTGTTTTGCTTAACCTATCTGCTCCTACTTCTGTCTGTTGCCCTTTATTTTCAAATCCTGGGGACTGAGCTATTGAACCAGACCTCCCCATCTGAAGCAGGGCGACGGGAATGAACAGCAGAAGGGGAAGCTCCTGTCCTTGTGTGGGCTTGGGCTGGAGGGTGGGGAGAAGAGAGGCTTAGGGAGGGGGATGGTGTCAGAGGGGGAGGCTTAGAGACAATGCACAGAATCCCCTCTGATCCTACCCTTAAGCTCTTTTAGAAAACCTAATCTCCGAAGATTTGGTTTAATTTTGATTATAAACAAAATATCTTTTCTACCAATGGCAATTAATAAAACGAGAAAGCAGAGAGACAGACCAACTGGTTTCCCTCTTCTTAATTAGGTACCTCTGATTTATTTCATTATTTGTTTAGTTCTTCTTTCTATCTTGCATCATGCCCCAAAAGACTTCCTATGGCTTACAGGGGGAAAAATTATATATAACGAAACTATCAAAGCAGGTTAAAGACAGAATCGAATGGCAGGACCTGGAGAGTAATTCAGCAGTTATAAATCACCACTAATTTTATTACAGGTGAAAATTTGGCTCTGAAGTTCTTTACACTTAAAAGGAAGTGAACAACACAGTTCTCACGGAGGGAAAAAGCACATCAATTGTGTGGAGGGAGCAAGGCTTTTCCTAAGGCTTAAGTGTTAAAGGAATTTCTTACTGAGGGCTTCCTTCAGGAAGACCCAATGACACAATGTCCTTTACAAAATGCCAGTGGCAATTTCAAGGGGAAATACTTCCCTTAGATTGTTCACAAATTTGAGTTTTGTAAGGCAAAAAGAATCTTAAAGGTGTTTGTCCCTGGTGGAGGAGAGGAGGGGACACATTTGGGTCTGTAAGTTATCACCTTTCAGTTGATCACTTTTTTTTTTAATATTTTATCTATTTATTTGACAGAGAGAGATCACAAGTAGGCAGAGAGGCAGGCAGAGAGAGAGGAAGGGAAGCAGGCTCCCCGCCGAGCGGAGAGCCCGACGCGGGGCTCCATCCCAAGACCCCGGGATCATGACCCGAGCCAAAGGCAGAGGCCTTAACCCGCTGAGCCACCCAGGCGCCCCTCAGTTTATCACTTTTGTTCACTGTGGATTGTTTCCTGTAAAATCTTCTCAAATACAGGCCCATCTGGATAGTGGAGGGACTGTGGCTATGTGACTGGGCCTGGGGAATGTTGAGTAGAAGTGACAACAGCCCAGGTCTGCCCCTCACGCTGATGCGGTACTGTGTGCTTCCACTCCCCGCTCTGAGAACTTCTGATCTCAACTAAAAGGTCATGCTCTAGGTAGTTCCTGCCCCTGCAGCCTGGGCCACAAAGCCTGGCTGACCTGACTTGAATAAGACCTGACTCTGGCCGACCCAAAGACCCTTGCGTAAGAAATACATGCTTACGAGATTTTGTAGTTATTTGTTAGATAATGCTATTAAATAGTGTTATTGGGGCAATGGCTTGCTAATACCCTGCCCTGACTATGCCACGAAGTTGTTGTGAAGGTTAAGTAGAGAATGAACAAGGATATTATTTGCATAACCAAATTTAATGAATTATAATTGCTTAGGTCTCCGGCGTTTCCTCCAATATACGGCTCATAGAGTTGACAGCAGACCTGCCTTTTGCTTGCTGGCAAATGAACTGCTCCTGGGACAGTCACATACCCAGCAAGCACATCGTAGAGGAGGGGGTTCATTCTGCCTGGCATTGAGATACCCATTAGTTGACAGGGTAGGTGGAACCTTGTGTACTGGGACACTATGGTGTGTATTTGGCCCATTATGCACAGACAGGAGAGTGAGTTGAGACTGTTGGCTGGAGGGACACAGAAGAACAATCCAGAAGAAGCTGGAAGGACTGGGACAAAACAGTAAACAGCTACTAAGAGGAGTCTAGAAACCCAAGTACAAGTCTGGCTGATCTATACTGAAGCCCTTATCATTTCCTATGGTGGAGATTTGTTCAATCAGTGAAAATCTGAATTACCTACTTGTCCTTTCCTGGGGGTCACCCTGGGAATTACAATGATAACACCCACATTTCTGCCTATCTTTTTAAATCTACTTTGGTCATCCGAGCCCAGATTAAATACAATAAACATTTAGCAAGCAGCTACCAACAATTTCAGTGCATGTTTATTGGACACCTACTATGAGCCAAACCCTACGCGTCTTCAGGAATAAGCAAAATAGACCATTAGACGTGGTTAAATATATGCCAGATTATAAAACACATGATGACTGTACTCCATGAAGTCTAAGAACTCCAGCTATCACGGAGAGGGACCAGGACACGCCACCCTAAAATACGCCTGTTTGGCATAAGAATTACTTTGAGCTGAACTCATCTGGCTCCCTGATGTCCTTTATCTTCCTAAAAGCAGGGCCTCTCCAAAGAACTCAGTTGTCATAAAGCCTTCCCCTGAAGTAACTCTAATTTCTCTTCTGGGACAGCACCACATTCAGACAGATGTCAAGTCACAACCTAACCCATCTCCCATCCCCTCTCTTAAGAGTGCATTTATGTTTCCAGAAAGTCATTTGTTTTTCCATCAGTGCCCTCTCTCCCCCTCCCTTTCCCCTACTAAGTTAGTTATACGGATCCCCAATTTGAACCACCCCTTTGAGTTAGTCATCTCTATCCCCGTATTATTGCCATTTATTAATAGGCAGCACACACATGTTAATCAACTTCCATTTGTTTCTCTCTTGTTAATCTGTCTTTTGTCAGCCTAATCTACAGAGCCCCAGCTGGAGAATCTAGGGCAGAAGGAAAAAGATATATTGTTCAAAGCTTATCATCTATTATATGTTTTACTATGTTGTGTGTACTACCCTTCACCTCTTTCTAGAACTCAAAAAGTACACAAATGCTGATGGCATAAATAAAATTGACTTTGAATCATAAGCATATTATTACTTGGGTACATATTATTACATGGGTATCATTATTATGGTGACATAATTCCTGGGTCAGCTATTTCTCTGTTAAATTAAAATTAAATTGCAGAAATGCTATGTGCTGGGTACAACGATGGGAGCATTCCAATAATCTGTGATTCTTGCTGCAATTCTTTAATAGTAACTGTACTGTATAGACCAGGAAAACAGGCTCAAGGGGATAAAATAGCTTGTTTCAGGGCTGTTAGAGTCCAAGTGCATTCTTTTTTTTCTCTGCATCCTGACACCCTCATAGTTTAGTTACTGTGCTCCATATGGTGCAGTCAGTAAAAAGCAAATGGCAATTGGGAAAAAAAAAAAAGGAAACAGCAACCCAACTTGCCTGCCATTTCTCTTCTTCATAGCTAGAGAAAGAGTTTACTAACATCAGTGTCAATGATCATAAAGCAAAACGTCCTAAGCCTTAAATTTGCTTTTCAAATACCAGTATTTCAGAGGCAGATTACCTGACTCCAATAATAAGCCTCAAACCTTGCACGGTATGTGCAATGAGAGGGAATATTTTCATCCATTAGAAGAGGCTTGTCAGGGGAAAATATTTTCCTGATATCATACCCAAGAGAACAGCGTGTGGAGCTGCATTATCATATTTTATTGAACTTTCATATACTCCATGCAGTATAATGTATATTTTATCTTCTGAAAAGCCTTGGTAACAAAAGAATAAAATATCTATCTAAAACTCAAAGTGCTTTCTAATAATGCTGCACACACATTAATAGCATTAAAAACCATTCACAGGGCACTGGTAGCTCACTGGTCTGTGCAGGGAATGAATATCCTTCAGTTACAGGAAGGAAAGCTCAGCCTGTGGCTTTGCTCACTCTTCATAGCAGGGGGCAGGTGGAAACTAAGGGGCAGAATAAAGGGCAGCCATTCATAAAGGCTCCCTCCCAATGGCAAAATGAGGGAGGAATGCCCAGAGTAGAAGTTAAGCACTAGCTTAGCTTAATTTGCATATTCTTCTAGCTTCCCAAGGGTATTGATTCTAACCTCTGAGAGACAATTTACATAAAGGTTTCTGAGCATTCTCAGGAAACTGGCAAGGAGGACTTTGGAATGGACAATGGCAGTCTTAAGAAAAGGGAGAAAGAAACCAGCTGTGGGTAGTTGCGGACTGGAGGCTGGGTGAATTACTCAGAGGTAGAAGAGAGTATAAAGACGCGTGTGTGGGGGGCGCCGGGGTGGCTCAGCGGGTTGAGCCTCTGTCTTTGGCTCAGGTCATGATCTCAGGGTCCTGGGATCGAGTCCCACATTGGACTCTCTGCTCAGCAGGGAGCCTGCTTCCCTTCCTCTCTCTCTGCCTGCCTCTCTGCCTACTTGTGATCTCTCTCTCTCTCTCTCTCTGTCAAATAAATAAATAAATAAATCTTTAAAAAGAAAAAAAAAAAAGACGCGTGTGTGGCATGAGGTATCCTTCTGTTGGTGACTGAGCGCTTCATGTCTGATTCCCACCAGGCATGGTCACTCAAAGGGCTTCCAGACAAGTCCCTAGGGTCTTGGTATAAACTTTTTGTCAGAGACTCCCATGGAATTGGAAAAGCCATGCGATCTCTTAGGGACTCAAAAGAAAGTTGAAGTCCCTTCAAGGTCAGAGCAGTCGGGCTTGGGATAAAGGTCTTCAGATGCTTTGGAGAAATGCCACTGTCAAGATGGGAGTGATCATATTTCAGCAGTGCCTGCAAGAGCCATGCAGAGTACAGGGGCGGGGGCAGGGGAGGGTCGCAGGGGAGGAGTGACCCCATCTACACAAGCATGCCTCCCAGGAAGCAGGAGGCACCCAGGACCATGCAGAAGGGCGAACCTGGGAGGCTGGGTTAAGCTCCCAGCGATTGGCTTGTGGGGGCACATGAGCCAAAAACCATTGTAATCTGAAATCTTTGCTTTGACTGTCCTATTCCCAAGATGACTTGAGAAAGGAGGGTCACCTCTGAATTCCTTTCAGTCTTAACAGTGGATGTGGAGAAGAACAAACCTAAAATTTCTAACCATTATCATCATTACGATCCACAGAGAACTAAGGGCAGGCCGAGAAATGAATGGCCGGGATGTGCCAGCTTTGTCCCTGTTAAATTATGCACATCATATGAAATGACTTAAAGGATGAGTGCCCAGGAGAAACAGGAACAGGCCATTTACACTGGCCAGTCCTCTGAGGCTCATGACTTTAAAAGTTTCTCTTGATCTTCTGTGAGCCCTGCGGAACATGGAAATGCACCCACTGGGATTTCCACTGTGCAATTCATGCTCTTTTGGGGAGTGCCCTGCGTGCAGACATACCACGGCGTGTTCTCAGCGCAAAGCAAGAGAGACAGAGCAGAGCAGACGGAGGACACAGACACAGGGAAAACGCTGCCACTTCTATGCATAGAGAAAACACCCATGTCTGTGTCCTAGAAATGGAAACTGCCTTTCTCCTGACTCAATAGCTGCCTGATCTGGTGTGGCAATGACAATAACTATCTGGGGCATTTTATGTGGCACTTTTTTGATGAAGGATGTAGGAAAATTAACTACCCATTTAGAAATGACATTCAGGACGTGCTCTGCCACCTTGCCAGGGAGGAGAGTAGCAGCCAGATAACAAAGCAGACCTACAGCATCACCTCAAAGGATAAAATATATACGATGCTAGAGCCAAAACAAACAGGCTGCAGAGAGGTAATTAACAGGCAGAACATGGCAGGAACCCAGCATAGGCAACACCTTCCCTCATTCTCGCAAATGATGGCAAAGAGAAGCAAATTGGCTGAAGGTCAGGGCTCTTGTGATCCCAGACCTTCTTCTTCCTGCATCCATGCTAAAATGGAGTATGATTCCCTGTCTTCAGCTTTAGTGCAGCATTCTGGAAAGGGATACAGTGGTTCAGACAGACAAGCTAAGGTTGAAACTCAGCTCTTTTATTTATTTATTTATTTATTTATTCTCCCTTGTAACTCTGGGTAAATTATTTAACAACCGTACATTTCAGCTTCCTGGTCTACAAAACTGACCATCTCAGGTTGTTTGGGGAATGAAATGAGATAAAATATGTATGTATAAATGGATGTGGTAGGTACTCAATAAATCTAGTTCCTGTCTCTCTTCCCATCTATTTGTAATTCCAGGATCTGGGGCGTTTTTCTTTCTTTTTTTTTCACTTATCTATTTATCATTTCATTCAATAAACATTTATCGAGTGTCTTCTTTGTGCCATGCACTTCACTGCTAACCAGAATCTGTCAGCCACGGCCACGAAAAGAAGTGGGCCAAATGAGCCCAGACTGCAGGTTGAAAGGGGCTACCTTTATTTGAGACCCTGTACCTCATAGCTGTTGGTGCTTTAAGCACACAACCCATGGGGAAACGCCAGACCACATGGTAATTATGAAGAACAAGTTCGTCCAAACACACAGGCTACAAAGATGCATGATTTTGTTGCTCCCACTTGAATTTGCTTCCGCTTGAATCAAAGGACTCTGGCTGAGGTTAATTTACCTGTGAAAGGTGATCAAGGTATACACTTTTCTCTTCCCTATATGGGTGCCAGTCTTTGAAAGGCAAATTAAAGGCTTTACCAAACATAGGATTATGGGTGTTTGTGTAACATTTGACCTTCTCCTGTCTTCATAATCCTTTGAATTTTATATTTCTAATCACAGAGTGTCGCAATCCAGAACACACAGAACAGTTTGACTCTATTAGTGAAGTTACTTATTTATATATTATCTGTGATCACTTGCTTTCCTCCATTACATT